>NC_142244.1:113078371-113378371 GCF_052056855.1 Sturnus vulgaris
AGTGACTTACGGTAAAGATATTTCACTCTAGGCTACAGTGGTGTTCATAAAATTGAGCCCCCACTGCAATAGCCAGTGGCTTGTGGCAGAGGAGGATGGTTGAACCCAGAGCAATAATAACTTAAACTGCTGCAGCTAAATCTGTCAGTGTTCATCTCTGGTGCATGTGCTAGCAGGGAGCCTGTCAGGTAGTCATTAGCTTTGCAAATTCACATTTAGTGCTGCTGCTCGCAGCCCTCTCTATGTAAAATATCTCAAAGTCCTCAGATTTTCCTTGCTAGTCTTTGGAGAGATTTGCCTGCTTGCTTAAAAAAGAAATTTTTCAAAATCCAAACAAGCTGAGAAATTGAAATGACCATTTAGAGCACTGTAATTTCTGTGTCTGTCCTTTACAATTGTCACTGTGTTTGAAAATGTTACCTAAGATCCCCTTAAAGTTCACACTAGTCCCTTTAATCATAAGCATATGGTTATTGAATGTTTTGGGCTGTACTGTGATGTTTTCCATCCTGAACTGTGTTTGCAGTTCTTTTAGTTGAAATGTTATCTGTATTTTTCTCTGTTAGAATTCTTGTTGGAATTTTTATCAGCTCAATATATTTTGCTTCAGAATATTTTATTTCGGATCTATGCTTGCTATATTTTATATAGCAGATATGGTGGTTTTGAGTATTACTCTTTTTGATACTAAGAAAAAATAGTACAAAAGCATGTTTATATCATTCTCCAAGAAAACCTGCATCTGTTACTGTGATTGAGAGCTCGTAGTTCCTAATGTTGTGGGATTTGATGAGTAATACTGATCCATGATATAGCAGTCTGTCGCTCTCTCTTACCGAGATAAATTTCGTGAAAGAGAGGAAAAAAAACTTTAGGGAGCCTATTTTGTCATCTTTCAAATATTAAGTCTTATTGTAATGTTCATTTCCAAGTGACATTGCTACGCATACTACATTCATAAAAATTAACAGTTTAACAGCTTTTTTTTTTTTTTAATTGGGACCATGTATATGTTCTTTCTAGTAGAAGTATGAAAATAGCTCCAGTGTATGGTGTCAGGATGAGTGCACTGCAAATAGACATAATATAAACTGTTAGAGACTTTTAAGTTTTTTCTTGAAGTTTAACTGATCTGCCTCCAAAACTGGAATGTAGCTTTCTTGAGAGAGTAATGGGAAGTGTTTCACCCTAGTGAAATGTTGCATTTTGATGTGTTTAGTGTGCTGTTGTAGGAGAGATCTGCAGTTAATGTTCGGTAGCAAAACATTTATCATTTTAGCTACAAAGTCTGTCAACCAGCAAGTCCTTGTGTTTATGCTCTTTGATAGAGGTGTAGTATTCCTAGTGATACTTAATTTCCAAGATAAAGGAGGGCTCATAAAGGTGTTTCACTTGGCTTCTTACAGTCAGTACCAGGCTCACATAATCATAATTTTTCAAGGGTGCTAAGCTAATACTTTGTCTCGTGTAGTTTGCAGACAGCTCAAAAGGTGTTAAATGTGCTTTTTTTTTTTTCTTTTCTTTCACACTGAGTAGAGATTGAGAGCTCCCTCTTCAGCCTGTCTGCACCTTCATTCAGCAAGGCAAGGACTTAGAAGCTGGATGATAAAGGAAGGTGGGCAGTGGGAAAGGTGGAGGAGAGAGTTGATTTTTTTAGCAGCTCTGAAGTCAAGAAATGGATCAGTCTGGACTACTTTAGCAGGTTTAGGGACAGGATTTCTTCTAGGCAAATAATTCTTTCTGGAAACTCTGCATATATCTGCTAATAATAGCGAAGTTCTGAGAAATAATAGGTAACTCACTTAACCTAGAGCTGGTTACCTGTTATTTCATACTAATAAAAATCATAACTGCATATAAATACTACATAATATATTAATAGTGGTTATTTATTCCCTGTCATTCTAATGTGTCTGACAGTTTATATTCATGAAGTTGAAGACAGGGATTTTCCAGTCTTTTTACTGAGTACTGATTAACCCTTGCTTTGTTCTTAGATGTGCAGGCATACACATGACAGTTCTGGAGCAGAGTTTTGGCAGAACATCCTTGTTACAGGTGTTATGTGCATGACTGACATAAAGAAAAATATCTAGGAGGGAGAATTTTAAAAGATAATCTGCTCAAAGGCCTGCTGATGGGCATGAAAATAATATGTAGGAAAATTGAAGATATTTATGTGCTAATATATCAGATACTGTGAACTTCGATACTGCATGTTGACCTTTATTTTAATACACTGTGTGGTAATGCAAAAACAAATAATTGAAAGTACTTCCTGTAGTACTGATTATATTTGGGTCCTGTCTCTGCAAGTGGTATCTTGAGGCTCAGCTATGAAGTTGTGACCAAAAGTGTTGTTTTTTAGAATTACTGTAAAAAATGCAGAAAAGCTACCCACAGTATAAAACATGAAAATAATTGATCTTTTTCTTAAAAAAAACCAAAACAACAAAACCCAAACAACAACAAAGAAACTCTAAAATACAACAGGGAAAAAAGACCAGACAAGACCCCAGACACCTCTGCTAGAATAAACTTAATGCACAGGGAGAGAGGAGTTGTCCTGTAGAATTAGGTTTTATATACTGGAGATACACTGCAGTGGGCCTTAAATGTATTCAGTATATTCGTGTGTGTCAGTTGTTACATACATACCTTTATTTCATTTGATATGTTCAGAAAGATGTTCTGGCTTTATCTCTAATATATTCTGTTATCTTCTGGCATATTCTTCTTGCTATGGGACAATAGTCATTCGATACAATCTGTTGTCCTGTTGTCTTGATGGTATTCGCCAGGCAAAAATAGACATTTTGACAGGTAGGAAGAGGAGGATGTGACTTGGATTTTTTTATGGCTGGAGCTCTAGATTAATCATTTTTATTTTCTTCCTCACTCTTCTGCATTTGGCTCTGTTTACTGTATGCTTGCTTCAAAACCAGGGTGCTTATATTATTTGTAAGTCTCACTGAAGTCCTTAGATGTCTATTTATTATTTTTTCCTTCAGATGCTTTCTGGTTTAAAAAAAAGTCTTGTCTAAAAGAGCCGTGTTTTGCATCTTTCAGACCGTACAAGTTTATTTGTGTTTAGAGCACAAAAGACCTGGAATTAGTAGCAGTTTGGGATTAAGTAATACGCAAGAGTTGATTCACAAGGTAACTACAATTGACCTACTGCGGGAGAGTGAGCTGCAGGATAATGAAGTTCCTCATGTCACCGGAGGGATTTTATCAGGAAGCAGCATGGTAATGCTGACCACCAAAAAGTGACCTGTTAATGTTCCAAGGGTTTTGTGCGTTGCTTAAGAACAAAGAAGCATCAGAAGTATGGAAATCTGGTGGGGTTTAAAGGGAAAGCAATTTATTAGAACAGGCATTCAGAAGTCTTGCATCGCAATAAAATAAAATCAGAATTAGTTAGGCGAAAATAAATGCTGGGAGACTGTCGTTTTGCCTTACATAAACAAGTGTTGTCTTAATAAAAGCTGCTCAAGTGAAGCCATTAGGTGAAAGGAGATGCTTTGTATCATAAAATGCAAAACACATGCCAAAGAGAAAACTCCGTTTGATTCTTCTTTTATTACGTGTGAATAGGTTGTCTGCTCTGTAGAAACAGACTTGGTAAATGCTTTGTTTTGCCAAAGACTAAAGTGAGCACTTAAGTAGGGCAAGATAATTGTGGAGGCTGAAAAGTTTCTTTATATCCATCTTCCTTGGTGCGAGTGTTGAGGAAATATTTAACAGAGCCCTATTCTGTTCGTGGGGTGAAATGAGGTTGTTGAGGAGGCTGAGAAGGGGTCAGACATAGGGTGCTGGCACAGCAATTGATACTTGCACAAGGAGCTTCCCTTGAAGGGCCAGACAATGTCACTGAAAAGCCACAAGGAATTGAGAAATGCAGGAGCTGAGCTATTGACTCAGATATGCAAATCTCATTAAGATGCTGTTCTGGAGAACAGTAGGGTGGCAAATGTGCTCATCTTGTTAAACTGCTGGCTGGAGTGTAGGGATGAAAAGGAATCGAGGAGGTAATTCTGGGAAGTGTGATTTGGTTAGTCTTCCCTACCAATAAAACTGGTTGCAACAGTAAATTTTAAGGTGGTTATAAACCAACTAAATTATGTTTGGTAAACTGTTTACACAGTAAAGTAAAATTCTTTGTGTCTCTGAGCAAATTAACAGATAAAAGAGTGCACTATTAGATTTATTATCCTTCCTGAGATTCCTAGAGAAAAATCTGTTAAAGTCATTAACAAAAAAAAAATAAACAACAAAAAACCAAAAAAACCACCAAGCCAAAACCACAGCAACAACAAAATAACAAAAAAACAACACAATCCCAAGTAATTTTTGAGCATAGGTGAAAACTGTGTAATTGAAAATATGCTAAGAATAACTGCTCTGAGTTTGTTATTAGAAAAGTCGATTGTTACAGGAGAAAAAAAGAAGAGTGTGCTTCTTGGTGTGGTTATGTATCAGATTTCCTTAAAGAGACTGTTATCAAAAGCTCTTTTCTCTGCTCTTAGAAATGTAAGTATCTTTTCCCTGTGAGCAATCTTTCTGAAAGGAGAATTAATGAAACATTATCACAAGACTTGAGATTTAACACTCGAGGTGTTTTTTTCTACTGAAGTGAAGCCAGCTGATTTCCCACTCAGTGTTTCAACTGGTGCATCTAATTAACATCCCGGAGTAGGGATAAAAACCCAGTAACCATCTCATTTAAGAGAGTCCACCAGTCAGTTGTCCTTTCTAACACTGATCTGAGGTCAGGACCTTTGTTTAAGCAGTGTAGAGAGGCTCCTTAATTGACTTGTGTTGCTTCTTGTAAGAGAAGTAAGAAATACCTTTTTTTTTTTTTCTTCGTTATTTATTAAAGTTTGTTCACAAACTTTGTTCTTGAAAGAACGGGCAAAGGTCCAAACAAAACTTAGGGGTGAGAGGTCCTCAGACAGTTTTGAAGAGCTCAGCTGGGTAACTGGACAGATTTGTGCCAGCTAGAAGTTGTCATTTTTATGGTGATACATGGAAAGACTCATTTGACAACTCTGAAGCATTTCTGAACTTGAAAGCTTTACCAATTTGGCATGATCGGGGAAGGCAAATGAGAGGCGTAGGTTTGACTGTAACTTGTATCGAAAGGGATTAATAAGGCTTTTTTATAGTTCTTTTTGCTTGGTGTTCAGAGAGGGAAAGTATAGAGGAATCCATTGAGAAAAGTGACAGGAGCCCAGGAGAGATGAGGTTCCTCTCAAAGGGGCCTTGTAAAATGATAAACATACAGGACAGCAGAGGGTTTTTTCCGTGGAAAAGGTGCTAAGACATTGGAATGGGCTGCCCAGGGAGGTTGGTGGAGTCACCATCCCTGGAGGTGTTCAGGGAACAACTGAAGGTGGCGTGCAGTGCCATGGTCAAGTTGACAAAGTTGTGTTTGGACTCCATGATCCCAGAGGTCTTTTCCAGCCTTAATGACCTGCTGTTTCTGTGAAGGTGGTCTCGGCTAAATAGTCTGGAAAAGGGTCTGATAAATGGCCGGCATTGACACAAGGGCAGTAAATCCATTTCCTGAGGAGGACTGGGCAGGGCAGAGGCTGAAGTGGGCAGACTCCTCCTTGCTCCAAGGGCTCTGTTGGAGCCTGGGACAGAAGAAATTTGTCCTTACTGAAGGTGCTGCTCCTGTGCCTCGTAAGTCAGTGAAAGTCACTAAGTTTGGGAAGTCAGTGAATCACTAGTTTGAGAGCTCCATGGTCCACAGGAAAAGAGTCTCAATCTATTTGAGGGGAAGTACTTGGTGGAGGAAGGACTTGGATTAAATTAGTGTTTTGTTCTTAAAAACAATAAAAGCAATTCTTGTTTTATTGGAAATTTTATTTACAAACAAAGAGCTTTTTTGGCTTCAAGACAGAATTGCTCAGTTCCTCTAAAGGCACATTACATCTGGCAAGTGAACTCCAACATAGCAAAAGTTTCAGGAATAAAATTTGAAATACTGTGATTTCACAAGCTAAACACTGCTTAGAATAAGAGATTCTGTTTTGTTCAAAAGGCAAATGTCAAATTGTGCAGACGGGAAGCAGAGTTATCTGGAAGTAAAAAAAAAAACGCATGGGAAAATTTACAGTTCAGAGGGAAAGACAAGTGTATGAAAAAGTTTGGTGCCACTTGTTATAATGCTTTTCTTACGTAAGTCATTGATGTTATTCTGTTTGTCTTGCAGCCTCAGAGCAAGGTGATTAGCAAATGAAATAGAGAGGAAAGATGTAAAAGTCATTAAGAAAAGAAAAAAAGGAACATTACTTCTTACATAACATGCAATTAACCTATGAAATTCACTGCCAACCTGTACTATTGAGGTCAAAACCAGAACAGAATTCAAAAATAATTAGAAATACATTTGCATAATGAGAAAATCCACAGTTCTATTGTAGGATTTTCTGTAGTTTCATGAAAGATCTCTGGGAGTATTGCCAGCTAGTACCTGGTTGTGAAAGGCTGGGGTAGAGAATTGCATGATAAACAGGTTGTGTAATTATCTGGCATTACTTGCATTTAAACATAATGTAAGCTTGACTTGACTTCTTTCTATTCCCTTTGAGAGCTCCTCTCTATCCCCTGGCTACAGAAGGAGCTCGGGGAGGGGAAGCTCAGGGAGCCAAGCTGGGTGTTGTGTGTAACCACCTCCTTCCCAGGCTGGTGGGGATTGACAGGCGTTTTTCTGTGGTTTTGTAATAACTCAGGGTGAGAAAGCAGCTGATTGTATCTGCTAATTGTGAAGGGTGGGTGTTTCTGGTTTGAACCAGGACTGCATTGGGTGAGTGCTGTGCAGCCCGGTGCTTCAACTGATTCCTTCTGCAGGCATGTTTCAAAAATGTCTTGTTCCTCCCTCTTCGTAGATCAATTAATTGTGATAGAATTGAGGTAGAGTGTCAAATAAATCCACAGTTCCTTGTGTTCATTTTAAATGTGATTTTTATTGGGGGAAGAGAGGGTATTAATTTTGTTCTTCTGAATAACTATAATCTCTTGAGCAGTGAAACCTCGTTAATTCTCATACAGCTAATCCTCCAATAATAATTCACTTTGACTGACTCCACAACAAAAATAACTGCTTAAGCACAAATGCTTCTAACTTACTCTGTTTTGACCTGTAAATTGTACCTAAAATCCAAATGTATACATAACTGGAAGTTGTTTAGGAGCTTTTTATTATCACCAAAAAGTCATAATCTCCCAGGTAGAAAAAAAAAGGGCAAATATTTTAAAAAGTATTGAA
Source organism: Sturnus vulgaris (assembly GCF_052056855.1). NCBI lineage: Eukaryota > Metazoa > Chordata > Aves > Passeriformes > Sturnidae > Sturnus > Sturnus vulgaris. The sequence continues at coordinate 113,085,648 of NC_142244.1, forward strand.
GCTAAGAGTTCCAGAAAACACAGAAGAGGTGTTTAGAAGAGAAAAACCTGTAGACAAAAACAAAAAAAGAAGAATCAAAATAATAATATCTGCACAGAACTATTAACATGGTCAATAAGATGAGAGTGTTCAGTAAATATTTCTGTTCTGTGCTTGGGAAAAAGGCAGATGAAATGTTCACATCATAGTTTGTATTCTCTTTTCAAGGAGAAGGTTAAACAGCAGTTATCGTTAAATTTGGCATTTTTAAGTCAGAGGCCCAGATAACATACATCCATGAACTCTGAAAGAGCGAGCCAGAGAACTGTTTATAATTCATATAGATTTTTTTAATAGTTCTTGGAAAACAGGAAAGGTTCCAGAGGACTTGAAGAGCACATTTCCTGAGAAACAGACATAATTCTCTCAGTCTGACGTAAGGGTTGAGTAAAATAATAAAAATATTGAGGTGATTAATTTAATAAACTTAAAGAATGATAATTATTGATAATGATTCTTGGTTCTGGGAAAAGAAGTTTTATCCTGTTAACTTTCATATTTTTTGAGGTAGAGTTTTTATTTTAAAATAGAGTTAAATTTGGTACAGCTGTGTAACACAAGTAGCTTTCAACCTGCATGATACTTTTTTTTTTGGTCAGGTGGGATGATGCAGAATAAATCCTGTACCTAAAAAATGTCTCGCAACTGCCTGATAAGTGTTACGTGGGTGACTGTTGAAACTGTGTCACACCTGGACTTCTGGTCAGAGGGGAAGTTCTTACCTAAGACTGGAGGCTGTCAACTGTCTCCTAAAAGCTGTGGGAATGTATCCTAGAAAACAGTTAAATATAATTAAAATGGGTGTTCTAATGAATGTGATGATTGCTTATTCAAGAGATCCCCTGACTACTTGAAATAATCTCAAGCAACCAAGTTACAGGACAAGAGGATATGGTCTTAAGCTGTGCCAGGGAGGTTTAGGTTGGACATCTGGAAGATGTTCACAGAAAGGGTGATGAGACACTGGAATGGGCTGCCCAGGGAGGTGGTGGAGTCACCTAAGGAAAGGCTGGACATGGCACTCAGTGACACCGTGGTCATTGGTCAGGGATTGGACTCAGTGATCCCAGAAGTCTTTTCCAGCTTAATTGAGTGATTTTTGTGAAGTTAAGGCACCAGTTCCATCCTTGGTGGTTGATGTTCTCCTGAGCACAGCAGTTTGAGTTTGGTCCTTGGGTGAAGCACTTGAATGAGTTGTTGCTTTCACCCCTGGAGCAATCTGCAGTGGCCTGAGTGCTGTGGCTCAGGACAGGCTGCACATCACTGTGCATCACTGTGCCCTTGTCCCCCTGAGCCTGACAGCTGATCCTGCCTTCCTTTCCCGCTCTGGGGGAATGAAGGATGTTGTCCATGCACAGTCCACAGCAAGCCGGTTTGCTTTGGAAGTCAATTTAAATGAAAGAAGCTTCTCCTCCTCTTCATTCCTTCATCACAGATCCTGGGTATCCGCTTTCTTTTGGGGGTTTGTTTTATCTTGAGCAGTGCATTTGTTGCCCCTTTCAGCCACTATGAAATACTCTCACAAAAACTGCACTCTTGAAACTCAGATATGTGGGATTTTCAGCGCAGTTGCTGTGGTCAAAAAGGGTCTTTCACTTTCCTCACACTGGCTGTAGTTCCGTGTTTCCAGAAGTGGAGAGGCTGGCAGGGGATAGTCACACCGTGGTAGCAAATATTTTTAGTATTTCTGTAGTGGTTTTTATAATTTCTATTGCTCTGTTTGGCACACTAACAATTACAGAATTATTCTTTAATAGCTCTCTTGCCTTGTTATTAATAGTAAGATACTCTGATTCATAGTTTAAAAAAAAAAAGATGATAGGAAAAAAATTGATAGAGTGAAGCTGGTCTGTTACAGACAACTTTAAATATTCTGCCCATCTGTTTCCTGTGCCACTTAAATTATGAATATTTTGCTGTCTCAGCTTTGCTTTTCTTTGTCCATTTTCCTCTTAAAATTTCCACATAGAGTTTTAGTAGCTTAATAGGAAATTATAGCCTGCAATTGGTAATACCAGCTTCAAGTGCTGGGATTATGAGATATCTTTGTTCATCTCATCTTTTCCTTTGTGCTGTTTCTTTGCCTTTCTCCTCTGCCTTTTCAGACGTGTAGTTTCTATAAGTGTACAGAAGTTTTTTCTCTCTCCATTGTCACCCTTCCCTGAAACCCCCTTGTGCTGTGGTTTTACTGAGCTTTCACTGTGATTACCTTGCTGGGAGTGCAGCAGCTCAAGTCCCACTAATTCTGAACAATGTCCCTTTTTCTTCAAGTTCACTTTTTCTCATTTTCCTTGACTTAGAAATTTCCTGAGAACTGTTTATCAATGCAAACTGAATTTTGTCGAAGTTCTTTCTTATTTTTAATACTATGTATGTGTTTTTCTTGGTTTTATTTCTCTGTTTGGTAATGCAGAGGTTTTAGTAACGTCTGATACCTGCTGTTTAGATTCTAGTTTCACTTTGCATAGATGGTCTGAATCTCAGGTTCATGCAGCTGTGGTCAATAAATTTCTGTGTGGTGATGATGATTTTATATTGCCATGTTATTTTTGGGTTCTTCTTTTGTTTGCTTTTGTTGGCTTTTTTTTTTTGTGTATGTGGAGACAATTAAGCCTTTGCAATAACTACATCAGACATTAAGTGCTGGCCAGTGGATTTTTTTTGCCAAGTTGGATGATGACTAATCAACGCTTCTGCATCACTCTTTCACTTTCTTGGAAGTGAAATTCTGGCACTGGGCTCAGCTAGCACAAGGAATGAGCTGTGTGACAGGTGTACTTTGGGCTGTGTGAGATGTTTGTCCATTTTGTTTAAAGTGTTTGTCGTGTCAATCTGTCTGATCTGATCTCAAGCCCCAAGTCCATCTTATGGGTTCTGCTCGTTTGATTTGAAGCAGTGATCTCATGACCCAGTACCATGGCTGTACCATGTTTCTCAGTTTTTGAAACAAGTTTTTATTGCTGGGAGTTACATCTGATAAAAAGCTGTGTTTTCTGCTGAAGACTGTTGTAAAAAAAAAAGTTAGTAACCAGTGAATTTTATGAAGATACATGACTAAATTATACATTAGAAACATCCTGTTTTGTGGGATGTAACAACAGTGAATCAAAGGAGGTTGGAAGAAGGGTTTGAATAGTGTTTAGTGGGAAGAACCTTGAAGTAGTTGAGTAATTTTTCACAAGAATGTAAGAGGGGGTTTTGTCAGTACATTCCCAGTGATGGTGACTGGGTATTGACTAGAGGCTAAGCTCAGAATGGAGACTTTTCAGGTCATCCATTACAGGAAAAGCTACACATCCAGTGTGTCCTGCACACCTGGAAATCTCCAGGGAGAGGCTGCAAATACAGACAGAGAGGTTCTCCCTGGAGTCACACACAGGGACATTGACACAGCAGCTCACTGGGGGTGGATTATGCAGCAGTGGCTCCTTCTGCTTCAAAATGTGTAAGGCAGGGAGGGGTAGGTATGGTTGAGTTCAGTGTCTGTAGTGTTGCTGTGGTGGTTTTTTGTGACTCAGCAATTTTTTGGCTGAGACGTTGTCATTTTCTGACTTCTGCTCTGCTACCTCAGCTCCTTTGGAATGATAATCTACCTGCTAAGGTTCTTTATTTGCAGTTGAAACCTTCTTTTCCTCTTAAATTTTATCAAATATGTCAATATTTCTATTTAAAATGGCTATATTTTAAACTAATAGGGTGATGTTGCAGATTCAGCAGGCAAAGTGGGAATAAGTTTGAATAATATCAAATTATACACAGAGAATTCTCGATTAAAACATACAAGCTTTATTTGCATCTTAAATTATGGTTTCTCCTTAATACAACATAATTTTGCATAAGAATTACACTGATACACATTTATTTTATTTGCCAAGTATTGACAGAGACAGCTCTTGTTTCCTTTTAGGAATCTGGGTAAAAATGGCTTATCTAACAGTAGTATTCTATTGGATAAATGCCCACCTCCACGACCACCGCCTCCACCATACCCTCCCTTGCCAAAGGACAAGCTGAATCCACCTACACCTAGTATTTATGTAAGTAAATCTAGTGGCAGAAATACATTGCTGCCTGTCTTTTGTAATTGTTTGGATATCTGAATTATATAATGTAATTATTTTAAAGATGCACTGTTCATTACTGACTTCTAATTATGGTACTCTCCAGTCTACAGACTCTCCTGTATAAGCAGGAGAAATGCTAACCTTAAAGAAAAATTTTAGACATAGTTTAACTCTTGAAGGACTTGTAAATTAAGAATTTCAGTAAACAAAAGGAAAAATACTTCAGATTTTTTATTTTTAGTACTCAAATGTTGGCAGAATAAGCGAAAGAGTTCATTATAAGCAATGCACAGTATTTAAAAAATGTATGTACAATTTTTTGCAAGTGACAGCTTGTGTATAAATGAGCAAGCAATTAAACTAAACTCCACAACAATCTGCTTCAAAACATAGTGAAGAAAAATGAATAAAAGTTGAGGTGATGTTAGGAACAAAATGTCACCAGGAAAGGCAGGGTTCAGTTGAGTAGTATTTTCAAGCATTACAACTTTTGTTCTGAAAATGAAGTTTCATAATAGCTTTATTGAGCTAACTTCCTTAGTTATAGAAGGATAAATTACAGGATATCCACTTCCTTAATAGCAGAAAAATAAATCACAGTATGTCCATACAGGTGGTGTGAAAAGCTGGCACTTGGGTCTGAGTGTGCTGAGAGCTGGGTTAGGCTGGATGCAATAGTGCTTCCAGATGTTTTCCAGGTGTTGCACCTGAACTCATCTACCTTAATAAAAGTCCATCCCAGCTTTGCTGAGTCCTCACAAAGCTGGCAAGTCACCATGCTGCCACTGCAGTTGTGCCACTGTTTGGGAACTCCCTGTTGTGTTTTGTTTATTGCTAGAAATGCCTTCAGCATTCCAAAGGATTCATAGCAATTAAAAAAAAAGAATCAGGAGGGAGTCTATAGCATAAAATTGAGGTTATAGGTGCAGAGAAGCATAAGAAAATCAAATCATCCTTTCTGGTTAACATGAGATATACCATGAGAGTAGTCTTTTAATTATACTGTTGTATACATTAGCTGTAAAATTAGCCCTTTTTTACTTCTGAAAAGAAACTGTATTGCTCTTCAGAGAATTCTGTGGATTTAGGGAATGTACAAGGCTACTGTCAGATAAAGAAATTAAGTTCAGGAAACCTGAGTTGCAAAGCTGAAGCAGCCTGGGAATAATTCATGCCAAGAAACAAATTACAGTAACAAATTAATTTCAGGAGTGAACCCAGCATTTACCATAGAAAGAATTGTATGGTGTAACTGTTCATTCCCCACAGTGCAGGGAAATGCAGAAAATTCCTGTTTTCTTTCTGTTATTTCTCTTTTGTTTTACTATCCTTTCTTGTTTTACAAATAAGGAATCTAGACTGATCTGACATCTAATATTCCATTATAATTTTGCAGTTGGAAAATAAACGAGATGCTTTCTTTCCACCTTTACATCAATTTTGTACAAATCCAAACAACCCTGTTACTGTAATACGTGGCCTTGCTGGAGCGCTTAAATTAGGTAATTTTTTTTTTTTTCACGTTGGGGAGAAATTAATGTTTTTTAAAGAGAAGTTTCTCAGTTCTTAGAAGTGGATATTTTACTTGTATAATACTGTTTTACCTGTATATTCCAAGTCGTTAGGGTAATTTGTCATTTCTCAGTTTGCTGTTGTTTCTAATCTTGGTCATGTCAAAAAAAAACCCACCACAAATACAACAGATTTTGTTGAGCAGAGAGGGAGCTGAGCTGTGGATATGGAAGTTTAGAGCTAGACATTTTCCTATGAAAAACCTAATGCATGTCTTTTTATGTAGATCTAATGATCTGTAATTTGACTGTGTGCAATATTTTGAAGTCTCTAGATAGATAAACTATCACTGCTGGTAGGAAATGTGTTTTATGATAGAAATACATTCATAAAGCTCTGCTCTGAAAAATACTTTCTTGGTAATAGATTTGAACATTGTTTGCAGATTTGTTTAGCCAAGGCATGTAAAATATTTCTTGTAAAATAGTCTGTAGTTGCTAAGTTTTTTCTCATTTTCTACTGGATGTATAGAGAAAAGTTTTTTGGGTGTTAATGTTCAGGTGGGCAGTGTTGTGAATATTAGGGGGTAAAAATGATTTGAGAGTAAACCTTTCAATAACTTCAGACATTTTCCTGCATTTTTTTTACTCTATTTTAACCTTCATTTGTTAATTTTATTGCTTTTAATTAGATCTAGGACTCTTCTCTACTAAGACATTGGTAGAAGCGAATAATGAACACATAGTGGAAGTAAGGACACAACTACTGCAGCCAGCAGATGAAAACTGGGACCCCACTGGAACAAAGAAAATCTGGCGTTGTGAAAGCAGTAGATCTCATACAACAATTGCTAAATATGCACAGTACCAGGCCTCCTCATTCCAGGAGTCTTTAAGGGTAAGTTAATTGCTACTATTCGAGTTATAATTCACAGACTGCATACTGACTCTGGAGCCAGTTAATAATGGGCTGTTGGAAAAAGCAGAAACTGCTAAGGAAAAAGAGACATTTCCATTTGCATGAAGAGCACAGGTAAATTTTCAAAATCTCTTTTGGATAGAGGGTAAAATAGTATATTCTTCCCAAAAGCTTCGTATAAACTTCAGTTTAATAATGTAAAACTCATGGTTATTACATACTTTACAAGTTTATTAGTTTAAGCTTTTGTATTATAATGTCAAAATTCACATTAAAATATTCAGAACTGGAGGCTTTTTTACAATTTGGGTTGCTTCTAATTTCACATGTTTTGAAATCAGATTTCTTTGTTCTTCCTACTATTCTGAATAAATTTGGATGTGGCTTATTAGAAGTTTACACTAATACTGGTCTTTTGTTGGGTTCCAAACATAACAGTTCGTATTTAGTTTAGAAGTTTTTAGGCTTATGTGACAGAGTGAAATATTAGAAATAATATTTCCCCTTCCTGCCTTGGCAGAGGGGGGTTGGACTCCACGATCTCCAGACATCCTTTCCAATCCTAACTATTCTCTTACTCTGAGATTCTGTGAAATGTGATTTTATTGATATTTTTAACATTTTTTACTGAAGTTGTGAGCACATTCTTGAAACTGGCTATGGGAACTCCTTGAAGGCATTTGTTACCTGGTGTTGCAAAAAGATTGGGCTAAGGTTGGAACTAAGACAAGAAGATAATTTTGACCAATTATTTGTTAGAAAATAGGGAAAAAGTCAACGAGCAGAATTGACTATTGCACTTTTCACTGCCTTTACACAGAAACAGAAATTATTTCAGTAAGAAGGGAGAGAGAAATTCTAAATTTAAATTTTATGCATCAGAGGAAAGGGTTAGAAACAAAGAAATTAATTTCTAGTTGAAGATAACAGAAGGGAATCTAGTAATAAGGCTTCAGGCTGGTACAGGATGAAGAAAAGAAACAGGAATACCATGGGAAGTGGAGGGCTTGGAAATAATCTAGAACTTGGGATTTTTCTTCATCTGCAGTGGTAATAAATTTCAATAGGATATCGACTGAAGTTTTGTGGTGGCTGAAGGTTTCTGATGCCCCTTGAGCAGTAGCACCAATGCTGTATTCCTGTATGTCATTCCAGAAGGGCTGGGAAGCATTACATCACTGGAATATAATATAATTATCTATCTATCTATCTATCTATCTATCTATCTATCTATCTATCTATCTCTGTTTAAAATTGTACATAATTGTACATACTATGAAAGCCTCAGCTTTCGATTTGCACCACAATGTGTCCTGTAGGGTGTTCTGATTGGTTTTCTTCCTCACTGTTGCAAACTGGTGGTAAAAATGCAATACATAATATAGTTTTTAAGAGTGATGATTTTAATTTTTCCCCTGGAAATTAGAAAGACACTGTATCTGTGTCCTTTGCCTAGCACTGGTCTGACCTGTCCTTAGGTGACTTCCCAGTGTTTAGATGAAAGCTTTATTTCTTCTTTCTGTAGCCATAGTTCTCTTGGCTTGCTCTAAGTGATCTTTTTTCTTTATTCTTGTAACAGCTATTACTTTGCTTTTCTAACATGTCTTGCAGCATTTGATAAATCCATTTTTGTTTCTCTTTGTCCTTCTTTCAAAGGATGAATAAGACTTTCTCAGGTACACAGGGCACTTTGAGATTTAACAACAATCCCATTCAAAGCCAGAGATCTTTGGATAGAATCCAGACAGTTCCTTCTTCCTTTTTGTCTTTCTTTTTCCTTCTATGTCCATATACTTGCCAAAATAGAAGTCTTTAGAATAGGGTTTTGAGCACAGTCTGCTAAAAAGATCAAATTGCATCATTTAATTTTGGTTGGATTTTTTCCACTAGTCATGGTCTCAAGTACTGCTAGTGCTAAAATAGCATATAGCTATGAAAGATTCAAAAGATTTTATATAATGGATTTTATTAAATTGGTTTTATAAATATTAGTCATCCTAGTTTCCTGTCAGGATACCTGCTTGACTTTGTAGGGAGGTAGATGTTCTTATTTGAAAAAGTTAATACTAGATTTAATACTGGATTCCACCCTCATAGTGGAGCAAACCAACATACTCATTTCCAACTTGAATGCAGGCCAGCAGAAATATTTACAGTGGAGACATTTTCTGTTGGCCTGGCCTGAGTGTCATGGAATCTGCAGCCACGAATAATTTTTTTTCAATGCATTTGACTAACTTTAAAAATTTTCTTCATAATGAAGAAATGTTGACATAAATTCTTAGACATGGATATTTCAAAGGTTGTGTCAGTATCTTGAAACAAATGTACTTGTATCAATACCTATGTTATCACTTTATACCTATCTATTTTATCTGTTATTTTATATATGTGTGTGTATATAAATGTAAAAACATTTCAAAATTTCGTTTTATAGGAGGAAAATGAGAAGAAGAGTCACCACAAGGACCACTCAGATAATGAATCCACATCTTCTGATAAGTAAGTGTGGTATTACTCTATTAATTCTGTAGTTGGCTGTATGTGCTATTTTACATCATTCCCTTTTCACATTTGCCTGATACATTTGTTGTCTCTGCAGCTCGGGGAGGAGGAGAAGAGGACCTTTTAAAACAATCAAGTTTGGGACCAACATTGACCTGTCAGATGACAAGAAGTAAGTTGATGACAGTTACTCCTGCTCACAGTGGGATTCTACATGATGATAATCCTTCTGGAAATCCAGTGTAGTATTCTCAGACATCAGTCAATCTGTTGCTAAATTCCACTTGCACACCCCATTTCCAGAATGAAATGGTTGCCTTTGATCTTCAGACTATTGTTGCAAGTCCTCCACATGCTAAAATATCTTTCCAAACTTCTCTTTCCAGGATTTTTGGTTTTCCAGAAATGAGTTTAAACATCCATCAGAAAACCTTCTTTCTAGTCCTCCTTCTAATCCATTCCCTTTGTTTCATTGTGAAGCTTTAAATTGTTTGCTTACTACTTCATTACTTCTGACAACACCAAGTTTTTCCTTTTTGCATAGAAGTTGTAAGATTAAAGGGTTTTTATTCTTTTTTTTGTTTGTCTGAATTTTTGTTATTCATAGGTTTTTTCCCTTTCATGCATACCTGTTTCCACCTTTTCATAACTTTTGCTTCTTTATCCAGTAACAGGATTCAAAATATGTAGCAATATCTGTGGGTAAGCCACAATACCTCTCAAAGAGCCTAAAAAAAAATTGAGTATTATTTAAATTATATATCCTTCTGTGAGTAGATGAAGGTAACATAGAAAATACTATAAATACTCTGAAAGTATATTTTTATTGTCCAGCAATAGTTATTTGGTTCAATCTCTGGTTAATACATACTTCCATCAAAGATCCAGCATGTCTAGCCTGTCAGTCCCACCAGCTGCAGTACAAAAATTCTGGTCTACTGCAGTCATAAGAAAAGAAGAAAAGTTCATGGTGTTTGGATGATGACATCTTTTGTGGCAGTCACTGGAAGATAGATGTCTGCATGTGTGGATGTGATTAGAGGTTGCTACAAAATTTTAGATATTGATGCCATCTTTCTATAGCAGAAATTCCATCAGTAGATGCAAACTAGTTGATAATAAACTATTACTCTGACCAAGCCATTGGGAGAGAGACTTCAAATGAAGCTAAGCAAAGCTAACCTGAGGCTCGTAGGGAATTGGATTTTGATACTTGAAAGAGTTCTTGTAGGATCCCAGATAAATGTCAGATCTTCTGATCTGTAGTTTCAACTTGCGCCACAAAATTGTTTCCCCTCAACTAGCCTGTCAGATATGTGATTGTATTTGGAAATATTTTAAAATTGAAAGACTAACACAGATAACTATGCTAACAATTTTTTGAAAATGTTTGTCTCCCAGACTCTTCTAAGAGTTTCAGGGATTCACAGTTTGTCAATTTGCTATTTTGCTGCAGGTGGAAGTTGCAACTCCATGAACTGACAAAACTTCCTGCTTTTGTACGTGTGGTATCAGCAGGAAATCTTCTAAGCCATGTTGGTCATACCATCCTGGGCATGAACACAGTGCAGCTCTACATGAAGGTTCCAGGTAGCAGGACACCAGGTGAGTATAATGTGCATGAAAAAATGAGGTTCTGCTGTGGGGTGTTGGATTTAACTGCACTGCAGATTTCCTATATCTTACAGCATGTCTGAACATGATAAATAAGCATATTCAATATTTTTATATTTCTTACTTAACTGAACTCTGTGTGTCCAAAGCACTTGGAGTGGAAATTTCTGGGTTTCTGCAGTGCTAGGGAATTGTCCTGCTGACCTCTTACATGCAATAGTGGATTCTTAAAGGAGAAAAAGAAATATGGGTATATATACATTGACATTTATATAAAATGAGTTTATATACGTAGACAGTATTTGTATTTTACATACCTTGGAAGGTTTTAGAGGCTTCCTAAGAGGGTCTGGTGCAATCCTAGAAATCAGAGATTTCCACTTTTTTGATTGTTACTGTCTGAGAATAGGACTCAATCCTCCACGATGAATCATGCTGTGCTGGGGCCCTGGACAGGGACTTGAGGAATCTTCACTAAATTTCAGGGTTTATTTTTTTTTTAAGTACATGTTCAGAAAATTCCATTAGGGATTATGGCTCAGTTTTCCAGCTCTCTAAAGAAGATAAAATACTGGGCATTTCTGGATGAATTTTGGTATCTCTTTCAGAAAGATTTTTTTTTACTCCTTGTCTCTTCAGTGGCTGAAGTCACAAAGTTTTGCACCTGACCAGGACTGTCAAGAGACAGCATGAAATAAAAAATCTGAGCTTTTGAAGTATTTTTTTCTACAGGAGGGATGAACTGCTGAAATACTAGTCAAATCCCCAAGACTGGGTAGTTTCAATTTTCTTTTCCACAAACTAACAAAAGCAGAATTTTCATGTCACTGGTAGCTTAACTGTGTAAAGCAACTAAATAGTGTATGTAAGTGTCATATAAAATATATAAAAATACGTAAACTGTGGTGCAAGTTTTTTTAGTAGTTGTATCTTTGCATTTTGTGGCACTGTTTTGATATAAAGGCCTCACATAAAGTCTGTTTACTTTTCTCTTAAATTTCAGGTCATCAAGAAAATAACAACTTTTGCTCAGTAAATATAAATATTGGTCCAGGTGACTGTGAATGGTTTGTTGTCCCTGAAAGCTATTGGGGTGTCATGAATGACTTCTGTGAAAAGTAAGCTGGATGTGCTGTTTTTCTCTTACTTTAATCGAGTTTTTTGTGCATTTCTCACACCTGAGGGGGGAAATTACTGAGAATGTTCTAAGGGGACATTCTTTTATGGGTTTTCCATGTAGTCAGAAAAGTCTTTTAAAAGTAGGTGAAAATGCAAAATCTAGAGTTCATACAAAATATTATGTTTGTACAATATACAGAAACTTGGGTTGCTTGTGACAAAAGCAAAAGCAGAATTCTCTTATTAGAAGCAAATACAGAGTCACTGGTATTTTTACATATTTTCTTCTTGCATTTAGAGTGAAAGCATAATTTGGTCAGACCCCAAGAGGCATCATGGCATGCTTTGCTTAGATTTACATATTTGTAACTCCCTGGAAAAGCTGAGGTACCCTGAGCATTGAGGAACTACTCAGCCAGCTCTAAGATTAGGATTTCTCTGCAGTGCCTTGTGTAGAGTGGTTTTAAAAACAAACAGAACAATGTATGTACACACACAAAAAAAAGAGGGAGCATCAGTTGTGTCCCTTAATCATGCCAGTGCTCAAACAGGAGCCTCTGAGGTTGACTATGAGAGAAGGTTTTTTTTACCCAGTTGAAATTGGATTAAGCTCTTGACTTCAGAACTTTTCCAGAGCTCTGCAAATTCATCTCATGTCTCTGTATTTTCTGCCTGTCTACTGACAGCTGTTCTTATTCTATCCACCCTTACATAGATAAGCCATCTCAAAAATGTAATTTCCATTGATGGAATAGTGATGTCTCTGGCACAACAGGCCTTGTTACTTGCATGTCACTGTCCTTCTGAGGCTGACAGAAAAACTGAGAGCTTGATAACCTCACAAAATGTCTACAGTGCCACTGCAGAGACACCTGATTGTCTTTGAAAACTGCATTGCAAATAATCTCTCATGGTGCAGTATAAAAGCAGTATGATACTGGGATAAGGATGGGAGAGGAGCGTGGATTTTGCATAACCATAGGGGAAGAGTTCAGAGTTAGGAAATCCATATGGAGGTGCTTTTCTGTGCTGCTCAGGAGGGTCAGCATTTCTTGGCTGAGAGCACTGACCCATGGATCCCAGTGGAAGTGTTGCCAAGAGGTTGCTTGTTGTGTGGGCAAGCTGCACATGCACACACAGACAGTGTGAGTACATGTTCAGAACAGAAAACATCCTGGGGGGCTGCTGTGGTCTGTACAGATCAATCAGTGGTGAAAAAAGCAGCATTGGGCACTGGTGGCACACCAGATTTGACCAAAGGTTGGTCTGCCTCAGCATCAATAAAATGCTGGGAAACTTAAAGGAAATTGGAACTTAACTAGAAGCTATAAACTGACTTCACATGGGCAGGTGGATGGGTTGATGTTCTAATGTATTGCAGGATGTGAAATGTGGAATTATGATCAAGAATTTTATACATGACACTTTCCTTTTGGCTACTCTTTTTGGGTCACTCATTAGCTGCAGAAAAAAATTAATGGTGATGGTCATTTTTTACAGATTGCATTGAAGTATCTGCCACTAACATGTCCATTGGTAAATGCTGAAGTCTTTATCTTTCCTCTTGTTTCAGGAACAATATGAATTTCCTAATGGGATCTTGGTGGCCAAACTTGGAAGATTTGTATGAAGCCAATGTCCCAGTTTATAGATTTATTCAAAGACCAGGGGATTTGGTGTGGATAAATGCTGGCACTGTTCACTGGGTTCAGGCTATTGGCTGGTGCAACAACATTGCATGGAACGTTGGCCCTCTCACAGGTATGTGTGAGCAGTGCCCGTGCTGAACTGTGTGTGGGTAATACTGTACTGCACATGGCACAGAACCTGCCAGTTCTTACTGATTTGCCATGCCTCACTAGATGAAAAAAAACAATGTGCTGTATTTTTAAAATATGATGTGTTGAAGCTTTAAATAATTCCATTGTAAGAGGAAGAGAGAGCAGCAAGAATGCAGTCTTGGCACTCATGCTTTGAATGGGCTTGTTGAAGTAAAATGTGTTTATTAATTTATGTACTGTCTTCTTAGGCCATTTCTTAACCTTTTCTCCCAAATTTGTTCTACCCAGCAAACTGCAGTATGGATTTCATAAAATTTACAGACTAATTCTCTAATATTGCTGGGACAGTGGGTACCTAACAGCTCTTTAGTGAGAGCATCAGGAAATGCAAACAGTTGTAAAATTTAGTTCATAAAGGAACATTAGGTTTCTCAGACCTACTGCTCAAGAATTCTTCAGTTTTGAACCATGGTCGTGGAAGGATTTTTATCTGAGTGTAGAAGGAAATTCCACAGTGTTCTAAAACAAGAGTCTGTCAAGTGTTTGAAGAGAATGTACTTCCAAAAAAACTTCTGTTTTCTTAAGTAGTTTAAAATGTGTCTTTATATGGAGCAATAAAGAGTGTATCTCTAGGATTGTGTGATTGACTGATAGACCTCTCATGTTCAGTCACAGTAAATTTTGTAAAACATTTTTAAAAGAAGGGTGGAGTGAGTAGGCTGCTTAATGAAAAAGTCTGACTCACTTCTTCTCTCAAGAAGAGATTATATACCATAGCAGTGTAGAATCATGATAAATTGTGAATAGACTGAGATGCAGACATTTCAAACCTGACTTTTATTTTAACCTAGAATACTTGAAAATTTACTAATTAATCATTTTTTAAATACAGCCCCATGTTCAGCAAAGAAATCGAACACTTGTCAGTAACTTGTCTTCACAGGTATTTGTTGCTGCTGTGGTATTGTGTGTTCTTTCAGCATCACAAATCCACTTCCTAAAAGACATTTTAAAGAATAGAAATGTAGTTAGAATGAAAGGCTCATTGTGAATGAAGTTTAGCTGTAAAGGGTATAAATCATTATTAGAAACAGAGTGATCTTGGCTGATAATTGTTCCTTGAGCTGATTGCTGCTGTGACTGTGTTTGTGCAGCCTGTCAGTACAAGTTGGCAGTGGAACGGTACGAGTGGAATAAGCTGCAGAGCGTGAAGTCCATAGTGCCCATGGTTCACCTTTCATGGAATATGGCTCGGAATATCAAGGTCTCAGATCCAAAGCTTTTCGAAATGATAAAGTAAGTTTTGTTTATTTGAAGATTTACTGTGCCCTTTTCCTCTTCACACATAAACCAGTGGTTGATTTATAAATAGTTCTTTGCAAGACTTTTCTGTTCCTGGGAACCAAACCAAAATTACTTTACACTCAGTTTTTCAAACACAGCATTTATAGGTATCTCTAATTTTATTTTGTTTTATGTGATGTTATTGTGGCAAAGCTTTAGAATCATCTAAATAACATTTTTTTAGTTAAAGGTGCCACAGATTTAATTCAGCAATTTACAGAAAATTGGCTTTGATCACAGCAGCTGTTCAGAGTATGTATCATCAGAAATAGCAAAATTAGGTCATCAACACAAATACTAGAATTGGAATATATAGTCATTTTTACAGCAGAGTTAAATTCTATATTTCTAGAACCTGTATTTTATGTTCTCATGCTGTCATTTGGAGATCCAGTATAAATCTTTTAAATAAAGGCAAGTCGGAACTTGAGAGCCTCCTTCCCTTTGCTCTTCTGAACAATGAATTGATTGATGTGTAAAATGATAATTGAGTTTAGTGACATTTCTCATAGGCATATTCCAAAGTGCAGGAATATTCCAGGTTTCAAGCATCTGTAGTCATTTTCTTTAAAGGGTGCAACTTCAAGAAATGTAAATCATATCACAGCACCATACTGAGGTTGGGGAATGAATGAACATTTCAGCATATAACATAGGGTTTGTCTTAAAGTGGGGGAATGAATTCCAAAGCATATTACTCATCATGAGAATCCTCTGGTAGCAGCACACTCTGCTTTGCCTGAGTCTACCAAAGCACTTCTGAGCCCTTCTTAGTCTTACCAACCTACTGGATAAACAAGCATTGAATCCTTTTATTATTTGCCTTGAAATGGGCTTTAAAAAATGGTGAGTTAACTTGTGACAAACAGGGCAAAGAAAGAGAGTATCTTTTTTCTCCCAGAGAGATTTATTGGTGACATCTGAGTGCGACACCTTTTTACAGTAGGAATTTAATTTAGGCTTGAACATCTGTTGCAGAATGGTGGCATTGGGGAAATGTTAAATTTGTAAGAACTGAGAGTGTTGGAAGTTGACAACAGGGAGGTTTGTAGTCACTCTAAAGCTTGATTATAGGGTAGCATTTGTGTGTGAATGCTTTCCTAAAATCTAGGAATCTATACTTAGGGTAAATAAAGTATTTGCTGAAGGCCTGGCAGACTTGCCCCTTCAATTAAACAATTTGTGCTCATATTCCTAATGCCAGCTGCCATAAAGAAGAGAAACTGAACAGTTAGAAATCAGAAACAGGGGAAAATGCAGGAGAGTGTGGAAGAAAGAAAGCCAAAAAGTCCATTTAAAAATACCAAATTCACAAGCTTCACTTTTATCTTTATTTATATAAAATACATCTAAAGCCCAGCAGACATCTATTATAAAGCTCAAAGCTATTCTGGAATGTTCTTGAAAAAATACGATTTTGGTATTTTGGCCACTTGTATTTTGCATTTGCCATGGTTTGGGGTTTAAAAGGAGAAGAATGTGACTGAGTATAACATCCTTCTCCAAGAGAATCACTTAAAACATGATGGAGAAACACAGAGGACTAAATGGTAATTTGCTGTTGTCTTGCTGGCTGACAACAGCCCAGCTTTTTCTAGTAAGAGACTCAAACTTCAGGTGTACATTACAAATAAACAGAGATACTGAGGAGCAGATGGAAATTTTGGGTGTGCCTGCATTCACTTTTTCCAGTCTACTGAAACCATTTCCAGTTTACTTGGATTAAGCCTCCCCCATCCAGCTTAGTTATCAGCCAAAACTCAAGTTCCTGCTGTGGATGCAGAGAGGAAAAAGGGGATGAGCAGCTCTGGTTTGTCATGTCCAGTAGCAGCAGCCTGAAATAACCTTTTGTTGTGGTCACTCCTGTAGTTACGGAATAGCAATTCCTAGAAATCAGTATCAGCACAGCCTGATGTCTGACCTTGGCTTTGTAAACACACTGGGAATGCAGAAACCTTCATGAATTCCCTTAAGATAGGGAAGCAATTGCATAATTTTCCTGTGGACTCCTTGTCTGCAGGAAAAACCATCTGGTAAGCAGCTGTTGTCCATGGCACCTGGATTTTCTGTGTACAAAATAGAGGCATTGTGAGTTACATATATGTGAGAGTATGCATGTGTATTAAAATGCTAGAAAAAATGGTCATTTTTAATAGAGATGGTTGAATTCCATTTTGGATAGCTGGCTTCATTGCCATCAGGAAATAAAAATAAGAGACACAGCTGTCATCTTTTTGCTGAGCACAGGTCTGTCTAAATACGTATTTAGGTAATTTTGGCTTCTGTCTCTGGGACTTCATAGGTATCAGCATAGTACAAAAGATTAGCTCTTGGAAAATGATAAAAAGTAGCTTCTAATTCAATTTAAAAGAGAAATACAAATATGTCTTAGTGGTTTGTGTGAAAGTAAGCACTGCAGAGGCAATAAACTAAAATTTGAGCATAGTTAAAAATATTGTGAACCAGATCAGTGATGAAAAAAATGGAGTAGCAGAAGGGAAAAAGCAATAGAAGAAGGAAATTTTGTTTTTTGAAGAAATCGGATGCCTTGCTGTATTTTTAGTTAATGTGCAGTTCAGTACTGTCTTGCAGGATAGAAGTCAAAGAGAAAACCTGAAACTTTCTCATGAGATCTCATTTTTTAAAGATTTGATTTTAACAGTAGAAGCAGGAGCACAGCAGAAAATATGATTTAAAACTTGGCTGAGGGAGGACAGACCTCATGAAAAGAAAAATTAACTGCAAACCTCTTAGATGGAAGCTAGAAGGACTTTTACAAATGCATCTGAGGAAGAGAAGAATTTTAGAGGTAGAGTGAACATAGTAATAAAGGCTTAAAAAATTAATTCCAAAGTAACTGAAATACTAAGTTCTATTACAGAAGTAATTTCAGAAATGTAAAAGAACATGACATGGGAGAAATTATTTTGCACAAAATCATAAAGTTAGGTAAAATACTTTCCAGTGTCAGGGAAGATGTATTAGTGGAAGGTACAAAGAGGTCGTGCATTGCCATTGGGATGGTCACTGCACTTTTAAGAAGTTGTACTGAATATCTGAGTATTCAGATGGGTTTATCACTGCCCTTCTAGAATAAATCAGGATTATGTCCATTTTTAATTCTCTTCTGTTGAATATTTGAATTTGACTGGACATAATTTACTCATATCTTTATGCCATACCTGCAAAGAATTCGGGAGGGGGATGGTCTAGGTTTTCTTCCAGTTCTCACTGTACCAGAATAAAAACAGCTAAAAGCTAAAAGCTGACCCCATTGAACTTGCACACTATCACTTTGCTAGGAACCTTTTTGGCTTTCTTAAGGCTTCCCAAACTTCAGGGAATTGTGATGCATATTCTCAGTGATTCACAGTTTGTATCCTTTCTCTCATGTTTAAATGCATGAAATAGTTAACATTTACATTTTCAAGTGCTATTACTGGGACCTGAATTTTATCCAAGGAGGGGGTGTTCACTTTCAAGCTATTGTTTTCTGCTTTGTTTGCGAATTTGGCAAACTGTTGTAGCAGTGTTGTAAGTTGGTTACATTCTGGGCAGTTCTTTTTTCACAACTGTAACAATAGAAAAGGCTTTGAAAATAAAACTTAGAAAAGTCTTTGGAAGTCAAGAGTGGAGAACAATGGTGGCAGGTGTGCTTGGAGTTGCTCTTTGGGGTGCCCAAAGACTTTTCCAGGTAACAGCAGAAGAGAAGAATGGTAGATTTTAAGTTTATTTGAAATAATCAGGCAGTATTGCAAAAATGTACTGAGCTTGTCAGGAGCACAATAACCCAATACTGCAATGAATTAATATTTAATCTATCACCTATGGTTGGCCTTAAATTCATAACTCACACTCACGTCAAACTTTAAAAGTGTTGAAGGAGTTACAGCTTAATGAGCTGTATAATTTTCTTGAAATTGGGTACATGAAAATAAAGATGTTTAACAGAGAAACACACTTGCAGTTTTGTGTTATCCTTACAGTGAGGGTGTTAGTGAAGCCATAGTGGAGCCACTGCTTTTAGTGAAGATGAAGAGTGTGAGTGTAAAATATGAGGAGAGTATTTCAGAATCCTGAGCTTCTATTAACTACTTGGAAACACATTAAAGAAATGTGGTGGTTTTTTGAAATAGAGAATGTGTGTATCACATGTTTCAGGCTTTAAAATGGGAGCAGGATCAAGTTGAAAACATTTTATAGAACTCTTGAGCACTTTGTTTTCTGTCCAGTGTTTGTTTTTACCCTTAATTTTTTTCAATCTTCCTTCTGCATCTAATGAGCATGTAACGTAGCCACTCTGTGGAGGAGAAAATTGAAGGCTGCAAAAGCTGCAGCTCAAATATATAGGGTAACTGAGATCTAAAATTACTGTAAATAACAATGTAGTTTAGAAATTTGGCGACCTATTTTCCCAGCTTTTTTTGAAGAACATACACAGCTCATAAAATGCTAGAAAACAAGTTAGATTTTATTGTGAGGAAGAGAGCTGTATAAAATTGTGACACAAAAATATTTAGAGTTTTTTGCCTTTACAGGGGATATGACAGGGAATTGCGTGTTTTAATTTGACATTTGAACCATTCTTCTCTTCATTCATAACATAAGTGCTAGAATTATTTTTTGTGTTGATTTTTTTTTTCCCTCTAATACCAACCTGTCTTGTTTTTTTTCCTTTTGCATGGGAGAAGATACATGTTCATAAATTCTATTTCCAGTGTGTGTAAAGTGATTTCTGGCAGAACTTGGGGTTTTAGAAAACTTGAGATAATAACGTTTAGTAGTGCCAAGAAGACAACAGGAGTTTTAGGATGTTAAGAGTCCTTTGGATCAGGCTGTAGTCACACAAAATGTAAACAGCTATGCTGAACTTGGCAGTTCAAGCTAACTTTTTGCTGACAAATTTATGGTTCAAAATAAAATACTTGGGTTGTTTTTGAAAACACATTGTTCTATTGTGCTTGAGAGCGCATTCATGTGTTTCAGTCAAAAATGAAAGGTAGAGCCTGTTTGCAGGGCAAGGGGGAGTCCTGAAAGAGCCATAAGCACAAGGTCTGACTTTTCCCTAAGCCATGAATCCAGTGATTCTTCCTAGGCAGCTGTTTCTGAAATCCCAGAGGAAGAGCAAGCTCCAAGTACAGTCTTGGAAGAAACTGAAGCCTTCTTGAGTGTTGCTGTACAGTTGAATGTTGAACTGAACACAAAACTGCTTTTGGTTGCAGGTACTGCCTGTTAAGAACTCTCAAACAGTGTCAGACACTGAGGGAAGCTCTGATTGCTGCAGGAAAGGAGATTGTCTGGCATGGACGAGCCAAGGACGAGCCAGCTCATTACTGTAGCATTTGTGAGGTCAGTAAAAATGTGTTGGGTCATCCACTCTTGTAATATTTATTTAAATTTTGCCATGTCTTTTGTTATTGATGATGTTTAAATTTTGCTTTTAAGCTGCATCATCTGCTCTGTGCTGTAAGCACATCTGTGTGATGCAGCACTGCCTTCCAGGAGCTCATCCAGATGTTTTTCTAGACGTGGGCTGTATTTTCCTGACGGCTCTCCCACAGTGCTTCCACAACATTGTTTTTCACTAGGTCGATTTTCAATTCTCAACTTTTTATAAAATGTTGTTATCCCTTCCTGCATAAAATTTGATCTGCTGAGCTTCATTTTAAAGACACAGCTGTCTTCGTTTCAGAAGTCAACAACACACCCAGAAGAGAGAGAACTTAAGTCCTTTTTTTCTGCAGGACATACCTTTTTGCTGAATTTTTTCATTCTACTTACTGTTAATAGTTGCTTTGAAGTATTAGATAAGAGTTTTCATGAAGCTTAAAAGCCCTGAAAATCAGTTTCTAGTTATCCTCTGGCAGAGCCTCTTGGGCAGGATGAGCATGTGGCTCAGCAGTAAGGAAATAAATAACAAACTTCTTTAGCAGACAGTAAAAAGGAAAAATAGGTATAATTGTTTGAAATCCCCACCTTTACTGAGTAACCTCTATTCAGCAAATGAATCCTGCTTTGTCAATATTGACCCAAAGCTTTCCCATGGCACTGTTCATGCACACATCCTTAGTGTAATATTAGTGGTTTTACACTGCTTCACTTCCCTGCCCAAGCCTTAGGAGAATGGATTTTCCCTGAACAAATCTAATTTTTCTCTTTGCATGCACAGGGTAAGGTTGTAAATCTTGAAGAAAACGCAGTTTTCATAGTTTTAACTTTTTAAAAAATGAAATTGTAACACTTGGCTTTCTGTTTCCTGTCTAATAGGTGGAAGTCTTTGATCTGCTTTTTGTCACTAGTGAGAGCAATTCTCGAAAGACCTATGTTGTACATTGCCAAGACTGTGCAAGAAAGATAAGCACGAACCTGGAAAACTTTGTGGTGCTAGAACAGTACAAAATGGAGGACTTGATGCAAGTCTATGATCAATTTACATTAGTAAGTCAAATTAATAAGTGGGTGCATAAATACATTATTTGTAAAGCAGTTGTAGACTGTCTTGGTGCTCCGTTGTACGAGTACCGTGGACTTTCTGATTCAAGTGGAGGTTTGGGTTGTGTGTGATACTCGCAGAACAAAACCTGAAGAGTCAGAATTGTGTGAAATACTACAGTAACTTACTGCAGAACATAACCACTGAGTTTTCAGGAAAAGTATGATGTTACAATTCATAAAGTTGTGGCTTTAAAAATCCAATAGAGATCACCTGAAGACCATAACTGGATCAGATGGAGATGGGAAGAATCAGGACAGTGAAGCTTGGAGAAACTAGCACCAGGTTCAAGAGCATCTCTAATACATTGGTTGTGGTATGAAGTCAGTATAGCAGCAGAGCATCCTATGCACTCAGACCCTTCCTTCCCCTTCCCCACCCATCCCCTCCCAAATCAGCACTGTCCTTCTGCTTAGCAAGTGGATGCTCTCAAACAGTTCTGTCTCTTGGCTTGGGGCCTCCTTTGCATTTCAATTTAAAGCAAAAAGCCTCTTTGCCATTATAGCTCTGTGCTATATATGGCAGCCTCCTGCTTTGAACTGTGTCAGCACAACTGTCCTAACATTTCACCCAGGTTTCATTGTTCCAGGCAAAGATGGCTTTTTTTGTAACCACGATGAAAGCGATGCTGGATGTATTTATAAGCCTTGGCTTTCTGTCGAAGGAGACAAACATTGGACTAAGTGTTATGGGAATTTCATGTTGGATTTGATATGACAGCCCAGTAAGGGCTGTGCCTTGATTCATTTTCAGGTGCTGCAGAAAATGTGTGTTTAGTAATTTCGTGTATTGGTAGCATGCCAAGCTGTGACCTTCTGAGTTAAGGCCTCAAGGTTTGTCAGTAGAGGCTGGCGAGAGTGTGGGACCATGTCCTCTGAATTTAATTCTCTTCATTAGTCCCACAGAGCCTGGGTTGGTTGAACTTCAGTTCACGCTTCTAGGAGGTCACTGTCATTATAGTCTGTGAAATGCTGCAATTTCTAAGTGATGATCTGTTACAGAAAAACATATAAATAAACACCTATTCTCAGATACTTCATCCAGTTGAGTGGAAATGGGGAAGAATGTTTCTGTATGGAGATGAGAGGGAGGGAGGGGTATTTTGTTGTCTGTTGCTTGTACATTATATAGGTAACAGCATTGATACTGTCCCTAGAACAAGGGTTCTCAACCTGTGAGTAGCTCCTTCCCCCACCAAAACCTAAGGCTGGGGCTCTGAAGGACATTGATAATTTTTGTTGTATGAAGTTGGTGTGCCATTCATTTCTTTTAATGGGGATATAACACTCAATTGGGAAGAGTTACAGCCCAGAAGTGACATCTCTCAGATATAGGAGGAGAGTTAAGGTTTGTTGTAAATCACAGGATGAAGATCATCTCAACTGGCAAAGTTGCAATAGGCCAAAGAGAGACTGGAACAAAGTACCAGGAGGAAACACAGGGATGAGCTAGCATTAAGAGTTCCATAGTTGGGTACTCTGGTATGATCTAAAGTGTATTTAAAAACTGTGAGCAGCTTTTTGAAGGGGTTCCACAGATGAGCAGGAAAAGAGGAGGAAATGCCATCAAAGACTCAGTGCTTTGATGGAATGCCACAGAGTGCAATACTGGGAAGCAGTTAGGTGTCCTCTGGACCTCATCTCCTGACAGCAGGCAGGAACAAGAGGCCTCACTTCACTCTTGAGGCACTTTGTCCCCATGTCAGAGAATCTGAGACCCTTTCCACAGATACCTTAACCTCAGGGGAGTATGTTACTGCTCAGGTAGAGGGGAGGAGGGAAAATAAAACCCACGAAGGCTTTGGAGAGCCACAAATGGACCATCTCCCCATTGGTAAACAGGTTGAGAATCCCTGTTGTAGAGTGTATAAATTAGATACATCTATACCGAGGCCACGTGGAATTCTTTGCTGTCACAGTGGAACTTGTGGCTGCTCACATCGTATTAACACAGGCATCCCCACAGCATACTCCAGTCTGCAGTACAGGCAAAATCCTAATGCAGAGTGTTCATAAAATACATGTTGTATTTGAGTAAGGTGGAAAACAATGCCACTATTCTCTCAAAAGAGTCCTGAAGTGTAAAAAGAATAGTGTGTGTGACTTTTGAACTCTCATGGTTACAGTTTGTGCAGGTCTTAGTTAAATACAGAGTTTTGCACCCTTGTAGAAAAGGTAATTTAATGTTTTCTCTTTCAGGCTCCTCCATTGCCATCCTCCTCATCTTGACATTTTTTCATGGACATTAAATGAAAACTTTTCTGATATTCAGGAAGTGACCCAGTTCTGCACCACTGATTTTTGTAGCTATCCCGTAAGGCTGCTGGCTGAAAGCTGTGTCTATGCAACCTTCCAAGTGCGGAGTGTCAACCAACTGGACAGGAGAGAGCACTGCCTCCTACTCCAGAACTCAAAACAAATAAAGCTCATCCAGCTGTACTTCAAAAAAATAATTCCATGTTTTGTATATATCTGACAAAACTGGCAACATTATACAGACTACTGACTTGAAGACCACCTCTTTTGTATTTCTCTGTTTCTGGGCTGATGAGTTGGTTTCATCCATTTTTCCCCCTTCAGAATTTCCCTTGGAAAAAGTACTAGCTTAGCTGGTCATTTCTTTGTAAGGTAGTTAGAAATTTTAAGTCTTTCTTTGGGCAACTTTTTTTTTCTTTTTTTTTTTTTTTTTTAATGTGAAGAGTTAGGTGATATAAATTTTTTACTGCTTTTATGTTTTTCTGTCTTGTTTTGAAACCATGACGGTTACACTTTTGGTTCCTAAATAAAATTTAAAACAATTAACAGCCAAGTCACAAAGATAAATGGGTTGCACATAGACTAAGGAATAAACTTCAGATTTGTGATTTTTGTTTCTAATCTTGATGTAAATTTACACTATTTATAAATACATATTTATTGCTTGAAAATATTTGTGAATGGAATGCTGTTATTTTTTCCAGATTACCTGCCATTGAAATTTTAAGGAGTTCTGTAATTTCAAACACTACTCCTATTACATTTTCTATATGTAAATAAAACTGCTTAGCATTGTACAGAAACTTTTATTAAAATTGTTTAATGTTTAAAGTTTTTCTATTGTTTGAGTTTTAAAAAGATTTTATGTACAGTGCCCAGTTTTTGTTCTTTTTTGAATCTGATTATATATATTTTATATATACTCTTGTGCTTGTGTATATATATAATATATATAGAAACTCGAATATAAATATGTGTATAAAGATTTAGAGACTAAATTTTTCTCGTTTTAAGTTTTACATCTATGGTAGATTTGAGGTGTCTACTGTAAAGTATTGCTTACAAAAGTATGATTATTTTTAAAGAAATATATGGTATGTATCCTCAAGACATAGAATGACCTTCAGACTGGTTTATTGTTAAATTGCACTTTTTGCAATAACAGACCAATAAATAGTTGCTGCCAAAATGTAGTAGTAGAAAATAAATAACAGCTAAATTTTAAAGCTCTTCAAGAAAATACCAACTTTGACAGGGAGTTTGGCACTAGTTTTAGAGGAGGAATGAAGAAGATCGAGTTTTGGTGGGGATGTTCTCTAGATTTCAACCAAATTGCAACTTATATATTACAATATGTTCTATTAACAATTTTAAAAGTTAAGACTGAATCATCTTGGCGTCATTGTTGACCCCAAAAAAGGACGTTGTTTTGTGGTATTCTATTGTATTTTCACATATTTTGTAATACGAATTCACTGGTAAATTTTTGAAGCACTAGGTTTATTTAGGACAAGTTTATAATATATCATTGTAACAGTTTGCAGTTTTAATGATGGTATTTATTTTAAGTTGCTCCTTTCTCATTAGCTTCTTGAAAATGCATTAAATCTAAATTTCAAAATTGATAGCTTTCTTATCGATCAGAGTTGACTGATGCAGAAGGTTCTGCATCCAACAGTTTCTCATAATTTCTCATTAGTGGGGTATGTTAGTGATTGCATTGTTAAATTTTTTGTAATCAGTGTGAAGTGTTACAGGCACAGAGCATGCAGATAGTTCCTTTTGAACAAAAAGAATCGCCTCTTACGTTGTAGCTTCAAATGAAGGGTGTTTTAATGAAGAATCAGCACAGTTTATCTAACGCTGTTACAACAGTTTAACCACAGTTAGAGCTGACTTTCTTGCTAGTTCTTACTAGTTGGACAAAAGGATGTAGAGATGAAAGAAAAGCGTAACGAAATGCTCTTGCCAGCAAAATTATCAACTAGCAGTTAGGAAGCCAGTATTTGCAGTTCTGTAAAGGTTTAAGTCTCAACTCTTGATAACAAACTCTACAAATCATAATTTTTTTTTTACTTATGTATTTTATGCAGTCATAAATATTGTAATCTTGACAAACCATGCTGCAACTGAAAAGCTACTCCTTTAAAGTAGTCTTAAACCCAAATAAAAGCAAGATACACTTACCTCAACTAATGGTAAACAAAAGGTCCTCATTTCTCAGTGCTGTAAAAGAACATTTGATAATTAGGAATGAGCTACTGTGCACGAATCAGAAGGGCTTTGTACCTTTCCTCCACTTTGGAAAAGAGGATATGGCACTACCAAGGGAGAATATTCGTATTTTGCCAATGAACAAGTAGACCAAATCAGTAGAGCATCAGACAGCATTTCTCATGCTGTGGGAAGGGTTGTCATGAATTGGAATTGCTGCAGGGCTTTAATATTTCGCAGTTTCCATACTTCTTAATCACACTCTGCTCCCAAGCAATGGACAGTTTGGTTCTATAAGCTGCTATGATTTAGAATGCTTTTGTTTCACTTTATTAAAAAAGCACAAGTTAATGTTTCGTCAGTTGTACTTCTTAAGAAGCACTTCTGCTTCTTCAGTTACGAAGCACATGATGGAGCATTTGTAATCCTCTGGGTGTTTCTAAACATTAGGAGTTGGGCAGGGTGGGGGGAGGCTGGAGTCTGGAGCTGAACTTTCCAAGGAATTTTGGTCTTAGGGGCCCTTGAGCTCCACAGCTGAGCCCCACTGCAAGTGATTCTGATCTGCTTGTGCCTACAAATTGCAGTAGCAGGCAGATGAACGATGAAAATGTGAAAGGATGAAAATGGCTAAAGATGTGGCATTTGTTGCAAGAATTTTCAAAAAGTTATGGGTTGATAAAAATGATAGTGGTAGGGAATGGATAAAAACCAGAGGTAAAAATAGGTATTAAAAAATAGTATAAAGTTGAATTACAGATAAGAAGGAATTAGAACGAGCAACATCTGCTACTGAGCTGTGGGTCTGAGAACTGTCCTTGAGGAGCTTGACAAAAAGGGATCCTTTAATGGGGAGAATAAACAGTCATTTGTTTCTGACCTTAATTAAGTCCTTCTATAAATATATTTACAACAGAGCATTTGATTTTAAAGATTTCCTCTGGATACGTAACTTGGGAGCAGTTTATCTTTGCTTTTTTGGAGATCCTACCAGTGGTTACAGTTTAGAAGTAGTGATGTTGGTGTCTATATTGAGATGCAAGTCACTAGAAAGTGACAAGTATCTACTGACAGGAAACCTCAAAGCTTCTTGAATTTGGGTGGCAGAGAACTTGTTGATCCTAAAGAGAAAGTATTTTCTTTGTGAAAGAAGGACTTCCAAGTAGCATTAAAATGATTTTGCTTTGCTTAAATGAGCACAGCTTGGCTAAGTTGGGCTGATTCTTGGGTCAAAGGTGGGCAAGGCTTGGAGGCTCCAGAGCTGGTGATTTCATGGCCACAAATATATTTATTGGTTAGGTGAAGGAAGATGGAGAGGCTCAACTAAGACTATGGGGAAGAGGGTACTCGTCCTTGATTGCTGCCCTGATCCTGGGAAGGGGTTCAGACGTGGTAGTTTGGCTGGGGTTACAAGGGAGGAGGGTGTTTAAGTCTGAGCTTCCCTAGGTCAGAACCATTTTGTCTGGAGCCAGAGCAGAGATCCATGATAGGGCCAGCAGATGAGTGTGGTAGGAAAGCTTCATGTAAGAAGGACATGAAACTGTTGGAGCAGGTTCAGAGAAAGGCCATGAAGTTGACAAGGAGGGCTGGAGCTCATGCCCCATGAAGACAGGCTGGGAAAGTTGTGGCTGTTCAGCTGGAGAACAGAAGGTTGTGTGGAGAGCTCAAAGAACCTTCCAGAGTCTGAAGAGGCTACAGAGAAGCTGGAGAGGAACTTTTTTGCTAGAAACTATAGCGACAGGAAAAGGGGGAATGGTTACAAGTTGAAAGAGGGGAAATTTAGCTCAGATATTAGGGGGAAATTCTTCCCTGTGAGGGTGGTGAGGCCCTGGCCCAGGGAAGCTGTGAATGCCCCATCCCTGGCAGTGTTCAAGGCCAGGTTGGATAAAGGCTTTGAGGAACCTGGTCTGGTGGGAGGTGTCTCTGTCCATGGCTGGGTGTTGGGACTAGATGAGCTCTAAAGTCTATTTTAAGCTTTTAACAAATACGATTCTGTGACCTTCCCTGGCTGCTTTAGCCAGTGTGGGGGCAGGCAGAGGAATCACTCCAGCTGACTGTGTGGAGACAAGGCTGATGAATGTGAGCATTTACCTCGGGGACAGGTCAAAGCCAGCCAGTGCTGCCTGTTCCCATTGTACTGGAGCTGAGAGTGGAGGAAGGAGGGGTGCAGGTGATGCCCAGACAAGTTCAAACACAAAATGAAGCTGAAGCTCAATCCCAGGTGAGCTCAGTGCAGGGCACAGAGTGCCAGAGACGAGGCTGCCAGCAAGGGGAGGGCACAGGGCAGCCTCATTCCAGGAAAACAGCAGCATTCCTCCAGAAAGGGGAGAGCAGGACATCTGGGGGAGGTGGAACATGGCTTTTCCTCTTGGTGCCACAAACTCCATGCAAAGCTGAAAAGAGAGGAGAGGGGGAGCAGCGGCTGGGCAGAGCCCCTGTGGTGACAGGGACATGGGGAGGGGGTGCAGCTCAGCTGTGTCTGCACCAGGAGCACAGGGACCACCCCGAGCCCCACAGGAGCTGTCCCCTGTCCCCACAGCAGGGAAGGGCTGCACTGTCAGCTCAGGAGGAGCAGTGCTGGCCTCTCCCATTGCAGTGGATGAGTTGAAGAGGTGGGGGGTGAGATGCATATATCCATACTTATTTTGGGAAGCCATAGAAACCCCGAATGGTTGGAAGATGAGAAGAGACACCTCACTGTGCCTCAGCTCCCAGCCTCACTAGGGCAGCAGTGTCAGTGTTTTACAGGGCACTGCCAGTTTCTGCTGCCAGGGACCTTGTTAAAGGGTTAAAATGCAATTGCTGCTGCCCCTGCCTGGAGAACAGCTGGGGGACATGTGTGGACCTGGGATGAAAATGGATTTAGCATTGGAGCCCTCTGCCTTCCTCCTGTCCTGCACCTGAGCTCCTGACAGGCAGTGGTTCCTCTCTCACAGAAGAGAGGCAGCACACTCTGCTTTCTATTAGGATGGAGCACTGCTCTCAAATGACATCCCACCATTTTCTTTTCTCATAGAAGGTATTTTCAAGCTCTAGGACAGAGCAATTTAGAAGTAGCAAAATCCCAGGCAAGGGTTAATGGATGGGCTAATGGTTAAACAAATGGGCTGAAGCACTGACTCCTTTAATTCATAGAGCTGGAAGATTCTTGAAGGAGTCACACTTGAACAATTCAGCCATTGCCAGAGTCCACTGGAGCACTGAAACGTGGCATGAGAGAGTTGGCTCCAAGTACATGCAAAAACTTAAAATCACTGGAAGAGTCAGGAAGGGATACTACAGAAGACTGAGAGAAGAAGTAGCCTAAGATGTGTGCAGATGTGGCTGGGCTATGATTTAGTTCAGCCTTGTGGGCACAGAGAAAATGAACAGGCGTAAAGGATATTTTCACCCCTTTCCTCCTCTGTACTTTTCATCATCAATCAGTGGGAAACTGACTAATCCTTTGAGGAAACTGGACTTTTCTTGTGGCAGTGGTCAGTCAGCTGTAGCTGTCAATGCCATATGCTGAGTGCAACATGCAGTTCATGTCCTGGATGCTGCTGGAGCTTTAATCCTTTCATTTTAGCATACAGAAAATGTAGGGGTTTGGGGTTGTTTTGTTCCCCCAGAACATCACTGCCAGTGGGCTGTCCCACAGGCTGACCTTCACAGCAGTAACTTGAAGGATTTTTGTGGCACCTGGAGAGGGCTGAGGGGTGGGCTGTGGGTGCAAACAGGGGTTTTTGGTCACCTGTCTGCAAGCTGGGTTCAGGTGGGTGCAAAAAAGACCAGTTTAGGAACCAAAGTGGTCCTCAGGTAGGAGTGGACATTGGCTACTGGAGGATAAGTGAGCCACCAGGAACAGCCCCATTTGGGCTGTGATGAAATCCAAGCACAAGAGCTAGCAGCCAGTCACAGTTTGGGGTGACCAAAACCACGTTTGGG
The DNA here is from genome assembly GCF_052056855.1 of Sturnus vulgaris. Classification (NCBI taxonomy): domain Eukaryota; kingdom Metazoa; phylum Chordata; class Aves; order Passeriformes; family Sturnidae; genus Sturnus; species Sturnus vulgaris. Next base: position 113,115,430 of record NC_142244.1, read on the forward strand.
GGTTTTTTGGGGGAGTGCAGGGGGGAGTGTGGAGGGCTTTTTAAGAGCAGCAGCACTAGGCAGGTATCCAGTGCAATCTGCTGTGCAATCTGCCGTGGTTCCAGTAGTTGAAAACCTCCTTAAAGGTCAAATGCCTTCAAAGCTGAAGATCTGGAAAAGTATTCCAAGGGCTCAGGAACTGCTGGCAGGCGCAGGGCAGACTTGTAGCTCTGTGTTTATGTGCAGGACTTAGTCTTGCTTGGGATCCCAGTGCTATCTCTGCTGTCCCAGGTTAAATGCTGGCTTAGGGATGTATCTGCTGCAAACAGAGCAGCTCTCCCAGCTCCTGTGTTGGGCACCAGGAGGAAGGAGGAGCAGGGAGCAGCTGGCTCAGCTGGCAACCCCTGGACTGTGTGAACCTTTCAGGAGCCCAGCAGCTCCTCACAGCTTTCCCTGAGTCCTGTTGGAGAGCCTTGGGGAGGGCAGACAGCAGGAGCTGGGGATGTGTTGGAGGGGGTTTAGGGCTGCTGCTCATTAATACTCCGCTCATCTCTTGCACCTCCTGATGCTTCCCAGGTTGGTGCAACCCTGGAAGCCTCGTGAGAGCACCCAGAAAAGTTTGTTTTTAGGTAGCAAAGTGATTATAATTATGCTTGAGGAGGCAGAAGTGCCTGGGCAGCCCAGGGATGCTAATATGCAGCCATCAGAAAAGGGTGAGGATACCAGATACCTGGTTGGGAGATGGAAAATAAAAAATTGGTTTCAGTGACAGGTTGATGGGGTGTAATGTTACTGAGAAATAGTAGTGTGGGCTCAGCCTAGGGGTGCCCCACGGCAGGGCATCAAAATATTGAGCTTTGGCCAAGAACCAGCTCAAAACAGATCAAGAACAGATCAAAACAGATCCTGGGCAGATAGACTTCTTAGGAGAAAAATACCTCAGATCCACATGGATTAGGTTTCCTTCTTCATTATCCATTCCTGCACTCAAATGCAATGAGATTTTGGTATTCCTAAACATGGATGAGGGAAATTTCTGTGTGTGTGTGCACTGAACTCTGTGTTGTGCCCATGCGATTCTAAGTCAAGTTGCAGCCTCACATTTAAATCCTGCTTCAGCATCTTCATTCTCAGAAGGAATTTCTTCACTGAAAGGGTTGTCAAGCATTGGAAGGGGCTTCCCAGGATGGTGGTGGTGTCACCCCGAAGTGTTCAAAAAAAGACTGGACATGGGATTTAGTGCTGTGATTTGATTGGTGTGGTAGTGTTTGGTTAAAAGTTAGACTTGATCCTGAAGGGCTTTTCCAACATTAATGATTCTGTGATTTTTTTTTTTTTTTTTGATCTTTCAGCTTTTACCCATGTTCTCCAGTCAGACATTCTACAGGGTTATCTCTAAGATACAGACATTTCCCCTGTAAAAGAAAAATTAAAAATTGTTTGACTGAGTGCTTGGTAAACTCAGTTCAGTTAACAGAGAAATAATGTGTGTGTCAGGAAGTCATGATACCTTTGTAAAGCTGCTTCAGCAGCTACAGAGTGAAAAGCAAAGGTGGAATGAGTTTTCCAGCACCGAGCAAAATGAGTTGGCAATTATCATAAGTGCAACTTCAGTTCCTAATTTCCAAAATCAGTGCAAAATGCTGTTTACAGAGCTCGATGGAGCCTCCAGCAATTACGGCTGTGTTATGAAGAATGCCATGGCTAATGCTCTCTATGGCTTATTTACACAACCACGAGATGGGAGAACATAAGACAGCATATGAATGAAGTGCTGCAGTGTTTGAATAGGTATTTGATTGCCCTGTGTGTGCCAGGAGCTGCCTTTTCCAGCCTTCTCTGGTGTTTCTCCACCTCCCGTCCTGCCGGCGCCTGCAGGGCAGGAGCCCCCAGGCTCAACCCGTGGCTTCTTTCCCTGGGGGTGGTGGCCACCAGATGTTTGGGGTGTGACTCTGGACTCCACTGAGCTGTGCATTAATGTGGAAACTGCGCTAGAAAAATCAATCTGGCCTCCAGCACGGAAACATTGCCAGCCCCTGTGCCCGTGGGGAGGCTGGTCCCTGCCCTCAAAGCACCTCCTGTCCCCTGCAGCCCATCCCAGGGGTGCTGGGGGTCACAGGGGCTGCCACTGCACAGGTGGCACCTTCCTCCCTTGCTGCTCATCATCAGCCAGGAGGCTGCCAGGAAAATGAGGAACACGGTGTTTTCCACACAGAGCTCTGAGCTCTGCCGAGAAAGGGATGAGGAGGTTTGTGCTGGCGGATTTTGGTACCTGGAGAGGGGATAGAGGGGTGGAGCACCTTGCTTCAGTGTTTCCTTTCCTCCCTGCCAGTGATTACCCACATTTGGTGTTTCTGCCCACACCCCTGCACTGCAGGGACGGTGGGTGCAGGGCAGCAGTGGATAATGTGAATTTTAAAAGTGGGTTTTTCTGTGGCTGAGGAGAAGGGACGTGCATTTCTTCTCATCTTCCAGAAGCTGGGTGGTGTGACTGCTTTTGAAAAACTTGAATACACAGAAAAAAAAAATCTCACATAGAGAGGAAGTGCTGCTCACTGCACTGTGTCTTTTTTTTGCACCTCCTTCCTCTTCCAGTTTGTTTGGCAAGCTATCTTACTTGAGATCTGCCAGAGAAGAAGCCCTCTTTCTCTCTATTCTGGCAAATCTCTTCACTTCTTGAATGTCTCCTGTGCCTTATTTGTGTGCTCATTTCGGTGCTTTTCAGTGGCTGTGCTCATCTCTCCTTCTCAAAATACCTCTCTTTCTCTTCACATTTATCTCCATGCTGTCACTGGCAAACATCCCTAGTGCAGCCTTTCTATTCATTGACACACTCCTTGTCTCAGCCATGCTCGTCACCTTCTCTTGGTGGATTCAGTGCTCAAAGGGGAGGAAATATTTGGGTTTGAAGAATAGGTTGGCATTACAAGAAACTTCCAGACCAGAAGATATCATAAAGCAATCAGCACAATACTGTAGGTAGGCCTGTGCCTGTCACTGATAATGGTAAATCCAGTGGGATACAAGAAAAATAGTTCTTTTTAAAACAGGCTTTTATTTGTCTCGTTGCAAGGTGATTCATTTGTTTGGGCTGTCTGAGAAAGCATTAAATGTCTTTAAAGTTTTAAAAACTGAAGGCATAATGTCCCTCCAACGCTCCTTCACCTTAGTCCCCATTACCAAATGCTGTTTTAAATGTTGGTTTGACTTGAATTACTTTGTGTTTCTCTACTTGTTCTTTTCACATTTGCCTCTTGCTGTGCTAAAATGCTCTGAGTCATCACTTCTCTGCCACACAGGGAAGTGTGGAAGTCTCTGCCTCCTCTGCCTCCCTCCTTTATCCCCCAAGGTTATTGACCAGTGGTTATTGGGTCAGCAGAGGAAGAAAGCTGTGGTCCAATTAATAGAAAATGAGCTAGAAAGAGTTGCATTTACATTTTTTTACGGTGAAACCTCATTCACAGTTTCTGCTTTCTTTAATGTATTTGTTATACCTGTTTGGGTGGCAGGATCCCCTGAGCACAATTCATCTCATCTGGGGTGCAGAAGAACAGAAAACCTCTGTGCCCTGGGGTCTTCTGCCCTGCCATGCTCCCTTAATTAAACTGGAATTGAGGGACCCAGTGGTGGTTTGGGTGATAACAACCTTTCCCTATTTCTTCTCCTTGTAATTTCTTTCATCCTCTCTGGGTGCACCACGGTTTTTTTTTCCCCCTGGAAGCTCTCCAGCTGCAGGAGGACAAAGTTTCTCTTCCCTGTCCCAAGCAGCTGGAGCTGCCCTTGCCTGTGCAAAGCTCCTCTGCAGCCAAACCCTGGGGAGGGACTGACCTGGCCCCTGGCACTGGGGACATCCCCTGGGAGCAAACAGGGCTGGAGCTGCCCCATCCCAGCCTGGGGAATGGTGTTCTCCTCCCTGGGCAGAGCCCCACTGCTGCTCACCAGTCCTCTCTCATTCCAGAAAACGCCACTGTCTCCATGTCTGGAGTGAGGAATTGTCCCTTAGGAGGGAGTCTGGGATCTCTGCTCCTCTGAGAGAAATGACTCAACTTGAGTAAACATAAGGGAGATGGTTAGAAGGAAAAACAGAGAGAACAGTTTTGGATACAACATCAAGACAACTTGGTCGTTGTAGTTAATTTCTCCAAAAACCCAAGAAGGACACAAGAAGACAGGAGGAGGGACAGTTTCCTGAGCCTTTTCTTCCCAGTTTCACCTGGGAGGAAAGCAAATTTTCTGAACCCAAGGTTTCCTAAACCCTAAAAAGCAAACAAAGAGCAGAACAATTCTCTTGGGCCATTCTGACTCTGTGAGAGAAACCTGTACCAATCCATGAACAGCCACTGAAAGCTGTTTCAGATGTTGAAATAAAAAGTCTCTCGAGGGTACAAGCCCTTCAAAATCAAACCAGATGCATTTTTGCCTGATAACTTGCTTTTGATTATGATGAAAGTTTGTTCTGAATGAACATTTCCAGGCATGCAAAGTGGCTAATCTGGCAAACCAGCACTTTAATAGATCTGGGATCTCAAAGCTCCCATGTGCTATTACAGAGTGTTCTCTCCCTCCTACTCACAACTCTGATGTTAAGATGGTTTCTTTGGATCAGGATAAGGTTATTTCCTTCAAGTTGGGTTTAGTTTGGGGCTTTTATTCCCCAGAAGGGGATATCAGTGAAATATTAGGGTGTTTCCTTGAGAAGTCAGTGAGTCATTAGTAGCTATGTTGCAATAGCTTTATTCATAAATATTGTAAAATTATTCACATCTTTCATTTTACAGACACTGCAAAACTTAAGACTCCTTTTCAACTGAGAAAGATTTTATTGATCATGACAACTGGGCACCTGACCACAACCTGGGACATCACCCAGGAGCCCCAGTCCTTGTTCCTGCCATTCCTGTGACATTTAGACTTCCCTTGGGCTGGCACACTGGCCAGATCTCTGGTGTGGTGTTTGGGGAAGAGTGTAAGAAACAAGACAAAGAAAGATCCTTGTCCTGTAGTGTCCTTGCACTGCCCTGCAGTTCCTGACGTGGGGAATTCCTCAGCAGTCTCCTCTCTCCAGGCTCATCACTGAGCTCTTCTGGGAAAACCCTCCCACGCCTGTGCCCCTCCAGTTATCCTGTTCTCCTCTGCTCTGTGCTGGAACTCCAACTCTTCCCAGGCTCCCTTGGCTGCCTGAGCTCCCTGGAGCCTCTGCTTTGCTCCTGGCTTTTCCCCCATGAAGAGCATCTGTCCTGGGTGGAATCACACACACCCTGGGCAGAGCCCCTCGCTTGCACCCACTGGGTGCCATTTCCACCCGTTTTTCACCATCTTTACTGCAAAACAGCATCAAAATCTTAGTGTAGGACCCCCACCCTCCCTCATGTGCTCCTTGCTCTCTCAGAGGGGAGATTGGGGTGGGGTTCACCTGATTTTAGTCTTAACAGAGTCACTTAAGCTCTTATTCCTATTTCTTCATTGAAACACAGCCTGTGACTGTCATTGCAAAATACTGATTTCTTCATTGCTTGGGCTGCCTTGCACTGAGATTTCCTGCTGGCCTCAGCAGCTCTCCTGGCAGGCTCTCTGCCTCTGATGTGTTTGAGAAAAGGTTCATTGTCAGCCTCCACGCTGTTAGCAAGTCATTCCTTGAATTTCTGTTCTGGAGCTGCCTTACTGTACCATTGCATCTAATTTGCCTAATTTCTGCATCTGAGTCCTACTTTTTGAAGGGTGTCTGTTTGGTTAGAATCACTCCCTTGTGCTGCTGTTTGGCCACCTGGGGTATATGTGTGCATATTTTTTATTTATTGTCAGTACACATTTACTGTGAACTTCTAATGTGGTGTCTTTAAAGAGATCTCACTGTTGCAGGGCTCTTCAAGAAAAACTTGGGCAGAGATCACAGCAGATCCCACTTTCCCTCTAGGCTCTATATATGGCTTAAAAAAATACATGAAGCAGCTCACAGCTGTTCCTGCATCCTGCAAATCCAGCCTCCAAAAGTTTCTGCCTGGATGAGTTCACTCCTCTGCCAGGGAGCCATCCCTCCATCCTTGTCCCAGGATTTGGGGGACTGCATCTGAGGGTCTTTGCTCCCACCTGCCCCAGAAGAAGCTGGCCAGTGTCTCAAAGTGTCCTCGTGGATCTGGGTCTGCAGCAGGGAGAAGAGGGAGCCTGTGGTCACAGCTTTTCCAGTAATTCCCAATTTTTGCCTCTGTAGTACTGAGAGTCCTCTGTCCTTTAGCTCAGTCTGTGTTTCTATCAAATTTATGAACAATCTCTCTCATAAAACCCCATGAACATGGACACCTCTGGGAATGACAGTCTTTTGAAGGCTCTGATCCAGTTAGAAAAGTCCTGTTTTTTTCCATGCCTTTTGACCTTTTATACTTCGTCTTTGATCTGCCAGTGCTGAGGGGTTTGACTTTTTTTAATAAATATACATTTTTTGGTGGCACCTCAAGGTCATATTTGTACTCCTGTCCTCCATTCTGAAGCTTCTCTTTCCTGCCTTCCTTCCCCAGTAATTTTATCTTGCTGCACATGCAATCCCCCAGTCATGCAAAAGTTGTATTTTTAGACAGCTCTGCTTGACTCCTGCCTAGAGACGTGCAACCACAAAGTTCAGCACTGCTTGGCCAGCCCTTCCCTGGGGTTGGTAGCCCCAGAACTCCTGCTGGAATAAAAGTCAAACTGCTCGACTTTGGAGAGCACTTTGACAGAAAAAGTCAGAAGCTGTTTTTTAGGTTTTTCTGGTCATTTTACTCACAGGATGCAACAAGAGCACTTCCTGCAGGTTTGGTTTCTTTTTCTTTCACACCTTGTAGATACAACTGCCTGTCAATATTTGTTCCTAGTCAATGCAGCCATTTTATGGAAAGCCTCCATCACCCCTGGTTCCTCAGGCACCTGCTCCTGTCCTTTGACACCTGGGAGGTTTCATCCCCTGCATCTCTGGTGTAACAATGGGGGATCTCTGTCTGGTGGAAAGGGACAAGCAGTGCTGTGCTTGGAAACAGGAAGGGATAAGTAATTGATTTCCTGAAATCTGGACAATTGTTCCCACCCCTTCTCCACCTGCTGAAGGGATTTCCATTCTGAAGCACCAGCACTGATGCAGGGACTCCTTTCAGGGGTGTCTGAAATGGTGACCAGTGCCCTGACTGGGTGCAGAGAGTTTTAACCCCAGCACTTGCCCCCAGCAGCAGCATTGTTCCAGCATCCTTCTCCTCTTGTCCTTAGCAGTGCCTGAACTGTACACAAATACCTGCTTTGTAGAAATAATGCAAACACAGAAAAGCACTTTATTTTCTCCATCTTCAGGTGTTGGGGGAAAAGATGAGTAAATGTTTACAGCTGCTCCAGCCAAAGCAGAGTCAACACCCAGAGGTGATCTTCTCTCTTACTCTTTCTGCACCAAGAATGTGAACAGAGGGAGGTTTCAGTCTCTGTGAAAAGTCTCTGAGTTATTCCAAGTGCCTTGATTATTTTTTTCGAAGTAAGAAAACCCACTATTTTAAGGCATCACTAGAGGAATTAATCTGACAAGTCTTTATCCAAATGAATGTTTAAATTTTGAAAGGGGGAAAAAAAATCCCATGTGACTGACAAGGTCCTTTTCAAACACATAATATGCTGAACCTTGCATGACATTTCTGTGGGTGTTAAGTCTAAAGAGCTATCTTTGCATGCAATGCAGCAAATGAACTGTGTAAAGTGAGGGCTGTAGCTCTGTGCATCCTTGCTGAGTAGTACTAGAGCACTGTAAAACCTGACAAGCTGCTTCTTTTAAACCTGCACGTCCCCAGGGAACAAGCTGGTGTATTCCTGTTCTTCAAACACCTGAAAAGTTTGTTCTAGACTAACTATTGTCATTTATGCTCTATGTTGCAAGGAATAGCTATTGTGGGGTTTTGTGGAAGAGCAGAGAGGTAGAATGATGCAAGTAAAGCTTGAAACAAAACTGTTTGAAGATCTTTATCAGGTGTCCCTCCCTAGCTTTCCACCTGTTTTTTCTTCCCTCTTCACTTTTTCTGGACTTTGGATCATCTTCATCCTTCCTTGGGGTCTCTTTTCAGTCAGGTCATCCTAAAACCCCACTGCCCCCACTCTGGCTGAGACCTGTGGAGGAGAGCAGATGAGTCTGCCCATATTCTGTAACCCACAAGGCAGAAACAGTGCCTGCCTCTCCCAGCCCCCCAGCCTGGAGTAGCTGTTTCATTTAATTTTCCCTTCCCTGAAATTCCTGTTTGTTTTTTTGTAGTTTCAGGATGGCTACCAAGCTCCTTTCAGCACTGAATTAGGGGAACAGAAGGTACAGTAGCAGACAGACTCACCTATTAATCAGATTAATATGTCTTGGTGAGCCAATTGAGAACACCACAGAGCTGGTTCTTGCGATTTCATAACATCTCATGACACTCAATATTTTTGTTAAAGCTCCCCTTTCCAGATTCATGGGATGATGGGAGAAGCTGAGGAAGAATTAACAATAAAGCATCTAGAGCACCTGGCTGTAGAGAGTAATTGGCAAATGGGACCCAAGTGCATCCTAAAGTCTCAGCAAACCAGAAGGCAAATAAAAAGCACCTGCAAACAACTGATGTTGGCTGAGCTTGCTGGAAAGATGCATGAAATGTGCTTGACTGGCTGCTCCTGTGGACTGGAGCTGTTGAGTGGTGGTTCCAAGTTCTCCAAAATGCCATGATGTTTTCTGGGGAGCCCCTTGTGGGAAGCTGGGAGCCAGCAGGGACGTGTGTTTGTGTGTGTGTGTGTGCGCAAAGTGGGGCAAGAAATTATCACCCACAAAAGCTATGGAGTGGGAAATCTGAATTTTTTGAATCTCCAAGCCCCCAGGATGGGTAGCAGCCTCAACCCCCTGAGAAATGACAATATCAAAATATGCTGCTAGTCAAAATAAGGCAAAAAAATACAGTTTTTCAAACCTCTTGACATGAAAACTTTAAAAATATGTGGGACATAGGAAACTAAGAGAGTCACCTGATAAGCAGTTGGGCATAAAGACAGCTTTAAACTACCCACAGGAAAAGGAGGAGCTGAGGCTGACTGGGAGATTGGTGGAAGATCTCTCCTGCCATTCTTGTTCTGCTGTGGAAACAGTTGAAGTTGTTACTAAGAACAGTTTGCAAAAGCTCAAACAAAGCCACTGACAGAAATAACTCGAACACAGAGAGGAAAAAATTGCTTGAGAGTTCTTTTGGGAAGGATTAGGTTTTAAATAATTGCCATTTATAAGTTAATTTCACATCCTTTTGGATCTTGGCCTACTAGGATTTGAAGGCTTGACTGAAGCTGGCAGACAGGGTGGGCACTGATTCCAGAGTTTGACTGCCAAGAAAAAGGAAAATATTAAGAGTAAAAATTGGCAATTCTGAAAAATAAAAAAGAAAAAGAATAAAAACCAAAGGCCAGGGAAATATAGGGAAATTAGATTTAGTTTAGGAAAATTATTGTTCTCTGAGCCATGGACTGATTTTATGGCTGGCTTATTAGTCACAGTTTTGCATGAGCTTGGCCTTTGTAATCAATGTCTGCAAAGAAACTGGTGGAGAAGACAGCTCCCAATGCTTTAATAATTTCTAAATCCACAACTTCATTATTTTTAATCATGAGGGATTTTTTTATTTTAATTCGTATCAATGTCTATTAAAAGCAGTGGGGAGACTCCTCTCAGCTTTAACAACTTTGAATCAAGCCCTGTAAAAATAGATGCTACGTGTCTCGAGGCTTCTGCTGCAGCCTTGCCAAATGAGTCCAAGCAGCAAAGTAAAACCACAGCAAAACTCTTCTGTTTCTGACCCCCAGCTCTTCAGGACTGTGTTACCAGGGCCTGTGTGACACCTCTCTGTCGTTTTTTCCAGTGCTGAACTATTCCTGAGGGATCTGGGCTTGCTCCTGGCATTCTCTAAGGTGCTGAGCACACTCATCCTCTCTGTGTTTCCAGCACAGGGTGGGATAACCTCTGGAGGAAAAGGAGCCCAGAGCTAACACCCAGCCATCAGGTAAACCCACACCCCAGGAGATGGGAGATGCAGACAGATTCTAGAAAAACTGATGGAAGCAGGTTGTTAGACAGCCTTGTGGGTCTCAGTGAAGGACTTTTTTTTTTTTACTGGAAGAAAGCCATGATGTAGAAATAGACTGAAACCAGGGAAGAAGGCTGCAGCCATAGCTGGGGCTGTATATTTAAACCTCTTTGCTGTCTGACCATCTGGGCCTGCAGCTAAACTTACTTACAAATTACTTTCAATGTTTCTACATCTTGAGAGGTTAAAGGTGCACTTGATACTTTTATGCCAGGAAGCGAGGCAAAATAATTGTCCTGAGTCAGATTTCCTCCATGTCAGATGTGTGTGTGGGTTTGGATGCCCAACCTGTTTCATCCACACCTGCCTGGAACCCCAGGCTGGATGCTCTGTGTGCACAGAGCCCCTCACAGCCAACACAAAACCTGGATTTGCAAATCCTTCCTTTGCACAAAATCCTTCTCTGTACAACACAAGTCAGAACAACCACTGACAATGCAAATGCACTTGCAACTTTTTCTGCCTTTACGTTGTTAACAATTTTTTTGGAACCATAGCTAGAAGACGACCCTTTCCATGATGAAAATTCTTGTGGATGATCCAGAAAGTCTCGTTTCTCACTCAGTCAAATTTTCTCAGTGAATCCTGTGTGCCTGGATCCCAGGAGAAAGCCCCAAACCCAGGTGAGATCTGTCTGACCCCTGCACATCAGGGAAGGTTTGGTGTGGGCATTCTGACACCTCACAGGGAGCTCACATGAGAGGGGCTGACAGATTCAGGGTGAGAAAAGTTGTGGTTTGCCACTTTTGCAACCATCTTGTGCAAAATGAGGCACCTGGATCTAGCTCTGGGTTGACAACTGCTGTGAAATGAGTTCACCCACCACCCCAAATTTTAAGTACGTGACTCACTCCTTTGGGGACTGCCTTACCAATTCCTCCTCTGGAAGGCAAATGGATGAGGATGGCTGGAGCTCTTGCTGGTCAGAACTTAGATCTCCCCAGCTCTTGGGGGCTGCCCCAGCACCTACACTGGAGTATAGAGTGTTTGTCAGGCTCAGTGTAAATTAATGGCTCATCCTCTGCCTGTGTTCCTTCTCCTTTTCAGGTAATTTTCCTATCTGAATGGTTTTGTGCAAATTCCTTCACTTTAGAGAAAATAATGTGAAAATATCTGCTCAACAATCCCATCCCAGAGCTGGGTTTTTTTTTCTCATCTTAAACCAAAGCCCTGTATTAGTCTCCAATTACTGTCCATTGACTTGGGAAAGACTAGAAGCAATTATATCTCAGGATTAGAGAAATTAAGTCTCAAGAGACACGGAATCTTTCAGCTTTTTAATGCTGTTGATTGTGTCTTTCTGTTCTGTGTGCCATCAAAGTAATAAAATTTAAATATTTCATAAAAGTGAGCTGTGATGGGTGATGGTACAGAACTGGTCTGGTTGTTCAGTTTGTCTATGATTCTTAGCACATTAAAAATAGCCATAGGGAAAGTCTTAAATGTTTCCATCCATCCATCCATCCATCCATCCATCCATCCATCCATCCATCCATCCATCCATCCCACATTATTTGTATATCATCTCCATCAGAAAGAGTTTCTTGGCAATAAAGATCCTCTATCTAGCTGGCTGTGAGCATCCTGCCTTGCTTTTCAACAAATGGCATGGGAAACTCTTCCAAGGCCAAAACATGTGAATGAGATTTATTAATCCTGTGGCCCCTTGTCAGTCATGACAATGTTAATAATCCATAAACCATACATCATGTCTACATCCCATGTAACAAATACATCTCTGGGAGATGAATAATAAATCCCATGTGCACCCCACTTCCTCCTCCACCGAGAACACTCCAGGGATTTGGGGCAGCTCTTTCCAGCTGCCCTGGTTCCTTCTTGCTCCCTGGGGAGCTGGGAGGGGGCTGGCAGTGCCAGGCCTCCCCCAGTCCTTGCTGGGGCCAGCTGCAGTGTCAGTATTTGTCGCTGTATCTGCAGTCAGGGTAGCGGTAGGCGAAGCGGGAGTCGCAGGAGCGCAGCGGTTTCAGGATCTCTGCCAGCTCTGCCATGGCCTCGTTGGCACCGTGGTTGTCACCAAGGCCGTGGGCACAGCGCTGCAGGAAGGTGTCAATCCTCTCCTGCACAGGGGACAGGAATTTCCCCGCCAGGAGCTTCGGCAGAAGGTCTTGACACACCATGACCAGGCTGTGCTTCTCCCTGATGGAGTCGCAGGGCACGAATGCAGACTGGCAGTCCACAGTCAGGCAGCTGAATATATCCTTGTACTCCTGCTGGCCATCGATCTGCTGGCTCCCTGTTGGGGACAATTAAGCCACTTGTTAGAAACATAATAGTGAGCTCCTGGACAGTCACAGATATCGGTACCTCTGTGCTAACACGGGGTTTGTTACTATCTAAAGGACGTGACCACCTTTCACTACAAATTACTCGGTGCTGAAGCTGTGTAGGAGCCAGTTTTCTGGCTCCTGAAATATGTATATTTTTCTGAATGACAGAGCTCTGCAGAACTGCCTGTCAGAGGAACTGGAGACGAGTCTGTCAAGTCAAGCTGACGCAGAAAAAAAAATGAGGATTGGAGTGTTCCTACAAAAAACTACCACAAATAGCCAGACCTGTAATTTTTTCCATGTTAACCAAAATCATTACATTGCAAGAACAGCTCATCTAGCTGGAGTCAAGTTAACAGTCATTGCTGTTGGGATAAGAAAAGGAAATCCAGTGGAAAATTTTCTGACAGCTGCTTCTGAATATTTGAGACCTACTCAGCTGAATGTGTGAGCTGAGGAAAAACCTTTTGAAAATCTGAATATTCAAAATGAAACTGTTAAATTATTGGGAGAATAGTGACTAGCCCTACTTGCAGGAGTAGAGCTATGTAACCTGTGAAAATTGAGTAGTACCCCTTGATTTTATGTAAAAGTGACAAAAGGGGGATTTTGCTATTATTGTTATAATAATAATATCCATTATTAGTCAATGCGATGAATAAAAAGGGGTCCAGCTTGACCCACTACTTTGAACAAATGAAATTACAAAATTTCTGCTTGCAAATATTGACATTTGACAAGTTTTAAGAGGAAGATTCAAATGAGAACATTCAGCAGACCACGCGTGCTGAAAGCTGCTGCCAGCCACAGAGTGGTCACCAAACCATTGACTGCACAAACAAAACTCCTGTTGCCTTCCCGACCCAAAGCCAGGACAGCAGGAGCTGCTAAATCTCCCCGTGAACTCCTCATTATTTAATTTAGTAAGTGGTGTTCTGTTAATTAAAAAAAAAAACAAAAAAACAACCCCAAGAAGGCAGCAATAGAGCCAAGGGTGGAAGATTTGCCTGCCCTGCCTCCCGTGACAGACGCGCAGCCACGGAGCCCGCTGAGTACCTTCCTCCTTGTCGATGATGCCCAGCGTGCTGGCATCCCGGATGAACAGATGCCCGTTGCTGAACACGCCGAAGGTGCCAGCGTCCACGTGGGTGAAGTAGAAGAAGTAGTTGAGGTCGTTGGTGGCCATGGAGCGCAGCACGGCCAGGAGCTGCAGGGCCAGGTCTGCGGCCACCTCGGGGGCTGAGCTGAAGAAGTCGCGCAGGGGCCGGGTGCTGGCGCTGACCACCAGGCGCCCACAGGAGCCCAGGTACCGTGGGAAGGGCCAGCCCTCCACGTCAGGGAAGATCTGTGGGGAAGAGCAGGAATGGGGGGATTTACCCCTCTATCTCCCTCTCAGAGAGCCCTGTCTGGCTCCAAGCAGCTGGGCTGTGTTTTGGTTTCTAAAGCAAAAGGTTTAGAACCAAAAAGGTTTCAGCCTGCAACCCTTCCTCGCCCCATCCAGCCCTAGCAGCTGGGAAAGGAACTTACTCTACCCCATTCTGGAGGAGTTAAGATGATTTTTTTTTTTCCTTATGGTTCTTTTTTGTAATGGAGCAAGAATCTGGTATTTCGAGATTTCTTCTGTAGGAAAGACTAACTGGAAAGTCCATGATAATAATAGTTTTCAGATTCATGAAAATTTTAGCCACAGAACAGCTAATTTTAGGTGTCTTTGATGGGTCCCTCTTGAGCACTGAACAGATGAAGTCACAGCTTGGAATTGAGGTAGGGCTAAAGCAGTTTTTGCTAATTGGTGAGAACTGCCAGGCTCATTTGTAAGAGACTTTGTAGTCTCAGGAGCAGAAGTGGTGGGTGTTTGCTCCAGTGGAGACACCTGGGCTGGGCTCCCTGCATCCCTGCAGCTCGTGCCAGCAGCACAGTTATCCCAGGTGGAAACCCAACTGTGTGGCTGCTGAGCCATGCCAGCACAAAGCTTTCTGTCATTTGCATTAAAACTCTTCTGTGTCCCCAGCACCTCAGACCCTGCCAAGCCATTATGAACTCATCCAGTTTCATGTTTAAGGTTACTTCTCCCTTCTGCTGTGAAGGCGTTCTGGGCAAGCAAATAAGATCTAGCTTTTTCTCTTTGGCGTGTTTTTCTTGTCTCTTCCAGTTGTATTCCCATGTCTTCAGAGTGCTAAGGACCACAGCTCCATGTCCCAGTAACCCATAACTGGGGTGGCTGAATGACCCCCAGGAGCCTCCCAGAGCACCATTCCCCCTCCCTGGGACCCTGCAGAGCCCTGTGAGCTGCTGAGTGCAGCATCTCTGGGGCCAGAGATGGATGAGGCTGCCACTGCCACCTTTTCTCTGTGGGATCAGGAAGGGTTGCAAGAACCAGCAGTGAAGACTAAAGGTGGGATGGAGAAAAGTGAGGATTCTGCCTTGGAAACGTAAGGAAAGAGAGGAGCTGCATGCCAGGCAGGTCAGAAGGGGTCCAGGGCAGGGGTGTGAAGCCTGCCACATCACTGCCTTCAAACCCAGACTTTTGAAACCCAGAGCCAGTTACCAGTGGCAGGTGAATGGAAAACACAGCACTGGCATGTGGAGCATGGGAAATCATGCTCTTTCTCTTCCAGAAACAGGCTGTGATTTTATGTAATGTGTTAGCAATGCAAACCTAACACTTGGAAGTATTGGGGATGTGAAAACCCCTGGATTTCACTCTAGTGCAGTAACACACCTGGGGTTCCCTATCTCTCCCAGCCTCACAGATGGATGCAGGGAGCACCTCATGAGTCTGCCTGGCTTCAGCCACCCAACCCCATAGAAGAAACATGCTTTTTGAGGGCCAGGGAGCTGACAAAGTCCAGGGCTGGGACTGCTCTGCACGTGAGCCTGGCACACATCTCACACCAGGGTTTGCCTGTGAGGGGTTCTGGGGTGGTGTTTCGGGGTGGCACGCACCTGTAAGAGGATGGGGTGTGAGTTCACTGCCAGGGTGTAGAGCAGGCGCAGCTTGTCCCTGTCTGTCAGGTGATCCATGTAGATGCTGCCGGCGTCCGGCACCTCGGCGTAGCGCCGCACGATCCGGTCCAGGAGCCGCTGGGATGGGCAGCGCAGCATCGGGCTGGGCAGGCCCTGTGACAGGGGAGAGCTCGCCAGGGATGGCTCATTCCAGCCTGAGACCAAGCCAGTCTTGGGTCCAAGCTGGGGCCATGCTGGGGGTGTGATGCAGCTCTGTGCTCTGCCCACTGTGCCTCTGCTTGCTGCGGCACAGCTCCGGAGGATACGGGCACATGGAGCATCTCACCCTTCTTAGATAAAACCCGTGCCTTCCAAAAGTGCCATTTCCCAACTCAGGTTTCAAGAATCCCCCCCATTCTTGGGCACTGCAAACCTCATATTCCACATCTCTCCACACCATGGGACTCTTCCCTCCCTCTGCCTGGGTTTCCAGCCCTGGCACTCCTGGTGGAGGCCCTCCAGTTGTTACGACAGTGAGTCACTTCCCTCGTTAAATAATCTTCAGATCACTTCATTATTTGCTTAACCTGAGAGCAGCTTTCTTGGAAATACTATTTGCTAAGGTCAGTAAACATGCTTTAAAAATGTAAATAAACACTGTGTGAGAGTATAAGCACAGGATATGTTCTCTCTCTGATAAACTCATGCATTAACTATCAAAACCAAACAGCTTGTGTGTATTTTTTGCAAATACCAGCAACAAATAGAGAACCCTTGGTCTAATGGAGTCAATTATCACTATATTTCACTCTTCAAATTTGGAGGTTTGGCTTGTAAAATTGCACGAGCAATCTATGGCTGGAATAAATTGCATAGAAAATTATACCTTCATAGTGAAAAATTTTAAAATTTTCAGTTAGTCTTCCTTAATAGCCAAGAAGAGTTTATATATGGACGGTTGCCCACAGTGGCACTGAAGCACTGCCCTGCCATGCCTTTGCTGGGGAAGGGAATCAGGTTTTTAAGCCTCTTTGCTAAAAATGATCCCATTAGCCAAATCTACTCTTTTGGGTTTTGTTTATATTTTGCTGTCTGGGAGATGTGCTTCAGAGGAAAGGGAGGTAGAGCTCACATTGCTCCCTGCCATCCTTCATGCTGAGAGCAAAGATGTGATGCAGCATCTCCCCAGGTCATTTGGTAACTCTGAGGTACGTCCTTCTCAGCCCCTCCTGTGCGAGCTGTTCATTTGGCATAAAACACTGAATCACCCAACCATGATAAAGAAATGAACATGGAAAGGATGAGTAGGACACGTCCCCAGTTGGAGGAGGAAAGGGGGGATGAGATGTCCCATGTCTCTTTCTCTGCATCCCTGCTGGCCTCAGTGAGATTTCAACCACTCCTTCCTTGGCCATCAGTTGCAAAAAACAACTCCAAAATGCCAACAGCTGGTCAAAACTGAGAAACTCAATCACAGCTGAAGTGTTGTTTCACTAAAACGAAAAAAACCTTTCTTCCCAAAAATAATAAAACATTTGTCAAAAATAATTCTACTCAGTTCCTGTTGCAAGTCTTCATACACTCTTCTCCTTTGGTGTAGCCTTATCAGGAAAATATTTCCTCAATTAATTGTCTAAAACCACAAAAGGGGTGCAGGGGGAGGGATGGTTATAGATCTCTGTCTTGCAGCACTTGCAGGACCATTGTGGCTGTCATTTTCCCTTTGGAGGAGAAGTGACAAAAAATGAGCAGAACAGAGCTGTGTTAAGTAAGAGATAAATGGTGGAGAAAGTCTCTTGCAGCTCTGTGTGTATGCAAATATTTGCAGCCAAAGTTAGAAAGCCTTGCTGCTTCCAGGAACCTGCAATGCAAAAGCTGAGACCCTAAAGAGTACACAGTAGGAACATAAATCACAGCAGCAGAGAAGGCATGGATGGTGGAATTAGGGTTTTTCTGAGGTCAGAGCTCATCCTCTTAACAAAAATGTGGGCATGTGCTGCCTGTGGTGCTCATGGCTGCTGCTTTCCTGAGGAACTGCTTCAAGCACATCAGTGGAGGTGTGGGAGCAGAGGAGCAGGGCTGGGTGCTGACATCTTTGCATCAAAAACATTGGTGCAGCTTCCTACAGTTTAATGAAGCCCTGACCCACAAAAACTGGGCAATGGGACCTTCTGATTTCAGCAGAGACAGTCAACAGCATAAAGCTCAGCACCTGCTTGATTGCTTCAGTGGAGAGGGGTCTCACCTTCCTGCAGTCTGATGGAAACATCTCTACAGCAGAAAAGGAACTGGAGTTGTAAAACTGTCAGACAAAAACTGTCAATGGAAGAAAAATGTGAAGAACACATACTCAAAACACTGGAGATACAGATTTATCTGGAATATCTTAAGTCCTTTGCAGTGACTTATCACCCCAGAGAATAAGACCTGACAGACAACCTGATGTATTTTTGTGATTGATAAGGAAAGCTTCTTATTTACTTTGATTAAATACCTACATTTCTATATCTGATAGTGAGTAGTTCCTGCAAAGCCTACATGCACTCAGCTGTGAGTTTTTAACCCCTGTACACAGTACAGGATGCATTTTGAATTCCATGAGTTCATGCACATGCATATGTAGCACAGACGCACCCAGAATCCGCTTGGATATAAAGACAACTTGTGGAAGACAACTTCTTGTTCTGTTTGATTTTCAGCCAGCCCAAGGAGGGATGGCCCAGACCAGGAGCATGGCTGTCTCCTGCCCCATGAGTCTCTACCTGGGTCCAGGTTTAGGATGGGTTCCAGGAGAAAACACTTGGATGTAGGTGTCAAAGCACCTACAGCTCCTGGCGATGTGAATCCAAGGATTTGGGTTTCCTTGACTCCCAAAAGAAAGAAGGTAACAATGCCCTGAGAAACATCCCCAATGCCAGCAGGTTTATGGAATTTATTTGCTTAACCTGAGAGCAGCTTTCTTGGAAATACTATTTGCTAAGGTCAGTAAACATGCTTTAAAAATGCAAATAAACATTGCGTGTGAGTATAAGCACAGGATATGCTCTCTCTCTGATAAACACATGCATTAACTATCAAAACCAAATAGCCAGTGTGTATTTTTTGTAAATACCAGCAACAAATAAAGAACGTCATCTGACGATGAAATACTGGGTCAAAGAGGTGGAAGGTCCAGGAGGTGGCTCTGGGAGCCCCATAGTGCCCATCCTTCCCTAGGATGGACAACTGGACATGTGAGTGAGCTGCTGCCCCTGTGCAGCAAGAGGAAATGTGGACTGGACTCAGAGGCCACACAGCAGGGCGCTGGTGCATCTCCTGTGGGCAAGATGAGCTGCTGGTCAGCAGCTGCTGGTCAGCAATTGCTGGTCAGTGGTTGCTGATCAGCAGTTTCTGGTAATTAATTGCTGATTAGTAGCTGCTGGTCAGTAGTTGCTGGTCAGCAGTTATTGGTCAGTAGTTGCTGGTCATTAGTTGTTGGTCAGTTGCTGGTCAGCAATTGCTAGTCATTAGTTACTGGTCAGCAGCTGTTGGTCAGTAGTCTCAAAAAGTCCATCCTAGAGAGAGGGTCTGTAAATACTGGATTTTCACCTTGGTACTGCTTTTGTCTCTCTGCCTTCAGCGTTTTCCAGGCTGTGCTTTGTAGGCAGAGCTGTAAATTTTCTCTGTGGGCGATCTGTGCAAACCAACCTGCTTTGTTGTCCCTCTGGCAGGAAAGCACCCAGAGTGGTTTGAGGTGAGGAGCTCCTGGGCAAAGCAGCAGGTGTCTGGGGCTGCTGTGCAGGCTGAGCCCCAGCTAAAGCCAGCTCTGAGACAGGCTGGATTTAAAGACTGAAGACTTTTCTGCGTCCAATAAAGATTTTCATTGTGGCTGGTGAAATAATCGCTGTGGCAGGCGGCTCAGCTGATGGCTGGGTCAGGTAGGGCAGGCAGTGTAAAGTGAAAAAACATTACTTCATGGTCTGTCATTTTGATTCAAGCACGTTGTGCTCTGTCTATCAGACAAAATTACCTGGGCCCATTAGCTTGCCCCAGTGCTGCTATACAGGATAAACTGCAGGGAAGGGAGAACAAGCACTGCTGTGTGGCTGCATGTCTGTGAAACAGGGTGGGCATCGTGTCAGGCCTTGAGAGAGGTGTTCTGTTACCACCTCTGAAAAGAGGGAGAACGGGAAAACAGAGCCGTAAGAGCAGTTTTTTAGGTAAGTATTTGCAGAGACATATGGTACCCCCAAAAACCCCTCTGCAGTGGCCCATGCTGGGTTACCTATATATATATATATATATGTCTGCACAGCAAGCACTGCAGGGCTGGAGGCAGGCAGAGGTGCTGTTTTCCAGAGGGAAAAGGACAGCTGGGATGGCCGGGGAGGAAGGGCATCCCCATCTCTGTGGGGCTGGGTGGACAAGGGATGTCAGACTGGAACCTGTGGTGGCCCACACAGCAGGGCTGGGATGGGGTCTCACACACAGACTCACACACACGGTATGACTGAAATGTTGTTGCCACTGGCTGCTTTTCAACTAAGACCACTGTGAGACCAGAAGCCATTTTGCAGAGCCTGGTCTTAAAAAGTGATTGCTGTTGAAGTTTGGTGGTGAGAAAGTAAGTTCCAAGGTCTCTGGATCACCATGTTTCTCTATGTATTCAAATCTATATGCTGTTAGAAGGGATTTAAATTCTAATTTTTTGTTTCTCTGATTGATTTACAGAACCAAAGGACCATGAAAACATGAGCAGAGCAATCCTGAGGCTGATGTGCAAAGGTCTGGGCCTCCCTGCAGCCTCCCATGCCCTTTCCAACTAAAAAGCTGCAGGGGTTGATGAAATGTCCCAAGGAGTTTGTCACTGGGCACGTCCCCCCAGGCTGGCCCTGAGCTCAATTCAGAGGAGCCCTGGGGCTGGCATCAGCTCAGCTTCCCACTGCTGCTGCACAGGGAATTTCCTGGGAGAAACTGGATAGGTGCAAAGGCAGGGTGCCCCAGGCAGGGTGTCTGTGTGTGCACATGTGCATCCATATATGTGTGTGTGCCTGTGTGTGCAGCCCAGCCAGCTCAGCTGGCATTTCAGACTCCGAGAGGACAGGGTAGGGAAAACTGTAGCACATGAAGAGCCTTTTAAGGAGAAGGATTTGGGCTCAGCTGATGATTTAGCTTTGCAGCAGGTCTGAGATACCACAGAGCCACATTTCTCCAGTTACTTTTTCACCCAGCTCAGCAAATGGAAGCTTTAAGCTCTCGATTCCTTCCCTCTCCCTCAGAACTGCCTGGCACAAACAGCTGGGACACTCCAGCAAGGCTGGAGGACCTGGCAGCCCAACTTGCCCTCCTGCTGGCGTCCATAGGGCTGCCTGGGGGACAGTGGTGGCCAGCAGGTGCCTGGGCAGCTGGTGCCTGCCAGCCTAAGGGGCTGTCCCTGCCCACAAGCTCAGGTGAGGGATGCTCTGAGTGGAAGTGATACTCTGTCCCCTCTCTCTAGTGCCTCTCCTGAGGTTACTAAACAAAGTACAGTTCAGCTTTGCTCCAAAAATCTTTTCCCTGTCAGTCATGTGCCACCTGGAAGGGTACTGACTTCAGGGTGACCTGCTGTGCTGGACTCTCAGTGATTTGGTGCAGTCCAGACATAACCCCAGTGCACCTCTCTTTCTCTCTCAGGTGTGCTTCTCCTCAGGGTAAGAGGAAGAACTAAAGCAGCACAGCTTTAGCACTCACCAAAGCTGAGTGGATGCAGCAAGCAGCTGCCTATATAGAAACATAAATGAAGTCACTTTTTCACAGTCATTTCTCTCTTAGAATGGGAAGAAATACTGGAATAATCCTTCTTTGTCTCTCAGGGTCTTGTTCAGTGTATATCCAACCCCCACGCTGGCCCCTGCCCCTTTCCAGTGGTTATTGCAATGTTTTGCTGTTCTTTGGGTGGGCTAAGGGGGATGCCCTGTGCCATAGCTGCCCATCTACCTGGTGATGGATACCCACACTCACTGTGCTCCTGTCCTGGCTTCACCTGTGACACCCCAGGACTGTGGCAGAAAGGGCAGTGTGCTTCTTGGTGCCTGAGGTCATTTGCTGTGGATGGCAGGAGAATGAGTAATCGAGGCTTTGGCTCTGACTGCCCGTGCCCCTTGTCCTGCCAGCTACAAGCAAGAGAGACCCACACTGACTTGGCCACTGGCCCAAAGCACAATCGCTTTCAAGGCACTGGCTGCCCTTTTGGGTACAGCTTTATTATCAAAAAACCCCCCAGACCCTCGAATTCTGAGACATGATGGAAAACTAGAAAAAAAAAAAAAAGGCAGCAATCTCCCCACTGGAGCTGTTACCACATTTGTGTGCATGGCCTGTTAATATCCCTGTGCCTGAAGCCACCTGGTGCTGTTGATGCCTTGGGTTTTAGCTTTTATATCTTTCAGAATCTCTGCTGCTTAGTGTGTAACTCTGAAACTTCATATTAGGTGTTAGTAAGTTCTCTTCAGAGGGTAGTCAGACAAAACAATTCCTTTCTAGCTAGAGAATTAAGGACAACTGGTACCCAAAAAGCAGAAACAACAGCAAGGGAAAGGGGGCAAGCCAGGGGGCTGAGACTTCATAGCCTGGAGCTGTGGCTGGATAATTAACCCTAATGTGTAGATAACCAAAACTTATAAAAGTGTAAAGATTTGTCACCAGGACCCATCTTGGATTTAATTTGAGTGTAGCCCTGGCCAGGCTGTTGCATTGCCCAAAGTGTATAATTTCAGTAAATACCTATTTTATTCCTTTTGTTCTGTCTAGTCTCTGCTCCAGGTCAGCCTTTCCAGCCAGCACTGTGACTTTCCACAGGACTTCAGTTTCAAACTGCACAAAGAGCCAGGAGCTGGTGCTCTCCTCGCTGGGGCCAAGCCCATCCCAGGCTGTGCCATGACATTATCTGTGGCTGGGAGGGCTTGGCCTTCAACCATGGCACTTTTCTTCCTATCAGGGCATCATTTTCCCTCTCCCCTTTGGCACATGGGCCTGGCTGGGAGCACACCAGGCTGCCCCATCTCCACTGACCAGGCAGGAAGAGCACAGCCACCACCCCATGAGGGTCTCGTATCCCCACGAGACCCTTCTCCCACCCCTAAACCACACGGGGCTCGCTCTCCCCCCGTGCTCCCCTAGCTGTGGTGTGGCACCAGAGCCACAGGACACAGACCTGCACCAGGTCAGGCGTGAGGCGCTTGGCCCGCAGCCACTTCTGGAAGCGCTGTGTGCGGCGCAGGGCGAGCTCCAGGCTGCAGCTGCTGGCCCGGAGCAGGGAGGTGCAGATGCGCTTGTCCGCCCGGTCGTGCTGGTACTTGGAGGTCAGGCGGGTGATGTCCACCAGCCGCCAGCTCTTGGCATCGTCGGTGTAGTTGCCCGAGTAGCTGAGCAGGGAGCTGGGGGGCAGCTTTAAATGAGAAGAAAGCCAGGTGTCAAACCTGCCAAACCAAAACGAGAGCCCCACGGAGAGCGGGTTAAAAGGCACACGGACACCCAGCAGCGCCCGCCCCGCCGCGCTCCTGCAGGCCGGCCCTGGGGCCTGCTCCGGCGCCTGGCTAAGGCCCACTCACCCTGGCTGGGTGGCCCCAGGTACCGGGGTGAGCTGAGCAGCCTGACACCATCAGCTAAGGAAATGTGCTTTGGTAAAAATGTCCTCCTTTGCTTCCCACCAATGCCATCCCTTGTCATGAATGCTGCCATGGAGTGAAGGGTAAAACACCCTCTCTTTTGAGTAGAGGAAAAGAGGAAAGGGAGGGGTTTATAGGATTTTAGTTCATTCAGAATTCCTGGTGTTTTTAAGTTTTCCTATTTCCAGAAAAAAAAGTCCCAGAAAAGGAGTACTTGACACTTTAAAGGATCCTCCTGATATTAAAACTTCCTGACAACAAATGTATTTGGGAACATCAAAATGACCTCTTGTTTTGAGGTGGTGGCTTTTGTTGGTGCAGGGATCTATCTGTCTCCCCCAGCATCCCCGAGTGTATTTCAGCAGCCAGGATGAGTGACCTCTCCAACAGCAGCAGAGTTTGGGGTGCAATGGGGGACAGGGCATGCAGCACCTCTGTAGCCATGGAGATCTTGCACTAATTTGCTCCCCCTACACAGGCACAGGAGGGGAGCATATGGGCTGGGTAATTAGGTAATTTTTTTTTTTGTTTCAGCAGCCCCCTCAGCCCTGCCCACACGCCGGAGCTGAGGAGCACTGTGCTTGTTCTGGGAGGGTTCTGTAACCTGCTCTTGGAAAATGGCCCAACTCTGACCTTTGGTTTGGCCAAGGCTGCCTCTGAACCCTCCTGCCCTGAGCTCCTTGTCCAAGTGTTTAGGAAAGCACGTCCTAATTTAATCTCACCATAAATTAAAGCCGGTAGCTCAGAAGTGAAACAGGAGAGGCAAGAGGTTCCCTGCAGGATTAGCCTAGCTGGAGTTTCAGACAGCTTACAGACATTAACAAGTCTGAAAGCTGAAGCTGGTCTTTCCTTTCAAATTCCATTTGGGAAATTGGCACAGAGAAATTTGGGGAGGATTAATTTTCTATGATTTCAGGCAAATAACTGACTCAGTGGCACAAGCCACCATCTGCAATGAGAGACTGATCAGATGACCCCTCCTGAAGGCAGCACCCCACTCCCTTTCCCCACCACAGACTCCGTGCAGCTGAGCTCTGGGGCAGGCACAGGTGCCCAGGATGGCTGGAATCCTGGTGCTTCCCCTGCTTTGGCTTTCAACTCCTGCCATGTGCCTCCTTCCAAAAATTTACCATGGAGGCTGACCAGAAGTGGGGGAGCCTTGTGTGAACAGGTTGGTGGATTCCAGCATTTCAGTTGTTTGGGTGAAATGGAAGATTCCCTACAATTAAAGCACCTGACATGATAATAATAAACACTTGGTTTGAGATTTTTGTTTTGGGGGTTTTTTTGTTTGGGTGGTTTGGTTTTGTTTTTTTGGATTTTTTTTTTGTTTTGTTTTTTTGTTTTTTTTGGCTGGTTTTGAGCTAGAATTAAAGAAAAGAGAATAATTGCTGTGTCTCACTGTGATTGTTGTGCACCAGGACCCCTCCCAGTGCCTCATCTGCAAAGTGGGCACAGCGTGCCAGGCATGTACTGGGAAGGTACTCTGGGCTGAGTTTCTCTTTCTTTCTTTTTTCTTATTTTTCAAGTTAAGCACAAATATGCCTTGTGACTTGACTCAGGCCTGTGTGTTCAGGGGAGCTCAGATCAGGCAGAGAGCAGAAAGTGCTGCCTCCTGTGTGCAAGCAGCACATGGGTGTGTGAAACCCAGGGCTGAGCATTAATTTGAGGGTGGATGGAGTGATTCCTTCTGCAGAGCACGGCATGGGCTGCAGCAAGCCTGTATTTGGCATCATTTCTGGGCAGCACTGTGCTGGCCTGGCACATTTGCTGGATACTTTCAAGATTCATCATCAAGTTGTGCTGTAACAACTCCCTCTGTACGGAGCTTTTTAGCTAAGGGCCTGCAAATGCTGTGAGACCTTCAGTAAGATCTCTGTGAATGAGTCACAGATCACAGATTTTAGATCAACCCAGAACTAAGAAGAAAGAAATCCAAACTTGTTTTTCTTTTTTTCTGTCCTGAAGGAAATGAAGTATTTTGTTTCAGTCAAAATTATTTTGCTTGCATTTGGAATTTCATATTAAAAAAAAAAAATAAGTAAACTAAATCTTAAAACAAAACAAAAAAATAAATAGCCTATAAACCCCTATCTAATTGAAGCATTCCAGCTTTTTCAGTCTTCTTTCCCATTATTTTTGGACAAAGCTCAGGATCAGCATTGGCACAAGTCTTTGAATAGTTTCGGTTGGCTCGGTTCTGCAGCATTTTGAAAATCTAATATTTTACAAAAACTTTCACTGCACTCTGCTCTCAGTACAGTTGGTAGACAGGCTTGGTATTCTCATTTACAGATGGATAAAGTTGGGCAAAGATAAGGGAAATATAGAACATTAGAGCACAAGATGAGTCACCAGCCGTTCTGGGAACAAAACCCACATCTTCTCACTGTGAATGCATGTCAGAGCTCCCAGAAGTGATGGAGAATTAATGAAGCATGTTCTAATGTGAATTAACACAGAGAAGCCCAAGTGCCATCCACCTTTGCAAACATGTGAAAAGGTACATGAGGGTGGATCAAAGAGCATAAGCACCACTGAAATTTCCCTAGTTTAAGCTCCCACCTGCAAAAAAAAAAAACCAACAAATCCCAGTTTTTCAAGAAATCAAGTGGGAGAAAAAGTTTTACCCATGCAAAGGAAAGCCTGAAGCTGAGTAGCTGCTCAGGAGAACATTTTAAAGTTCCCCTTGCCAAAGAGCTCACAGCAGAACTTCACGCTATCACTTATTTGTGGGAAGCCAACTGCGGGCTGGTGGGAGAGAAAAAGAAGTGTCTGGCTTAGGGAGCCCCCCTGTCTGCCCTGAGGCAGAAGTGCTGTGCTCCCACACGTTTGTGGCTCTGCACTCCTGGACCCCAGGGGTGCACCCTGTTCCCCTGGAGCAAAGCCACAGGGCCCTCCTGCCTTGGCTCACGTAGCACCCCTGTCCCACAGCCAGTGCACTGTGCAGCTGGAGCCCCACAGCCAGAGGCAGTTCTGCTATTTTTGGCAGGGCTGAGGGAACCTGCATGGCCCCAGTCTCCCCACTGGCCGAGTGGGAGTAACCAAAAGGAAGCAGCTTGGTACCTGGCAGGATGTCCCTAAAAGCCCTGCACAGGTGAGCAGTAAAGGGGCTGCAGCAGGTTGGGGCAGGAGCCAGCTGCAGTGCCAGCCTGCTGCAGGAAATAAAATACAGAGCAGACCCTACCCTGAATGCACCCCTGGCTCCTGCAGACCCACAGCAGCCCATCAGCCAGATGAACACGCTGGGCTGATTGCAAATCCACGCTGCATTTTGGGACAGGAATCCAGGCTGGGCTGGGAGAAACCCAGCACTCAGCCCTGTGCACCTCAGCTACTGCTTGCTCTGGCACTGTGGACCTGGAAAGCCAAAGGGCAAAGTGACAAGGACTGGGACCCCTCATGTGCAAGAGCAAGGAAAAAAAGCCACAAGCTGCCGTTTTCCAGAGGCAGTGGAAGGATGGATGTCTGGGATTACAAGTCCATCCCAGACAAACCATTATGGTTTTACTATGCTACGTTTTATAGGATAGTTTAAGATAAAAATGGTGATTTGTCTAATACTATGCTACTTACATTATAGCATTAAAAATACAATTTTACTATAATAATTTCTTCTCCCCCAGGCTTTTTTATCTATAAAAGAAAGTGCATATGGCTCTATAAATCATATCAGACCCAATAAACCCTTCCTCTGCCAAGCACTGCCTTTAACTTTCTCCTCAAATACAAGTGGCTACATTTTCCCTGCTGTCATCAGATACGCTCTGCTTTTGAGCCTAAAAATGATTGGATTGTTCTGATGACCGCTTGGACAGTGTATGTCTCATCAACAGCGAGGCAGAGGCAATTTCTGCCTTCAAGTTCTCACACAAATCTCCCCAAAATGTACCAGTAACTTAGCCACGTGCTATTCTCAAGCGTGTGGGTAACCTCATGTACAGAAGTCCTCATGCCTCAGGCAGGTTCGGATCCCTTTTGATCTCAGTTAAAAGGCACGTGAAATTCTGCACATTCACGTTGTTGCACCTGGTACAAAATCATACAGCATATTTATATGTTTGTAGTTAGCTCTGTTGGGAGCATACAAAGCTAAACCCCCTTTTGCCTTTAGTCAGTTGCTCATAATAAAATATTTCCAGTAAATCTAAACAAGCTGATTTCTTCCTTCCCTCTTCCCTTTCCCCATCGCTGCCTTGAATTTTTTTCAGAGCCACTCTCTAGGCAGAAATTTCTGCCTTTTATTCTTGCTTTCAAGTTATAGTTCAGGGCTGAAGTCTGATCATGTTTGCATGGCTTTAAAAGAAAAGAGACAAAATATCAGCTTACAGGCATTAATTGAAATACTAAGTGCTGTAATGCAGCTGGGTGCTAAGTTGCTTTTTGCATTGTTGTTCATGAAAGTATTTGGAAATTCTAACAGGCAACTTTCAAATTATTATACAGAACACTTTAAAAATTACTCTGCTGAGTTTCTGACCTTATTTCCTCTTTAAAGAACTTCTTGCATATGGATGTCCCAATGCAGGCGTTGCATTTATCAAGTCCCAGGAAAGTCCGGCCAAAACTGTAGCTGGGTTTGACGTGGGGCACAGACGGAGAAGCTGTGGCTGCTGTGGAAGGGTTACAGCCCAGAGCCAAAACCAGGAGCAGCATCAATGGATCTGCAACTCTGGAGCAAAGGTAGCATATCCAGCGCCCCATCTACAGTAGTGGAGAGCTCTGCTTTTTGCAAGTTGTCCCTCTCTAGGATTTCGGTCTCTTTTTGATGACTTCAGCCTGCAGTGGTGAGCCCCAAACACAGCAAGACCCTCTGGGTGCAGGAGACACTGCTGCAGTCCCCATCCTGCCAGCTGGTTACTGGCTCTATTGGCTTGAGGTTTGGGTGGGAAAGATATGCTGTAGGGTGGGGAGAAGGAAATACATGGAGGATGCAGATAACTTGGGTTGCCATGGTTATCTTTCCTCTCCTTGTTGCAGCTGCTTTGGCCCCTGCTGACCCTCCCATCAGCCGACTTGGAAAACAACACGAAGAAGTGCTCATCTGCTCTTGATGCAGACAAATGAAGGATATCCTGTCGCTGGAGAAAAGGGCACATGTGGGACACTTAAAAAAATTCATTTGTAAGGAGTAGCAGCATGGCAGAAATACACATTTTACCTGAAGCCAGACCTTTGGTGTTTCTTTACTCCTGGAGATTTGTGATGGTGCACAACATGACTTCTTGGATGCTTCCTTGGCTCAGTTTGCCCTTCTCATAAAAGCACTGGAAAGGCTGTCAGGAATCATCACTGCTCTGTTTCTTGAAAACAACATTGTTTAGCAGTGATTGCACCACAGTGCTTTGTGCCACAGAAAGCAGCACAGACTGCAGCTTCCCCAAAACTCCCAGCTGATAGAGCAGCCTGACCTCTATGCCCCTCCTTGGAAAATGAGGTGCTCATCAAGACTTGTGTGCTTTGGAATGTCTTTTCTTGATGGTCCTGGCACTGGAAAGAAGCTAGAGAAAGGGATGGGGGTGAATTCAGGAGAATGTCAGAGGTTTCAAATAGACTTAGAGATTACTGTGATCACACCAAAAGCTGTTCTTGTTAGGACAAATACTTGGAAGTTATGGAAACTGGTGGCTACCCATCCTGGCCTGGGTGCTGGGCACAGGACTCTGCCAGATCTGGCAGGCTGCTGCTCAGGGCCAGGAAAACACACCTGGAAGGAGCAAGGGGTATCTGGCTGCAGGCATCATGTGTTGCTGTGGTGGCACTGGGCCTTGGTCCCCCCACTGTCCCCAGCTGTTGTGTTTTCATTGACACAAGAGACTCTCCTGGGCCAAATCTCACCATAGGAGCAGCGAGGAGCAGACTGAGGCTTTGGAGACTTCTTATTCCCCCAGCTGGACTACTCACATCAAGTGGCCAAGCCATTTCCTGGCACATTTTTAATGGAAGAAATGATGCACTGTAGCCATCCTTTATTATCCCCTCTGGCATTTAACCTGAGGGGACTAAGGGATGTGAGAGCCACAGCAGTGTGTGTTGGGCTCTGTTATTGCCCTTCACTCTCTAAAGGGGCTGCTGGGTGACCCTAACAGTGCAAGGCAACTATTTAAAGCACAGATCCTCATTAGTTGTGGCACTTGGGAGATCCAGGGTCTCTCCTTGGCTCCACACCCTCGTGTGTTTCACCTCCTGGTGCATCCCTATGCACAAAAAGGAGATGGAGATGTTCAGGGTTTGTCTAGAGGGTTCAGCACTGACAGAGGAGGATAACAAGCCCTGCTGAGGAGAAAGGGGGAAATAATGAACCCTGCAGAAGCTGTGAAGCAGAGGGGCTGGGCAGTGCTAATACATCAGCAAGGGCATTCAGCACACACCTCTGCACTGAGCCATCATTGCATTTGGAATAAGACTCCAATATAGAGCTCTTTGAAACATGTTGGTGGAAAGAGGCAGAACCAGAGCTAAACAATATTAGCTGTTTCCCACTTCCAGAAGTTTATCCCTGGCCTTTTCTATTGCTGGTACATTGTTCCTCTCCCCTCTGCAGGAATCAGCCCTGCCCACCGTTTCCTGCCAGTAGCTCTGCAAATTTGGCCATGCCTACATTGCTCCCTGCCCAACTCTTCCCTGGATGGTACCAAAATTACACACCAGCAATCTGTCTTTGTCTTCATTATGTAATATATAAAACCACGTATTCTTCAGTTTCTTTGCTAATGCAGTTGCCTTTCTTCTGTCTTCAATCCTTGTAATTATAAGAGCAGACACACCCAGGCTCCCATCTCCTGGTGCCCCAGTCTGTGCTGCCCCGTGGGAAGGGGAATTCAGCCTCTGGGGGTGGTAATTGAGCCTTTCTCATGGCAAACCCCAGGGTCTGGCACAAAACCCAACACATGGGCAGCAGGCTTTCTGTGCTATTAATGATGCCTCGATGTCTGTGTTGTTCTTGCACTTCTGTGTAGTTCAGGCACATGTAAAGCAATGTTTATGTCTCCCTAGGAACAGCACATGTGCTTTTCTACAGTGTATCATACCTGCATTACCTTGGAGTGTTATAAAAGCAACTTTTTATTCAAAGAATGGGAGCTGGTCCATCAAGTCCATCTCAAGCTTGCTGCTGGCATTTGCATTTACCCCTAGGGTCTGAGCTCCCTCCTTCCCTCAAATATCTCTGCTCAGACTGGGCAGTCCCTGAGCACAGATGATGTGTGTAGGAAACACTCATTCATGCTCTGAAAAACCAAAGCTTAAAAATGAGTAGATGTATATCTGAACTAGCCAGAGAGGCAGGTGAGAAAACCACAGCTTGGTGAGTGTTGTGAGAGGGGCTGTGCTTCTGAACACAGCCTCTCTTTTACTGAGGTCATTCAGCAGGTAATGTCACACTCGTATTTGTTTTCCTTTCCTTCTGGTGACATGGCACGGAGCTACTGTGGTCAGGGGGCAAACAGCCAGGCCTGCAGAAGCCTTGTAGATCTTCTCCTTGTGCCAGGCTGTGGGATTTTCAGGGCATGGATCACTTTGGTGTCTGCTGGAATGGAAGGCTGGCCATAACAACCCAATGGAACCTACACAAAACTTTTAAGAAGAGACTCCGGTGCAACACCATTAACCATGTGAGAACATGGCCCTAGCAGAAAAGCCTTGTTAGAGTTCTAAAAGTTGTAATTTCTTTGTAATTTCTGAAAACTTCTAAAAAGGATCAATATGAATGTACTGCCCTATCAAAGTCAGAACAGTTGCAGAAAAGCTTTTGGAGTGGTTTCTACCAGCAGAGGTAAAAGTTTTTATCTAGCCTCTGCTCCCTGATCCCTCCTTTCCCCACATGCCTTGAGGGGTATGGAAACACACCTGGAAGTACAGCCCCACTTCTGGTCATAACCATGTGGGCAGTGGAGCTCCTGGGTCCCCAAACCACCCCATCCCTGCAGGTTTGGGTGGGTATGGCTGTGATCTCCAGCTGCTCATCCAGGTGGAACAGGGCTGCCCTCCCTTGCTGCTGGCTCTGGAGGAGATCAGGAGAACACAAGCTGATTTTTCCCAAGTATTCCTGGGATGAAATACAGCTTTTACTTCACTCACCTCCTGGTTTCCACTCAATCCATCAATGCAATCCAGCTTTTCCTCACTGCCTCTTTGCACCCCAGTCTATTGCCCACCTTCCCTGATCAATGCCAGCTGCTCCCAGGGGTGGTTTTCATGTCAGCAGAGCCTTGCAGCCTCCCTTTCCCCATCTCACTGCTGTTGGCTGCTTCACTCAAAACAAAATAAAGTTTGATCCATGCTCTGGATCAAACTGGGGACACTGGAAATGACTTTGCAGAGCAGGAGACCTTTTAAATTAGTTAAAATTAATTAAATAGTTTGGGATAATCACCAATAAGCATTTCAAAACATTCCAGATGCAGAGGGGCAGAAGGTGCTGTGCTGCTGCTCCTCAGCTGACATTGCCACCAGGGTCTTTGCTGCTATTGACCTGCACCTGCTCACGGGGATTTTGATGCTTGGCCCACTTAAACAGCAGGTTTTGGGTGTCACATCATCTCATCTTCCTCTTCAGCCCAGGTTTGCAAAAGAGCCTGCTCAGCAAGGATGGGGTTGCTGAGCAACAGGGTGGGTTGCAGCAGGGCTGCATCTCACTGCCACGCACAGAAAGGAAACAATAGACAGGAAAAATCAAAGTTTTGCTGGAAGAGGAGAGGCTGCTGCTCTTCCTGAGGCCCTCAGCAATCCCGGCCTGGGTCAAGCTGCCTGCAGGGCCCGGATAAGACCTTGGCTGCCACACAGAGCAGCTTCACAGGACAGGGTGGAAATCAGCTCGGGGTGTGGTGCAACCATGATTATTCTTAATAGTATTTTTCATTAATCACATCCAAGATAATCATTAAACTATTGCCAAATAATCAGTACAGACTTAGTGTCAAACTGCTTATCACTTCAATCCCAGTTCAGGCTGGATGTGTGGATTAATAGCTAGAGCAGCTTGACACATTTTCAATTCTTTCAAAATGAAAAATGTGAATTCTCTTTGAATGCTACAAAACTCACGGCACTTGGGAGGATGCGATCACTTCCTTTTTCTCTGTTTTCCTCCCGATTGCATGATTATGAAAGAAACATCTGTTTTGAAGCGATCTGCAACAGAAATTTTTTGTTCCAGTTGGATTTTTAATGGACAACTTCTGTTAGAGTCTTGTTCTCCCCACCCTGTTTCTTTCCCTTTTTCTTTTGCTGAAAGATGAAAGAGAAAGGAAGAGGAGGAGCAAAACCTCAAGCAAACAAACCCCACTGCCCAGACTACAAATACAGACAGAAAAAGGGGCCACTGAGGTGTGGATGGTGTGAAACACCACAGGTGAGCTGGCAGGGAATGTTTGCACTTCAATTCGCTTTGAGAACATTTGATGTTGTGTGCGTATGGATTTTTCTACATTTTGAATCAATAAAAATACTAAAAGAGAGATACAAATTTGGCTTATTTTTTCCCCTCACCAGGGAATAATTCCTATTGTTTGATAATCTTGGATGCAGTTAATCTGAAGCATCAATAATCTAGCATATTTATTATATATAAAAAGAGGTTTTGTTCTGTATCTGTGGTATTTTTGGATTCTCCCTGACTCCATTCTTCTGCTGCAGAAGAGGAAACCTGTTGTTCTTTGAGAAATCTTTACATGCTGGTAGGCAGCTGGAAGAAAAAGCCAGTGAGAAGAAAAGCCTCAGGCACTGCAGCCAACAGATAAGGCCAGTTCTAGTTTGTGAGAGGCTGAAATGTCAGTACAAAAGGCCACTGGATGCTATCAGCTGCTCTGGTGTTTGCAGCATTTATGGGAGACCATGCCAAGCAGCAAAAAACCGTGGAAGAGGATCCTGGATTTTGGTGCACCAGTATCCACAGAGAGAAAATGAGATGCAGGAATCTCGAGCCTAAGGGAAAATGATAGTGAAAAGAAAATTGGCTGCACACCAGAAGGGGGTGTGCTGGTCACTCCCTGCACAAAGCATGAGGGGAAGAGGCAAGGGAGGGAGCAAAGCTCCTCCTCAAGGGGCTGCTGTCCTTGGTGGTGACTTTTCATGGGCTCCTTGACCACTGCTACAACCAAGCACTCCTTAGGTCCAGTCCAAGTCCATGTGACTGCAAATGCAACACCAACGCCTGCCTTGTGATTTTTTTTTGTTTTGATACTTCAACAAAGGAACAAAGCATCACTTCCTAGGTTAAATAAATAAATAATAATAAAAAAATCTCTTCCTATAGAAAACCAGAAATATTTTTCACATCATAGAATTTTTCAGAATGGAAAGACATACCCACAATATTTTTCTTGGGTATGTGCTATTGGTTCAGCATCCCAGCAGTGAAAAGGATTAATAATAATGTAGACTTTTTGGTGTCATTCAGGTTTTTGGTGATCTTCCTCTGCAAGGGAGAAGCAGGACAAAACATGATCTTCTAAAATAAAAATGGCATGGCAGGGAGACCCTTTTGGAATAGGTTGGCCAATGAACCAGAGCTGTTTAAAAACACAGCCTGCTTTCCAAGACCAAAGTAAACACTTTAAAAATATGGGTATGAAAAGATTCCTTCTGAATTAGTTACCTGGTTAACGAAAAATCTTTTAAAATATATACCCTGAAAGAGTAAAACACAACAGATATTTGATCCAGTGACAGACTGCTAAGCCATAAATTTGTCAAACCACAACTTTCTTTCTAGATACACGTTGTTTGGACCCATTAGTTTTCTGTCCATCAGAATGGAATCTCTCATTTAATCAGCTGTACCATTCCAGCTGTCTGGATGGAAGGAGAGGTAGTTTGGGAGAAAGCTGTGCTTTGAGTAATTCTGGGAGTGGTTCTGACCAATACCCAGTGCTAGAAGTGGGGAATTTCAGTGTGAATTTTAACAGCACAAGTGCACTTTAGGCAGTGACCTTTGTTTTTCCCACATACCAAAGGGAATATGTGCCCTATAGTCTTGAATGCTTTTGCAAGAATGCAACTGACATTTGCAGGTGACAATTTTCCATATTCATAAATGATTTTTGATATTCAGGCATCGATTCCTGTTCAGGTAGCATCAGAGCTGGTACAGATCAGGTTCTGCTGGGTCCAGTGAAGATATGAAGAGGTTCTTTAAAACTGGCAAGTGTATTAATTGGAAGAAAAAATTAATCAAGACATGAAAAGTATTGATTTTATTTTTTTTTTATTCTCTCCTAAAACCTTGGCTTCTATTCACTTCTGGCTATAAATATGGTGTTTTAATATTTTGGTAACTAGATGTGTGACCTAGGCCACCTCCATTCTCTTTAGCCATTTTCTCCCACCAGCCTCCTCCTTGCATTTTAGAAAAAATAACAATCAGTTGCAGGAGAGTCCTCAAAAGCACCCCAGATCTAAGCATATTTGCTATCTGGAAAACTTTTTCTACATGTAAGCATTGGTCCAGCAGTGTAAAACAGCAGAGCATAGCCATAAATTATATTTGTTTGGCGTTTGGAGGACTCAGGTAGATGATTCAATCCTTTATTATAAAGGGCTTTGCATTCTGGATCCAGATTTTTTAGATTAGGCACCAAAATCCCTGCTAACAAAGCAGGGTAAGAGAATAAATTCCTTAAACATGAGTTAATCTCAGATGAGGTTCAACCATGAACTGAAGGAAAACCTGCACATCTCATGCTCCATGGTCAATCCCAGCCTGCCCAAACTCTGTAACACAGCCTGAAATTCTCTGGCTTAAACATTAAAATTTAAACATTAAATTTCATGTGTTACCCAGCACCTCTGAAAGCATGTGCTCTATGTGCTCTGGCACACTGCCAGATCAGGAGAGGGGGGTGGAAAAAGAAAGAAAAAAAGAAAAAGTATGCCAAAATCTGAGTTCCAATGGGTTTTTAGCCAAAAAAAAAAGACCATACATATATTCAGAGATAAATACTCTAGAAAACGTAGAAAGCCATAGGCAAGAAGTGTCATTTCTTTTCATCAAACTGCTTTCCTCCATTGCCACTTTATAACTTCTGCCTTCAGCCTCCACGGGGGACAATCATGCATGTCACCCTCCCTTACATCACACACTTCTTTTTCTTTAGCATCCTCAGAGTAAATTGGAGATTATTTCGAAGATTCGTGTTAGGAAATGAAGTGCAAGCACAAACTCACATGCAAACACCTGCACAGGCTCATGAAGGCATCTGTGCTGCTCCTCCTTGCATTTCCAGTGACTGTGTCTGCATTTCTGGCAACAAATTAATCTGGAAGTGGAAAATCAAGAAAGGGTTAATTAAAAAAAAAAAAAAAAAGAAAACTTTGCCTTGTTTGCAGTGATTTTACATCAGTTTCCATGGAAATGGAAGTAGAACAAGCCAAGAGCAGTGGTGTAGCCAACTTCAGCTGCTGGCTTCTAGTTCTTAGTCCTGTTTCCATGGAAATAGATGCCAAATCAGCAAAAAATAAGGTAACTTGTTTTAAGATAGTAGAGTTTTAAAAGCTTGTCCTTATTTAACCTCAGTCAGGAAGATAGCTGGTGAGGGGAGGCAGCCAGCAACTCAGTGAAAACTTTCAGAGGCTCTTTCAGCAGCTGACTGCTTGTTGAACTCTGTAGAGAGTGAATTCACAGGGCAACCACCCATCTTCAGAAACATTCTGCAACTTTCCTGCACGTTGTAAATAAAATACATTTTCCTCTTGGCAGGGATAGTCACAGCAGTCTGTGGGAGCCCAGGCTAACATCTCTTTGCAATGCAACCAGGCAAGTGCCTCCTTAGGCTGCCTTTGCCTCCCAGAGTTCAGAAAGAGATGTGCTTTTCCCAGCTGCAAAATGCAAACTATTCCCATTCCAAAAGCAAAACTTTCTGTTTCAGCCTATGGGGGGAGAAGCAAAGGAGCGTTAGCTGGGGGAATTCCTGACAGTGTTTTACAACAAACACCCCACTTTCTTTTTTTCCTAATTCACGAAGGCAAAATTTCACTGAGATAAAAGAAGTTGGCCATAACCTCACTTATAGCAAATGTGGATAGGAAAGCAGAACTTAATCCAACCAGAAAAAAAAATCTGCTATAATTTCAAGAAATGAAATTTCATCCAAAGCTCATTTCATTAAAAACTTTAATAGAAAACAATTACAAGGTTGGCTTTTGATCCTTAGCTGTTGCTGTGATGGAACTGTCTGTGGGGAAGGGAATTTCTTCGTGGGAAGTTGTGAAGACAGAAATGAGAATCCCATCCTGGGCCCCATTGTTCTTTGAGTTGCTCTTGAATTGGGATCCTTGCCAGCTATCCTCCACCTCTCTCTTTCTCCACAACCCCTTTGCTTACACGCTCCTTAGGCATCTCTTTAATGAGTTGCAAAGACACCTTTAGACAAGGGATTATATCACAGGCCACTTGTGGCCCCTTTTTTGGTAGCAGAATATATCTGGAAGCCATAAGTGTGGGTATACATTTAAAAAAAAAATTCTTGGCTGGCATTTGTGGTGAAGTAAATGCAATTCTAATGAGGCATTCCTTCATTTGCAGCACTACATTTTTGCTTTTAGGGACATAAAACCTGCTCTTGCAAGGGCACGTGCTTTGCTTCACACACGAAGAATATTCCCTTGGGCTGCTGGGTGAGTAAATAAATGAAAAGTGCAGGCCAACCTAATTTTAAAGAAGTGAATCAGGTCTAGACTGGGGCCTCACAGTTGTTAATTTTAGGTATTACAAGGAATGTGCTCATTTTCTGACTTGTTTCTGTGGATCTTCTTTGAAGAAAACCCAAGAAACATCAAGCCTTTCAAGAAATTGCCAAAAAAGATAGACTTTTTTTGCATAACGAACACTTAAACACATGGGAGGTTTTTTTCTTTTATTTTTTGACAGCACACATTGTCTTAAAAATCATGGAACTTTCTCCAATTGTTCCATCAGACATTTATTGCTGCTATGATGTGATTTCTTTGAAGCTGTTTTTGAACTGTTGGGATCCTGTTCGAGGGGGTAAACCCAGGGCTGTGTTACTTATGATCCTCCATGACATTTCACTAATACTCCCCCTGGAAAAGCTTTATCCTTTTCTGTAATGGCAAAAAAAATATCAGGGAAGCAATGGCAAGCCAGCTCACACATTTCAAGGTGGGATGTGAGAGGTGGAGCTGAGAGCACCACTGCTCCCCAGGTGTTTGTAATTCAGCTTTCAGTGTACCTCTTGGACTCTCCATTACACAACAGCTCATCCAGGCTTGCAGCAGTGCTTCCAGGCCTCCAGGTCACTAACCTGCACAAACGTCATCCCCTCTGGCTCTCCATGGTTAAATCTCACCAGGGGCAGAAAAGGAGAAACGGGATTTATCTGCCAGCTCTTCTGCAAGCAGCTCAAAGCACCATGGCACAACTCAAAGGATCAAGCTGGAGAACAGCAAGCTGTGGAGCCAAAACCGAGATAAAGCAAAAAAAAAAAAAAAAAAAAAAAAAAGAGAACAAGGTCTGACATGAGGTGCATGGGGCAAAAAATGACACGCGTGTGCACGTCTGTGAGTTTCATCATGTTGGCAGATCCCTGCTGACAGCTCTGTCCTGGAAATCCAGCTCTTCCAGCCCACCCAGCCCTGCCCTGGTGTCCCCAGGAGGCTGTGGCAGGTGGGCACAGAACAAGGTGTGGCAGGAGGGGCGGAGGTGTTCCAAGCGAGCACAGGCTGTGCTGTGCTCATCCCGAGAAGTGGCTGCTCCCGGGGCACAGGCTGCTCCCATCCGCAGGGAATGGCTCATGGGGAATTGGAGCAGCAGCAGCCTCCAGGTGCTGGGAGATGTCACACTGGGGAACTGCCTTCTCTGGGCTCTGTAAAAGTCACTGTACATGAAAACCTCCTCCCAGAGACAGCTGGCAAAGCTGGGTGGCGATTGAGTGACTTGTAAAGCCACAATCACTCCATCCCTGCTGGTTCCCAGAGCTGGCAGGGGGAGGTGGAACTCTGGTCTCAGGTTATCATCCATCTCAATTCCAGCTCCATCTCCAAGATCCTCCTTGCTCTCCCAGCTTTTTGGGGCAGGCAGAGTGGATGGGCATCACACCTTGACCTGTGACACAGGGCTAGCAAAGAGCAAATGGGAGCAGTGAAGCAGCACAACTGCTTCTCTCCAGAGCTCAGTGTTGGCTGGGGTGTGACCTTTGTCCAGCCATGTCACCAGGGCACTCTTAATTGGGAGTTTTCTCAGTGTCTGCAAAATTTCTTAGGTTAGTTTAAAGTCTAATTTGTCCTTCAATCACAGAGTCGTATCATTTTTTTTCCCTCCTTCATCCATGACTAGATAAGGCTGCCTTGTGTACGGCTTGCATTATGTACCTGTACAGATTTCTTTATTTTATTTTATTGTTTGTACTAATGATTTTAATCATGGGGGTTTTTTGGAAATGGAAATGGAAGGCCTGTAGCTTTCACAGCACAGATGGGAGATAAAAGCACTATAATCACAGAGTGAGATCAATGAGACTTTTTCCAGGAAGATGCTAAAGGCATTATTTGGCATTAACAAAGAAAGGGATAATTAGAAAATAGGCAGAGAACCTTTATTCCTGTAATTAATTTCAAAGTTGGAAGTTCCCTAGTGCTTTTCTGTTCAAAAGTGACAGCATATGAGCCATGGCAAAGGAGATGTATATTAATCATAAATCAGAAACAGGGAGGAAATTGAAACCTGTGTTTCCACTGACTTTAAAAAGAAAAAACTGCTGCCTGGAGTTAATGTGTATTCTGACTTTATGTGAAGGAAAAAAACAATTATAAATAGTTATTGACACATTATGAAAGGCAAGGGGTGGATGTAGCCAAACTTGGTTTCCTGGGAGACTGGGCAGTCCTTTCCAGAGAAAAAATAATACTCAGGAGTCACTTTGATAGCTTGAGGCTGTGCTTATGTTTGCAGCTGCTTTTTTCTGCACTAATTTCCTACAATTGCTATCAGCCCCACTGATGGCCACGGTGATGGAAGAAGTGTTCAGAAAACTTCCTCTGCCTCCCTTCGTTTTAACACTGTCAAAACTGTTCCTGAAGGAGAATAAGTGGATCCTGCTTTAGGAATGCCAGCAGCCACAGCCGCCTTGCTTACAGCCTTGCTCCCATCTGGATCTTCAGCTTTTTAACAGGCAAACTGAACATCTTCCCCCGGGGTAAGACCAAAAATTAGCAAGGGAAAAAGGCATGCAGCTTTCTGTTGAGTTTTTTTCCCTTCTGTCCCCTAGTCCATGGCTGCTGTCCACATCATCACAGGCACAGTTGTGACATGAATTGGTGCAAAGTGCCCAGCTGGTGAAGGCACCAGCCTTGCTACAAGGGGTGAGGTTGGAGAGCTCTAGCACTGGTGTTTTTACTCAGAAACACTGGATCCCCTCAAGATAGCTGATGTTGCACACAGAGACACATTTTTTTATTTATTTTATTTTATTTTTTAATATGGGCAGCTTTACAGTTAGTTTTTTTATTTCAGTCTGGGTTGAACTGATATTGTTGGCTTTGTGTCATGGCTGGCTTGGCTGATGGCTGGTGTAGGTGAACAAAACACTCATGGTGCCTCCTCACACCACGAGGAATTCACAGCCTACACACACTTGCAAGTTACCATTTGTGTAATTTTGGGGTTGACTGCAGAACAATCATTCAGTCGGCTGCAATGTAACATACATGTATTTATATATACTATCATTCACATGGTAGAATTTTGCATGTGCACACACACTCACACCCTATCTTTGTAATGATTTTCTCATTTATTTGCTCATGAGGTTGGTTAGGTCTCTTTGCTTACATTCCTCTCCAGCTTTCTCTAGTTCTAGACCTCAGGCAGGTGAACTTGGCATCTCACTTTACAAATGGATCAAAAAAATGCATAAAGGTAAGAGGATTACACACAGATTCTATATGGTTTTATTTTTTCAGAGTTCATTCAAGGACAATCCTTCTTTTAGGTCCCATTCCTAATGTTTCTTTGCTTAAAGGAGAGAAATATGTACATAAGCTTATCACAGAGCTATAGCCAGCATTTCACAGTGTGCAGTTGGCATTTGTGATGGCAGCACTGGTGGAGCTCTGTGTTTCCCAGTGCATGGAAAGAGTGTTTGAAACAACAGTTTTCTTTTCTATTACTTGTTAATTTCCATATTCTGTTCTCATTGCATGAGCTCCAACACTTTGCTCTCAAGCAAGTGATGCTATTTAAGTTCTCCTGGAAATACTTCTTACACATGCAGGAATAGAAAAAAAATGATCTGCATGTCCCTGGCAGAAATATCTTCTGAAACCGCTAATGGTTTTCTTACCTCACAGCTATATCCACGGAATGTTCCTGCATTTACCATTCCAAATCACTGCAGTGATGGCTTAACTCAAGACAGACAAGCTGTTCTTCTCCTTCCAATGAAATGATTTCCTCCTGATGTGTGTCCTTCAGTCTCATTTTTGAGCATAACCTGAGAAAATCACCCCAATCACTGTCTGTAGTTAGTCTTTGGCCAGTGGTTGTAAAGCAAGTCTTCTTTTTCTTTTATCCATTTATCTCTTCAGAGAATAAAGTTTATTAACTTTGATAGAAAAAACTTTAAAGTCTTAATTGTATGAATCATTTTAGAAGGTAGTACTAATTACTTTTGATTTATAATTATAAATCAAGTTTGCAGAAAGGCATACATATGAATGTCAAGTACCTGAATTATCTTAAGAAGGTACAGAATAAGACAAAGGAAAAAGGCTCCAAAATTATAATTTTCCAGAACATTTAGATTTCATACTAACGCAGGCAAAAATACTTGCTTAGAATACAGCTTGAAGATGTGACAGGACACAATGTCATCCTCCTACAGCCCACGTAAGATATGTTATGATGCACTGCAGTCACTGCAAAACAAAAAACTTTGAGGACAACTTAGTAATACCTTGATTAATGCAAATTTTATGAAACATTCAAAAGGATATTAACATGTACTCAAATTCTATTCCTCGTTGGCAAATGTAAATGTAACATTTGGCTAAATAATTGTCAAAACTTCCACATTCAAAACCTTTCAGTAGCTGATTAGACGGCAGAATTAACTTTTGTGTAAATCTTCTTGAACCTTTTGATTAGCTTCCCAATTGTCACTGGGAATTTATAATAAAAATCACGGTAGCAGGCTTAAAATTATTTGAACATCCCTAGAGCTAAGAACCAACTAAATTGAAATCGCTTTAGTTATTGGAGTATTGCTGCTCTTTGCTCCTCTAGAAGACAGAGCAACATTTTAGCTTGTCCTAGAAAGGAGTCCAGCTTGACTGCAGGCAATTCCAGCCTATGAAGAGACCCAAAATAGACACCTGGCTCGTTCCCAAGCCATAGTTTCCAAGTGAACCAGCTCCCAGCTCAGCCTCAGCGATCTCTCACTCACACAGAGACAGACTCTGCCTTGCCATTCATGCTCAGCAGTGTGTTAGTCCTCAATTAACAACACAGGCTACACCCAGATTCAGGCATTTATTCTCTGTGAATAGGTTTAACACAACCTAGATCTCCAAAATGGCCTTTCTTTGTGGAGACAGACCTCATTTGCTCTAACCCCTCGAGTGTGGCTGTCCTGTTTAGGCTCTGTTGGACTACTAAAAAATCCTCTCTTTCAGCCCAAGTCATCCCAGCACTGCCCTGGCCAGCAGCACAAGGAGATCTGTGTGGGATGCACAGTCCCTGGGCTGTCCCATGGTGCTCCCACCCCTTTCAGAAGATCTGACACATCTTCACCGACTATTGGCAAGGTATTTGGGACTTCCGAGCAAGAAAAAAAATTAATTTAAATTCATGGTTTTCTTTGCTGTGAAAAGGAAATTAGTTTCTTACCCACTCCTCCTTCCAGACCGGGATATGACTCAGATCCTGATAGTTTAAGGATGATCAGAACCGATACTGGATTTCTTTTGTGAGATGTGTCGTAGCTGTACTGAATGCTGAGGATAAAATTACCTTCTGCTGCAGTCTGCTGCTGCTGGAAAACAAGCAGGACTTCTTCCTGTAGCTGGAGGTAGATTGCTTTTCATCTGGACTTCAGTCAAATTCACAGTTTTATCACTTCCCACCAAATGCAATGTAAAATTATTGTAAAAGTACCAAAAGGAACATACTTGTGCTCCTTTGATAACTGCTGATAACTGAGGGATGTACATCATGGGCAATCCTTTCAGGCAGGTTTACATTTCTGCTTGGCTTCCAAATGAAAAACATCACAAGGAAGCATAGGGTTATTTGTGGTGCTAACAATGCATTTTTTGGAGGGTCTCTGGTTTCCTGTGGCACCTCATCCTTGGGGCACTGCATTGTGATTGTGCTGGCACACATCCTTTTCCCAAGCCCAAATCCACCTGGCAGCTACAGCAGGAAGAATGAAAAGCAACATCCCACTTTCAACGGTAAATTCTCAACCTGTGCACGATTTGTTGTAACAATCTACCCGTTTGCTCTCCTGCAGGGACAAATTACTGGTGTCTGGACTGTGCTGTAGAAGGAGAAAGATTTCATAATAACCCCATAGATTATACTCCAAAGCATGAAGGTTTCTTCTTTAATTTAGAGCGTGGGAATATCTAAAACAATATTCTCCTCATGTAGACTTCTAATAGTTTTGAAAGCCATAGTCTTATTTTCCCTCTGAATTTGCCTTTAACTTAAATTAAACATACAAACATGCATCTTACAGAAAAAAAAATAAAATAATTATTCATTTTCAGTACCTGGCTTAAAATACTTTGCAAGTTCGTAGATTTTTCAGAATGCTGGAACTGAGCACAGTCTGAACACCAGGTATCTCCTGAGGCATTTCAAATAATATATCCCAAAGCAGAGCACTCACTAGTGTTGTTTGCTTTTGAAAATCTTGGCTTGTGGGTGACATTTCTGTTGGCTGGATCCCTTAACTCCAGGTAATATACAGCAGAAATGAACTGCCCCTCTGTACACATGCTCATGCCTTTTTAAAATGATATTTTAAATGTAAATAACTCCCTGATTAGTCGAGGTTCAATCAGCACATAGTCCTTATACGTAGGAAGCCTCAAGATGGCACTCTTGAACTGCAGAGTTTTTCAGAGAGGCTGATTATGAGTTTCTTGCGAGGGAAAAAAAAAAAGAGAACGAAATGCAATGGTGAGTGTAAACCTGTGCAGGAATAACCAGAGGAAATATCAAGTAGAACAGCAATATCTGCATGAAAACTTAGCAGATTTTACAGGGCAAAATGCACTTTAAAGCACGGGTTATTATTAAAAATTAGGGTTGATAAACCCCCTGAATTTTGTGAATAAATCCACTTTTTTTTGAAGCTTCACCCAGTTTTTTATTTTGCTCACCATCCCCTATTCACTACTTCGTTTTCTCTCCCTGAAGGTGTTTTGATGTTACCTCATGAGTGTCGTGGGGCTGGCTGAGGTGTTGCTGTGTCTGGTAGATGTGAGGCAGAACACACTTGTGCAGGATATTTATCCCAGAGGAATGTGAATAAGGGATGGCGAGCAGGAAAAGAACCTGGATGAAACTGTGGGCTACAGACCATGGGTAGAATTCTATGATTTGAAGAGGCTGTGCCTCTCATTTCCTCCTTCCATCACCACCCTCCATGGAACAGAGGCTGTGCTGTACCTGTGACAAGAGACCCTGGTGGCTCCTTCCTGGCTGTTCTGCTTCCTCCTGCAGCACAGGGACAGAGGGAGGAGACCCTGAAGTCCCCAATTTCGGAGAGAGGGGAAGGACACCCACCTGCCCTTCATTTGGGTGCTGGAGAACTCACCTACTCCTCAGATATCATAGCATCACTCCCTGCAAGTGGGCTCCTGGGTGGGAATCCTGCATGGGACCGTGCCAGCATTGCCGGGGGCTTGG
Organism: Sturnus vulgaris; assembly: GCF_052056855.1. Lineage (NCBI taxonomy): Eukaryota > Metazoa > Chordata > Aves > Passeriformes > Sturnidae > Sturnus > Sturnus vulgaris. The sequence continues at coordinate 113,159,234 of NC_142244.1, forward strand.
ACAGGGCTGCTGTGCCCTGGCTCCAGGCAGCTCTGGAGCAGCTGGCTCCAACCAGGCTCTGTGCTGGGTGGGAAAGAGCTGGCACCAGCAGGTCATCAGCTCTGTCCCATGGGGGAAGGGAGACTCAGACATGGGTGAAAGAGGAGCTGGGAAGGGGAGCATCAGCTCCCAGGCCTCCTAGAGCCTTTATCTCATCCTCCTCTTCCTCCATGAGGGGAATTTTTGTGGGAATCGGGGAGGTGCAATAGGAATCACAGAATCACGAGGTTGGAAGAGACCTCCAAGATCATCAAGTCCAACCCATGTCCTCATACCTCAACTAGACCATGGCACCAAGTGCCACATCCAGTCTTTTTTAAAATACTTCCAGGGATGGTGACTCCACCACCTCCCCAGGCAAAGCATTCCAATACTTTATTATTCTTCCAGTGAAAAACTTCTTCCTAATATCCACCCTGTATCTCCCTTGGCACAGCTTGAGACTACAGCCATGGGAGGGAGGATGAAGGCTATGGTGGACCTGTCCTGGCTTACAAAGACTTTTTGATGTTTTTCTCCCATTTCATTTGCCTCCCCTGCCCCAGCAGTTTTCCTCAGGTGTTGCTTCTCTGCCTGCTGAGCTGGGTGAGTGTGTCCTGGCAGGTCAGGGTCACAGCTGGCACCATCCCAGCCCAGCAGCCAGCCTGCTGGAGCCACCATGCAGCATCCAGCTGTGGATTGCTCTTATGAAATCGTCTGCTGACTCACCCTTGCCTTGCTTGCCTAGGTGAAATCATGCCTGCCTTTAAAAATCTCATTGCAGCATTACATGACACATTTATCCACTTCTTTCACTGTCATGAACTGCTTCAGATAAGCAGCTGTGAGGTTTTGGGGAAAGATAATGTGGGGTTTTTTTCTTTGCTCCAGGGCCTCTGAAATAGGCATTACATCTTCTCTGCTTGCTGATATAAATACAAATCTGTTGAATCCCTGAGGATGTTCCTGGAGATGCTGGGAATTTGCTTCCTCCATCACAACATGCACTCAGATCTCCCTGGGCCAGGTTTGGTTCAGGGACCAGCACTGTGAGAATTTTCAGTTTCTGTGCCAAGATTGGAGGCATTATTTACATCCATCCCATTTTGCAGAGCCAGTGCCATGCATTGGATCCATGTCCATATCCATTAGCTACCCAAAGCAAGAACCTGATGAATGATGAATTTTAGAGATGGGTAGACAGGTTAAAAATGAATGGAATTTTGCTTAGATTGAGCCAAACCACTAAAGCTTTTCTTGTTTTTTTGGTTTTTTTCTCCCTCTTTTTACTTCATTTTGATCCATATGAGTTTTGGGTTTGCTTCTGATTTCATTACTTTTTGATTCAATGTTGGTTTTGATTCTGATTCACCTGACACTTTAAAAATTTTTTTGCTTTATAAAATAGTACATTCATTTCTAATTGAGAAAAACCTGTTGAAGTTTTTTATGGCCATCCCAGCTATACCTGTTGAAAATAAGTTGAAGGTTCTGATGTTTCCCAAATTTAACAAAAAGAAAGTTGCTTTTTCTAGGTAAAATACTTCAATCCGACTTTAAGGAAAATATTACCTATTTTTTTTTTTTTCTTTAGGAATACCTACTTGCCAATCTCGATAAATCTCATTTATTTCATTTTGTGAAGATTATTAAAACAGTATTGAAACCATGCTTTGGTAAGTGACATACTACTGCACCTTGGTTTTTCAAACACAGCCATGCCATGGGGGAAGAAGACAGTTTAGGACTTGGTGTTGCATCTCTCCTTTTGAGGTGCTGCATCTCTCATTTTCCTATTGCTTTCTTCTGTCATTTGAATTGCTTTGTATGCATGGTCCTGTGACATCTCTATTATGTTTTCTACAGCTTAAGCAGATGCTCAAAAGCACTAAAAGCTGTGTAGAACTCTTGCAAATGTACAATTCATCAGTTCAAAGAGATACAAATAAAGACATTTAACAGGCTAGCATGTGAAAAGCATCATTTTCCTATCACTCCTGTTACACTGGTCATTTTCAGACCTCAGGTATTTACATACTTACAATTTCTTTCTGATGTGTATAAATTCCAAGGTGCTTTTTTCACAGATAACACCCCCTAAAAATGAGAACAATCTTTGTACCAGAATTTTTTACTTTCTTAGATGCAAGATGAAAACTAATGCTCCCCTCTGTCTTAGGTTGGAATACTGATTTGCAGAACTTCTCACTGGAGGACATGGTAGATATTTTTAAATCATGCTTGCTCTTTAATGTGGAGAGCCATCTCTGGGAAAAGTTTGCAAGATCAGGCCCACGGTCATCATTTAGTCAAACTGCATAATTCTTAGGTCTTTTAATCTTTTCTCATAAATCAATCCTCCAATCCCCTTAGTCGTATTTGTTGCTCGTCTCTGAATTCCCTCCAATTTTGCAATTTACATTATAATTAGGGCTTAGTGAAACTGATGAGAAAGTGATTTTTGGGGCCAATTTTTATGCTGCTTGTAAATATTCAAAATCTGGCTTTCCACAGGCTCGTGAGGGCCCCCTGAACTGCGTGACAATGGCAGGGACCTGAGGAACTCCCACTCCTGGGGCAAGCACAGATGTTTTGCCAGATTCTCCCACTGTGGCTTGCCACTAATTAGTATTCATTATCCCATTGATTTCCGTGGGACTGTAACTGCCTACAGCACAACTCACAGTGAATAAGGAGGGAGGATCTGCCCCAGCCTGCAGCCAGGATCACTCAATCACTCCCTGCTTTGACTCAAGGTGAGCAGTTGGGTGCAAGCAGGGCTCAGGTTGGGACTGGGCTCTTAGGGGAGCAGAAGGCATCATGTTTTCTGTGCTGGTGGGTGACAGTGCAGGGCCAAGCACATCTCCTGGGTGGTTTTGGCTGCCATGCCACGCTCTGCAGGCAGCTGGGACAAATGGTGAAGTTAGAGTTTGCACCCCGTGACCGCTGTCCCTCCTGGCCCTTGGGTCTGCAACTGCTCCACTCACCTCTGCTCCATGCAGCCAGTCTGGAAGAGTGTATGGGCAAATCCAGAGGCACTGAAGCTGGTTTGCTGATGAGACACCTGAAGAAGATGTACAAGTGGCAGAAGAGCAGCCATTGCCACCTCAGCCACCTCCCCTGCTGCTGCTGCCTGGCTGTGGGACACTTGCCCATGGCCAGAGCTTGTCCCAGCGCTGAGCAGATCCTTTGTGCTGGGGGGAGAACGTGGCCACCACTAAGACCTGATGGATTAAACCTTTCTCATCCAGCACAGCCCACTGTGCTGTGCCTCTCCATGGCTGGAGAGGTTGATGATGCCTTGGATTTTAGCTTTTATATTTTTCAGAATCTCTGCTGCTTAGTGTGTAACTCTGAAGCTTCATATTAGGTGTTAGTAAGATTTCTTCACAGGGTAGTTAGATGAAAAAATTCCTTTCTAGCTAGACAGTCAAGGACAACCAGTACCCAAAAAGCAGAAACAATGGTGAGGGAAAGGGAGCAAGCCAGAGGGCTGAAACTTTGTAGCCTGGGGCTGTGCTTGGTTAATTGACCCCAATGTGTAAATGAAGCAAAACTTATCAAAGTGTAAAGATTTGTCGCCAGGATCCATCTTGGATTTGATTTGGGTGTAGCCTCAGCCCAAGTGTATCCTTGCAACTTGCACTGCCCAAGTGTATCCTTTCAATAAATACCTGTTTTATCCATTTTGCTCTGCCTAGTCTCTGTTCCAGGTCAGCCTTTCCAGGCAACAGAGTGGCTCAGGGTAAATCCATCTGTGAGCCTTTGTAGAAGCCTGTGCTGAGAGTCCTTGCTGTCCCTCTCAGATCAGCTGCCATTTACGCCTCTCAAGGACCCAGAATTGCTTTCTCATACTCTTTTCCAACCCGAAGTTCTTGTTTTCTTATGTGATAGCTACAGTGGGTTGGAAATCTGCCTCACTGGCAACAGGCTAAAGACTCCTGTGAGAGTCTTAGTTCAAATGCATGCTAGAGGAAAAACATTAGAAAATAGATAGCTGAACCCTTGCCTACCTGTTTTCTGCCCTTGGCCCTACCATCCATACTGTCCTCTTGGCTCTACCTCCTCTGAGTGCACAAATGAGAAGCCACCAGTGCATGTTTTGAGTCCCAGTCACACAGGTCAACCAGAAGCCTTAAATGGGAATATTCAGACCAGACCCCCTGAATAAATTTCTCCTGTATGCACCTTTGAAACCTCTCCCACCAAAACAATCTCTTATTCTCTACATAAGATGCGAAAGCTTACAGAGATCCTCCCTCAACAGAGTAGGCATATGGAGTCAAAATAATGACTGCAAAGTCAAAATTTCAGTGTTTTCAGTCCTTTAACAATTTTGTTTGACTTTCAGTAGAAAGACTTGAATTCACAGGCTGCTTGCCGGTGCTCTGATGAATTTAAACAGGTGGCTTAGAATGAAGAAAGCGTGAGCTGGCAAATCACTCACTTCTTTTGTTATTTTTTCCCAAGGACTAGAATTAGTACTAGAACTTTCTGGACTGAACCAAGGTGCCATGTAAACAGCTGCAAAATTACTGGAAGCAACTTTAGAAATAGCCCATATGTGCCAATTTGCTGTAGCTGTGCCTTTCTCCTGAGGGACTATCTTAATCTCTGGAAACTCTCCTTTCATACAACAACACAGACAAGGTTGCAGGTGCTGTGATAGGGAAGGAGAATCTCAAAAACGAGGAATTAAGGTAAGCAAGGCAGATTTGAGTCTGCAGAAAACCTGGGACCATAGCTCCATGACATGTGAAGTGTTCCTGAGGCTGATACTGAAAACTCAGTGTAAATCACTGTGGTGTTCCTGCAACAGAAGAAGAGGATAATGCCAGATATCCCCATTTCAATATCAAGCACATCTTTCCTGGCCCATGAATTAGTAACATTTAGAAAGAGCCACAATTTTTTATTCTGCCACTTTCAGGGTCAGGAAGAGACTGAGCTGAAGAAGCCTGAGCTGCACCTTGACATTCAAGAAGAGCAGATCTGTTGGTCAGAGCTGGGTCTTTCACAGGATGTTATGGATGAATACAGTTTATAATCCCTCTGGTTCCACCTCTCCAGGCAGAACTGTCTCACTCAAATCAGCCAGTCCACAGATCAGCTTAACTAAAATATCAAACCAAACTGGGATCTCTGAGCAGCTCAAATCATGATGTGACAGTTTTTTATCAGATGAACAGTCTACCTCAAATGATGTGCCAAATCAGCACCCCCAGCTGGAAGCCATATTGTTGGACATGCAATATCTGAACACACCAAATACTGAAGCCTTGGAAATGATGAAATGCTCTTGAGAAGCTCCTGGCCAGCAGCTCAAACCACAGAATCACAGAATGGTTGAGGTTGGAGGGGACATGGAGGTCATTTGGTCAAGCAGGACCACTTAGAACCAGTTGTTCAGGACCATGTCCAGGCAACTTTTGAACATCTCCGAGGATGGAGAGACTCCACAACATCACTGGGCAACCTGTGCCAGTGCTCTGTCACCCTCACAGTGAAAAAGTCTTTCCTGGTGCTGAGGCAGAATCTCTTGTGTTTCAGTTCGTGCCACTGCCTCTGGTCCTGTCACTGGACATCACTGAGAAGAGCCTGGCCCTGTCCTCTTTTCACCCTCCCTTTGGATATTTACATACATTGATGAGATCCCCTCTGAGCCTTCTTATCTCCAGGCTGAACAGTCTCATGTCTCTCAGTCTTTCCCCATAGAAGAAATGCTCCAGTTCCTTAAACATCCTTGCCATGGCTTTTTGCTAAAGTGTCTCCAATATGCCTGGTTCTGAGAAGAGTGGAAGAATCACCTCCCTCCACCTGCTGGCAGTGCTTTTTCCAGCCCAGGTTACCTTTAGCTGCCTTTTCTGAAGGGCATGTTGCTGCCTTATGTTCAGCTCAGTGTTCTCTGAGACCCTGGGCCTTCTCTGTAAAGCTGCTCCACCTACACTTCATGTCACTGATCACCATCCTTCAGCCAGACTGTTCAGCAGGATTTTAGTGCACCTGACTGTCTGCTCAGCCAGTCCACACTTCATCAACTTGTCAGGAAGGATCTTAGCTGGGAGTGTCAAAAGTTTTACTGAAGTCTGGGCAATGACCACTGCTCTCCCCTCACCTACCAGGCCATCACACACATTTCACCACAGAAGTTCAACCATGCCTTCCCCTCGGTGAAGCCACTCCTGGTGCCTTTCTTGTCCTTCTTACACCTGGAAATGTGCATGGTATTAGCTGCCTTACCGAGGCTGGAGGTGAGGCTGATTGACTGGAGTTCCCTGGGTCCTCCTTCTTGTGCAGAAAAATAGTTGCTCAGATTTGTAGATAATCACCTTTTTTTTTTTTTTTTAGGTCTAAAAATACCAGTGTTTCCAACTGTGTTCACTGAGAACAGGAATTAGACTAAGTCCTGTGGGGACTAGTCTCTAGAATCTCCCCAGAACACAAGGCTCCTAAACAGGCACATTCAACATCCTGCCAGCTGGTGTAGCCTGCAGTCCAAACACAGAGCATGGGGAATGGGGTGCAGGCAGAGAGCAGTGACCTGAAGTGGTTTCCAAGAGGTAATGTTAGAAGGTTGGTGAAAAGTTGTAGTGGAACTCAGGGAGAGAGCTGAAAATGCTGAAAACAACAGCATTGGCACTGAGCAAAGATGGTCTCTGTAATTTTTTTTCTCCCATGTTGTACGAAGACACCAATGCTGGAAGAATTGTCTCAAAACCAGCTTTTCAAATGGTGAGCTTGACTAGAGAGGTGGTCCCAAGAGATCAAAAACTGCTTGCAAACTTTTGCATTCAAATATAAAAATTGGGAACTACCTTTGCTCTCTCAACCCTTTCCCTGAAACTTAATATTCCCAGGTATTTTATCACTTCTCACATTTTTTTTCTCTTTCTCATGGCAGATTGGTCTCTTCTACCCTTCAGATAGAGCATTTATCACAGATAAATGTGCTTACCATGTCTCATGGAGTCTTTTCACTGAGATGTGCTTGACACAAACATCATCATAGGTCAGGAAAAAAATAATCTGGAAGGAGTTTTTAGAAGTTTTTATGCACCACTCTTCAGAGATAGGTTTTTTTCTCCACGTGCTGCTTTAACTCTTACAAGGTCAGATCAGCCATGTGTCCAGATGTGCTGGTTCTGGCACTGACCAGTCCCCTGTCAGAGGATGGTGGGAGCTGCTTCCCCCTGCCCCAGGTCAGAGTGAACTTAGACAATTGTGGAGTTCAGAGCAGGTCAGGGGATCAGCATCTACTGCTGCTGTTGGAGAGGCCAGTGCTATTGAAATGGCAGATTAAAAGCAAGAGCTGGACTTTTTCTCTCTCTCATGCTGTCTTGTTTACTTCCAGTTCAAGCTCTTCTATGTGGCTAATCAAGGGAGAGAGTAGCAGAGGGATCATCTGAACAAACAGAGCCCAATAGTTGATTTTGGATTTGGATGATGACAGTGAAAATGCCTAATCTTGCTTTAGTGGCCAAGTGGCCAACCCCTACTGCCCAGCCTTCTGTGCACCACAGATCAGCCACTGTGTGCTGGTGTGCTCAAAGCCAGGGCAGAGCTGCCTTTGAGGAGAGCTCCAGTGGGGAGAGGATGAGTGTGTGTGTGTGTGTTTGCCTGCAGGCAATGAGGGAATGAGCCTGGAAGGAGCTCCTGCAGCGAATGGGGGAGTTTCTCTTTCTGGCAAAAAGTTTGGATTCTTTGCCAAAGCTTGTCACCACCTCCCAAAGCACCGGCCTGCTCCCTCTCCCATGCTGGTATTTGGCTCCTGCCTTCTTTCCTCAGCTGCTGAGAAGTTCCCTCTGGTTTTGGAGAAGGAGAGGAAGCCCTGGCCTGGGGCTTGGCATCCTCCTGAGCTGGAAGAGAAGCTGCTCAGGTGTCCAGGGTGTTTTGGATCTCTCAGCCCTGCTGTCACACACTGTGCCACAGGGCTCCTCAGTTCCCATGGGAATGTGAACCCTTCCTTGAGTGTTCAAATCCATTTTCTTCTGTCCAGGGCTGGTGTCTGCTCAGCTGCTCTTAGCCAAGAGGTGCAGGAGCTGCTCAGGAGCAGAACTGGAGGGTGATGGAAGAGCTCAGGACAGGGCAGGCTCAAAGTGCTGCTCAGACCTTGGAGCAGGGTCTGAAGGGATGAGGGAGCCAGTTCAAGCTCTGCAAACAGGAGAGAACAACTTTCAATGTTTAAAATGTACTTAACCTTAGAAGTGTGTATTCTGAATTGTCCTGAGAATTGGATGGAGTTCTGGGTGAGGTTTTTTATTCTTTAAGGTAGGAGCTACCATGAGGTAAGGTAAGTTATAAGTGTGTACACTCTCTTTCTTTGGAAAGGACCATACATGGCCTTAGAGAATGAATATAATTTTATTAGCAAATTAAGTATTCTTCCCTTTGAAATATGTTTTTCTAACCTCTATCCCCCCGTCACATTAAGGCATTGATTTTAGCTATTTCAAAACTTATGTATGCAGAGATATGGACATTTTCGCTCTCCTTTTCTCCTTTTGTCATTTGGTAATACCAGGCTCACTCTGAGTGAAATCCTCTGAGAGATATTCCAAGAGAAATGAAGGAGTTTGGATCAAACCAAAAAGGGAATGTGAATCATATTTTGAACAGATTACAGTTGTCCAGTAGAAACAATGATTTCCCTCTCTGTGAGTATCTTGGAAAAACTGATCTGTGCTTCATGCAGGGATGTGATATCAGAAATTTGAAGTTATATATTGTTAGATTGGGTTTTTTTTCCTTTTGTTTTGTGGAGAAGAGTTATTCCTCATGGAAAATTTTCACAGGAGCGATCAATACACAGAATGAATTGTCTGCTGTTAGTTCCAAACTGCAAACCTGGAGACAGTCCATTTTTGTACTCCAGGGTGCTCTAACAAGCATCATGGCTGAATCATAATAAACATTTGATTTTCCTATCAAAAACACATGTACCCACACAAACAAACATATTTCACTCCACTTTCAGTGTCTTTGACAGCATAAAATTTAAATACCTGAGGCAATTTATAAAGCAGATATAATGCAAAATCCATAGCCAGATCACTAGAATTCAAACATTTAAGCCTTTAAGAAACAGAAAAAAAGCCAAGCAACATGCAGTTGCATAAATGCTCTATTCTCTGCTTTCCTTATATTCAGAAAGAACTCATAAAAAATCCCCTGCCATCTGCTATATCCCCACCTATAAGGCATACTTGCATATTCTTTTGATGTGCAGATCATTACTCGGGATTAAATTTTCATATATGCATGCCAATCTCTTCTTCCTATTCTGTTTCCATGCTCCTGCTTAGGTACCAGGTGTGCCCAGTTGGTGGAAGCCTGCTTTTGTGATGCTCAGTCTTGTGGGGACAGCTGTGGAAGGACTGGAAGAGCACTGTCTCCATTCACACCCACTCAAGGCTGGTGGGGATTATCACTTTCCCCAGAAAAGCTTGGCTGGAGCTGACCTGCCTGCCCAGAGCAAGAGGGAGGTGGGGAATCCTGGCAGGCTCCTGCTGCTCCCTTAGCAAAGGCTTGCTTCAGTTACTGTCCTAACCCCTTTCTCTGTAAGAAATATGCATGTAAATAAGTGTACTAACTAGCTATTAGTTGGTGTTGAATCATACTGAATCATTTACCAAACAAGCACAAGAAAAATTACTTCTATTATGATGAAAACCTCCATTATTTAGACCAGGCTCAATTAAACCATCCTGCTGGCCAGGACTGTGTATTTCTCTGCTGTAAACACCACTCATATTTACAGTCCTGTTTTGCCATAAGAACCTCTTCATTTTGATCTTGTTAAAAAAGTTTTTACTCTGCAGATTGTGGGTACAGAAAAGGGAGGACTGCAATCCATAAGGGTACAAACACTTGCTGCTCGTTTCTAAATCTTACCTAGGAGGAAGATTTTTGCCTAAATGCGTCTGAAACCTGACATTTCAAAGCAGAGTCTTTTGTAAACTGGAGGGAACTGAAGCTGTTAGACTTGCAATCTGGAAGCAGCTAAATCTGCAGGGGATGTACTTCTCTGGTTTGCATTCCCAGATTTTCACAGTCCTCAGAAAGAGAACTGGATTGAGCCACTAAGGGTGATGGTAGCAGCACCCAGAGATCCTCAGTACCAACACAAGGTCATTGAAAGTCCTTAGAGGTGCAGTTTAAGCAGATGAAGAGAGGAGGAAGGCTGATGTAGAGAAATGAAGTTTTTTTTTCTGAAGATGACACCAAACCTTGGTGACAGAGCCAGGTTTTAACCCCAATTTTTGTGATTTCTAGCCCACTGTCCAATGATATGACCTGCTGCCCTCCAACACTTGTGGAATCCATTTCTTTCTATATCTGCATTTCTCACTCTGCCTATAGACACATTTATATTTAACATGCAGAGTTCTCTGTATAGATGGATAATTCTCTATTCATTTACTAATTTATCATACATACCACATTCCAAACAATGTAAATATTTAAAATACTTCATCTGAAATGCTATCTGTTTATTTTTCTCTTTTAGAAATATCCAGAATGTCACACACTTTCCCTTCCTGTTTTGGAAAGGAATCCTTTCTTGCCTGTAGAGAAAGAAGCAGCGATATTGAAATTTCCACAAAGAGAGTTTGTCCCCTGAGTGTTCTTGCAGGCATTTGTGCTGAAGAGTTGTTAACACAAGCAGCATTTTACATGAAATATATTCCCATTGCTGCTTGATGCTGCAGCTCCCCACGTTTGCCAGCCCTCCAAAGAACCCAACAGCACAAATAAGAAAGCCAGGACTTAATATTTAGATTTTTTTTTTTCCCAAGCAAAAGAAATAACACTTCAAGCTTTTTATATGCATAAAGATTTGCTTTTGAAACAAATTTTTTAGTCCTGCATGGCCAGTCTTTTCTTGTGGTGAGGACCCAGGCAGGTGGATGCTGACGCCGTGCAAACCCACTCAAATATGTCACTGCAGGGTAAGCCACCATCCCAAAAGGAGCAGGAGGCTTTTTCATCGTGCCTGGCAGTCCAGGGACAGGGGAATCTGAGGCTGGGACATAATCCTTCAGTGACAGCAGAGTGCTTCCCAGGTGACCCCAGGTGTTATGTAAATGCTGATTTCTATTGCTGTGGGCAGGGGAAGAGATTAACCACACCAGCTGGCAAGGGATTTGAAGTGAAGCCTCCTTCCCCACCTCTGATCTGAGATCAAAAGCTCCAGCCCTGCCTGCCACACCCTCTCCTGCCATGCCAGGGGCACCCAGATGGCAGGGCCACCAAGGGACCGGCTCTCAGGGCACTGCCAGCTCTGTGACACCTGCTGTGGGTCGAGGAGGAGGAAAAGGAATAGAGAAATAGGGGTGGGAGAGGGAGGGAAGAAGGACGGAAAACACCATACCAGGACATGCTTTGCACAGATGTTAAAACCCAGGAGCATCTTTACTAATTGCGGCAAACTTGGCAGAAATTAAGCCTAATAGGCCTCCTTTGTGTGATTGTGTGACTAAACACCAGATGCCCTAAAGGCACAATCTGACAAAGCTGTGGAAATCTTCAATGAAGTGTCTCTGATCCTTCAGAAAGGGAGAGGATGTCACAGGGCAGCCTCCCCAGAAGAGATCCCCCTGGGGATCAGAGGGATGGGGTGGGGATGGAGGTGTTGGGGCTGGGTGTTGTAAAACCCAGCACCAAAATCAAATTTGACGACAAAGATGCTCTTGAGAGAGCATTTTCATGAAGTCATAATTTTTTTCTGGAGAAGTGGCAAAGCTCCAAATGCTCCTTTCCTATTTTGCTCTCCCAGCACAGCACTTCTGTCCGCTGTCATGGAAAGAACCGGATCCTTTGCGAACGGCCTTGGTGCGTCATGGGATTTATCCAAGAGTGTTGTAAACCACATGGCCCTCCTCTCTCCAGCCTTATCTTTGAAATGTCTCCAGAGACATCTTATTTTTATGACTGCTCAAGGACTGTAAGCCCGAGGAGCTGCTTTTGGGAATGCATATGATCCCTGTCACATCAAATGACTGCGGTGTAATGTCAGCGCTGTCTGTGCAACATAAAGGAGCTGCTGAGTCCCAGCTCTCCATCTGCAGCTCCCCAAAATCCAGGCTTTTGGGTCTGAAATTCCTACTTCAGGATTTTCAATAATTTGAGACTGTTTATTGAAAGGTCTAATGTGTGATATTTTACTTCCATGTGTTCTGTGGTCAGGAAAACATAAAGAGGTTGCTCTTGAGAAATTTTTATCTGCATTTGTGGTTAATGTGCATGATTGCCTGAGGGAACAGCGTGGTACTGTGCCAATGATTCTTCTTGTTCCAAAGCACAGTAAAACTTTACAATTTTAAATCATTGGCACAATACCTTTTTAGGTTGTGTCAGAAATACCAGCTATCAGTTTCAATAAAATTGCAGCATTTTGTTTTGATCTTTAAATTTATTGCTAGCATGAGAATAGTAATCTGCAATATACCTGCAGGTCAAAATGAAGAAATCAACTTTGTTGGAATGAAACTTTAAGGGTTTTATGCTCTGTTTTAACATGCTACAAAATAGGGATTTGAGATTTTTAAAGGCACAATTTTCTTATGGACAAATTCCATGGGAAGATGTATGACTAACATTAATTTTCAGGACAAATCTGAGAATTTGAAGATGTTCATAATAAGAAAATAAGGAAAAGTTGCTGCACATCTGAGTGTAAGTTTGAGTGTTTGTGATAGCAATTCTGTCTTTCAGAAGATAAAATCCGAAGATGTTTCTCCAGACAAGTTTTGTGAAGCTGACATCTGATTCAGCCTCCTTGACCCCTCAATGGACTTGAATCTGCTGGAGCACATCACTAAGCATCAGAGGAGGAAATAAATACCATTAGAAAAGATATATTCCTCTTTGGTGATGTTCACTGTCAGTCTTTTGAATTTGTCCTGGCTCTCCTTGACAAAGAATTAGCTGACAGAAATGATACTGCAATGTCAAGAGATAACTGGTTGATCTCATTCTCCAAACTGCCTCACCTATTTCTCACTGTGAGCTTGGTTACTCATTTCAGACATTCATTTATTTCTGTTTCACAGACCTATATTTTACTGCCATATGTCCCTGGAAACCTTGACGTCAGAGATGACTACTCTTGTACCTGAATCCAAATGTTAGAGGTACATCAGATGTGTCTCTAATGGTTGCTTTTTTTCATGCTGCTACCCAGGGTTTTGGTCCCAAGTTGAAAGAAATATAATCTAGGAAAAGAGAGCAGCCTGGGAGGATGACTGGGTGACTTCACAGGAATACTTATTTTCTGGAATATGAAAACACATTGGTAGTGTAGGAGAAGCAGTAGGCTGAATGACTGGGATTTTTATATTAATGACTAAGTGTGCATCACGCCAAAGGTCATTCATTTCATGTACCCCACAACTATGCAAGCCTAAGCCTGCCTGGTGGTGACTAGTGGTGACACTTCCTGTCTGTCTCCATCATCTGAGCTTGTGACTGTGGTGGGAAGGCCTGGGCTCCATGATTTTATTCCTGCTGATGTAATTATTGCCCAGCCAATAGTCATGGCTCCCCAGAGCCTGAGGAAATTGCAGTAGATGGGAGAAGTGGCTTCTGGAACAGTCAGCTCTGTAACCTGAGTGCTCTGCCTTTCTCACCAACAGGCAGCAGAGTTTGGGTGAGCACATTTCTGGTGAAAGAGCAGGAGGATATTGTGTCAAACAAACAAACTCTTTCAACTGTGTTAAAATAGTAAAATAAAAAGCAGGTCTCTATTGGAAGCTTCCAGGTGCCCCCATGGTCAAGGGCACACCTGGCATCAGAATTCTATAATTTTTTATAAGTTTAATAAATGAGCATATCTAACAAATATTGTTCAATTAAAAGAGCAGTTGTTCAGGTAATTTTCCCCTGGGTTGTGCCCTACTGAAATTGGTCCAGGGCTTCTTTGCCCCATTTCTTGTTGTGTCCTCTCAGATTTTGGTTGGAAAAGAAAATGTCCTTTTGGAGGTTCTCTTCGTGAAAATAAGACTAAACAGTGTTTCAGGAATATGTTAGGCTAGCTTATTATTCTAAAATATAATAGAAAGGGTAGGAAAAATACCAAGAGCTATATAACTATGTATTAACAGTCTACAAAGCTACAAATACACGAAAAATGTACAAAAAGCCAAACTCTTTAGGCGTCACATTCACTGAAATTGTAATTTCAAAAAGGAATCCCATAGACACTGAGTCCCTCCAGACAGACCATGGCCAGGAAAAGACTTATAAAACCCCAATGTCTATATCTGAGAAATCTCATAGAACTTATGAGCAAGTAAGTTTATTAACAAGTTAGGTTTCCTTCTGTCTGGCAAACCAGCCTGTTTGAATCTCTCTGCAGTGTAGAGAAATAACATCATAGAAGTGACTGTTTCTCCTTGTGCTGTGATGAAATCTGGCAAGAGGTCCCCATCCACCCGGAGATGTTGTGAGAGCAGCTCCTGGTGCTCTGGGAGATTGCACAGCCAGCAGCAGTGTCACTGCCCTGCAGTGCAGGGCCAGAGCTGCAGGTCACCCTGTGCCACCACACTGCCAGCCAGGGCACAGCCCAGCCTCTGAGGCTGCAGTGGAACCAGCCATGGTTTAAGGAACTGGGATGGGAGAGTCCTGTTACAGAACTGTGCCTGCCACTGTCAGAAGCAAGGAAGACTTATATTACCCCAGTCTAAAGAATCATCCTCTCCTTCCTGCCTTGGAAGCTGCTTCTTTGCTATGAATGCTGACTCAGCTGAACACCAAATAGCTGTGCTTTGCTTTCCAGTGAAAGAGACTCTTAACAGCACAAACCTCCCCAGAAAATCTCTTTTTTCCTTAGCAAAAGTGTCACTTTCTTGCACTGGTATTTCAGAACTTTTCTGACGTATAAGAAATAAAATTTCTTACATAGCTGAGTTAGGCTGAGCATGGCCTGAGTCAGAGTCTGAGCACCTTCTCTGAACAGATATTTCTATATCTTATTGTGGAGATACCACCAGACAAGCTGAAAGATTCAACTTATTTCCTTAAGTCTGGGAAGAGGAGCTACCCTGGAGTTAGGCACTTCCACTGAAATATCTGTATGGACAAATGGGACCTGAGTGAACAATCCAGGATTTAAAAACAAATAATATTCCATACTAAAATACCCATATTGCATCCATAATTGAATGAAAACAGACTATAATCAAAATGCAAATTCTTTTCCTCATTTGTTCAGAAGAGGTTTGCTTTCCATTTGAATCCTATGCTGTGATATATTTCATTGCTTTTTTTATTAAAAATGCGTTTATTGAAAGTATTTCTATAAGTCTCAGGAGACCTGGCAATC
This sequence comes from Sturnus vulgaris, assembly GCF_052056855.1. Taxonomy (NCBI): domain Eukaryota; kingdom Metazoa; phylum Chordata; class Aves; order Passeriformes; family Sturnidae; genus Sturnus; species Sturnus vulgaris. Next base: position 113,174,574 of record NC_142244.1, read on the forward strand.
ACTTTTATTGGATTGATCAGTTCCACTTGCATACAAATTGTTCTCTTTGAATTGACTGTTACAAAGCATCTTTTTTTATATAAACTGTTCTATTGATTCCGACATAAATAATGTACAGAGTACTTCATAAAAGAACATCAGTTTGGGGTCTTCTTACCAGAATCTGCTACATACCAGACAACAAGGAGCACAAAACCAAAATGCAACAGTAGAGATCTGTGAAACCATTAGCTTTTAGAAACTTTTCCCTCCTGGATTTGGCAGCTGCCATTTGTCTGTCAATTATATCCTTAATTTGCACACATTGCACATGTTTTAGCATTCATGAAACCTGAATGGGGAAAAATTCCCTTCAGCAGATCTAATGTGTCTAATGAGAGAAAAAGAAAGAAGAAAACGGGGGGGAAATTACATTCAGCTGTTCTATTTTTGTTTTGAACTATTATTTTAGGAGGGGTTTTCTTACCTTATAGGTGTGGCTGCCTTTCTGCCCAAGTCAAGGCACAGCTTCATGTTCCCAATAAACATCTTTTCTTCCACAAATATACCTGCTGCTCTTGAGATAGCATGGCCAAACTGCAGCTTATTTGGAATTATGGGGTGTTTTGTTTCTCAATCTACACTTCCTGCCCCTTCATTTCTGAGTCACCACCAGCAATGGGTTGAAGGTTGGTCTCTATTTCTCTTTCCACTGACACCCCTTCCCTGTGTGACCAGCCTCCTCACATTTCCATTCTAATGACTGGGGTTTAGGTTATTTATTTTTGGTTCTCCAAACCCCCACAGTTAAAAACACACTCTTATTTCCTTAGCTGCCAGTCAGGGCTCACTAAGAGGAGCTCAGGAGCAAGGCTGAGCTGGGATTTGCAGAAATAAGGGGGAATTGGTGCAACAGGGTCCAGTTTGTAATAGAAGTTATTGAAATGGAGGTGTAAGGATGAAAGTGTTTTACAAGGGAGGATGCATCCAGTCCACCTATGTCATAGGACATACAACCACCATGAGTCTGGGTTTTCTTGATCTTGTCTCATTTTCTGACTGGAAATATCACTCCTTCTGGACTGCTGAGCATCGAGAAATTCAGACCAAATGGGCATCTATTTTTCAGATTTTGTCTGGACAGAGTTTCTGGGCAGAGAAAGAAGGCACAGCTGGGAAATCTGAATCCTAGGCAGATGTTCTGACCAGCACAGTGAATCCAAGACACTGAAGATGGATAAAGGCCCATGAACAGTATCCTGCATGGACACATGCATTTCTGCTCAGGACATCTCTGGCAGACTTGTGGAAATCCTAGGGAGATATGTTTTTGTCACTGTGGGCACTAAAAAAATGCTGAAATAAAGACGGGAGAGCATTCACTGTGCTACTCTCCAGCTAAATTATATCTTTGGTCATGTGTTGGCCTTGATTTTCTGCCTTGATTTTGCACTGAAACCTGGGGCACGCTGCTGGGATGTCCTTGCCCTGCCATGGTGGTGCCTCCTGTCCACTGCTGGTCAGCAGCAGCTGTGGAACACAACTTGGAAGCATCAACAACTGTTACATGAGTGCATTTCTTGCACAAAATGGAAGAAAGTACAATGCCCCAGGACATGGTAGGGTTTTGATTTTATTTTTTTAAAAAAAAAGCTATGTAAATCAACAGGGGGTGTCCATATTTCCTTAAGACTGCAGAGGAATGGCTGGCATTTTTTTTTTCACAAGGGGCAGGGATTTTTTTTTTTAGAAATTAAGAAAAAGGAAAAAAAATACATAACGAATGTTCTCACCCATCTGTCAGCAGTCCATTAGCACACAAGTCCTTGGCAGTAGGGAGAAGAAGAGCTTTTACCAGGCTCTGAGGTGGATGGTGGGGCAGCAGCAATGCTGTTTGCCTCGAGGCAGTGGCAATAAGTCATTTCATGTCACATTGGAGCTATTTCTTCAGCAGCAGCCACTTTGATGGCTCCTGTTCCTCCCTGCCTTGTACTGACTGGAATTTCTCTTTGCATGCAATGCAGTGCTGTGGAGCAGGTGAGATGCCACATCTGGTTATCTCCAAAGAGAAAGCTACTTTCCAAGAAAACCTCACCATGTGATCTTGAAATGCTGTGCAGAACTTGCCTCGCTGATACTTTGCTTGTCTCACCAGAAATCTGTGATTATATCCTTGTTTCCTCATGCTTTGAGCAGACTCGGGAGAAGCAGAAAGCAGTGGGGCTGCCCTCTCCAAGCAGCCCTGGCCAGCTTGCCTCCCTACCATGTTTTTAATAACACTTTAGATGCCCCTGTCCACACTGTGGAAAAAATTCTGTGAAAAATGGAAAAGTATGATCAGCTTAAATTATGGTCTACAGTGACAGGATGGGGAAAATGAAGCTGTTTTTTTCTATTTACATTGTGCTCCGTGGAGACAGCAAAGCTTTACCCGGGCTTGCTTGAATAATGAGCCACTAAACAGAGAGCTGCATATCACTTAACAAACAGCTCCTCACAGAATTCGTGTTAATTATGCCATTCCTTCTGATTAGATTCAGCTGATTTCTCACTCACTCTCACATGGCTCTGTGCTGCCTTGTGGGAACAGCAGTGACACATCCATGCTGGTACAGTCATTAGATAGCCTGAGAACTCGCAATTCCCGGCATGGTCATTTGCTTGCAAGCTGACACCGCTGCCCTGCAGGGACGGGTTGGGCTCCTGGAGAAGCTGTGCCCGATCCGCAGTGCAGATTGTCCGGAGAGAATGGGCAGAGGGGGAGATCTGCTTCCCAAAGGTGTGCACAATCCCCCAGAGCTGGGGTATGGCTGTGGAACTTTATTGTCATTACAGACTTGATAATGTGAACATTGCAGTTAGAGTTTCTCGGCTTTTTATTTTTCACTTTTTGTCTGCAGCTGGGCAGGTGACACATTCCGTGTGTCCATAATCCTGCAGGAAGGAGTAAGGAGGGAACACATTTTACTGGGAACTCAGGCATGGTGACAAGGGAGCCCATGCTGATTCAGGCAACAGAATATAAAGAGAGTTTTGATCACAAGAAAATGAAATTAAATATTCAAATATAGAGTGTTGGATTGGTTTCCTCCTTCACCTTTTTGCCCAGTAGTTCTGGGGTTTGTGTGGCTTATGTTTATTATAAGTGGTAATGAAATGGTGGGAAGGGAAGGGAAGGATACCCCTGGAGCTCACTGTGGAGGTGCTGTCCTGCTGGTGAAAATCCAAAAGCAGTCCTGCTGTCTCTGTCTGGGAAGCAGCACAGCTGCATCATTGCTGTCCTGCTGGTGAAAATCTAAAAGCTTGAGTTTGGTGGCTTGCCCAGGTTGGGGCTAAGCTGTTAAAGCTGTTTGACTTGCACCAGTGTGAGCTCAGGGCCCACTCAATGACACTGAGCTGCAAAGTAAAGACAATTCCAAGGTTTTGTTTCCTCTGACAATGAAGGTTTCACCAGGTACCTCTTCTAAACCTTTCCTGGTGGGTTCCCACCTTGTTGCAGAGGGAGAGGAGGGCAGAGCTCAGCTGTGAGCTCAGGAGGAGAACTGTGTTCTGCCAGAGTTCTTTGACTCCCCTGCTCTGCCAGGGAGGGCTGGTACTTCATTTAGAGATCTTCCAGGCCTGGGGCTGGGCACCACACTGTATTTTCTGTATTTCTGCTTTCAAATAAATTAGTTTGGCATAGCTGAGAAAAGAAAATAGTGGTAGCATTTCACTTTGGTAGCTTTTAATAGCAGCTCTTTTATGCAGGCAAGCAAGTACAGATTTCATCCTCTGCCTGTGTACCAACATTTGTCCCTGAAACACTTCAGCTACAGCCCCAGAAATGATATTTCTACATTAGCCAAGGCCCACAAGTGCAGTTGTGAGCCTCTGCTTCACAACACTGCTAAAAATACAAACGTTTGTGGTGTATACATACTTTGTTTATAATCTCATCACTTCATATATGGCTTCCATTGCAAACTGTGGGATATATCATTCTGTCTCTTACAGTGTAGAAATAGTGTATAAAAATCAGATTGAGCCCTTTATTTATAGTTGTCAAGAACCAGATGACAGAAAACATCTTCTGCCTGGAGAATGATTACTGCTGGTGCTTCCTGGGTAACCTCTTCATCAAACAGTGGGAATGTTTCTTGTCTTTAGCATCACATCTGCAATGCTAGAGCCAAGAAAATGTCAATAACTTTGTTATTATGAATCCCTGCTTTCCAGGATTAATAATTTCACACTTACTCACACACAGGCAAAAACATCGGAAACTGAAATTTGGCACAAACATTTGTAATCCAAGAGCAAAGCTTAATTCTGCAAAATGATCTCTGCAGTTTTAAGTCTGAGAGAATTCTCAAGGTGCCTGCATTTTATTTTTTTTCTTTGAGTCAGTTGTTTGGAAATGATACAATCTCACTTGCTATCTGGCAAGAACTCATTTGTATGCCTGAAGCTCTCAGTAGGGAAAAAATTGTGGTTTACTTTGTCATGCTTTCTGGCTTTTCTAATGGACTTTTCTCTAGATGCCAAGGAAAGAGAGATGGTGAAGTCCAATTGGTACAGTGGAATGCCTCCTTCCCTTCTAAATTTGTCCATTAAATATTCCAGCCTCCCCTCATTGTTTAAAACCCCTTTTTATGTAGCTTAGTAATATGTGTAAAGAATATTATGCAGGAAAATGTAATTGCATTAAGAAACCAAAACCCCAAGTATGTCCCCAAGCATTGGAATAAAGGAAGTCTAGTTTACTGTGGGTTTTGTTCGAGTTTGATCAACTTCAGTTTTGCTAAGATATGAACTGTAGCTGAAGTTTTCCCTTGCAGACAGTAATTTATAGTCTCTCCATTTATAGTCTCTCTTATTCTTTCTCTCCTTCTTGACCTTTCCTTTCTCCCATGTAGATTTTAATTAGCTTTTTCTCTCTCTGTTTCAATGAATTTGGCTGAAATTTTTATCCTTGACAACTTTTCCCATCTTCCTGTTAAATTTTTTTCTTTTAAGTTGGTGAACAGGTTCAAAAAGTATTGCCAGGTCTCATAGTTGCACGTAATTAAAATACACGTACACTGGAAATAGACAAACCTCATTAGCTTAGAAAAGCAGGTTTAAAAAAGCCCTCTGGCTCTCTCAGCTTTTGTGTGACATTATCTCAGTTGTCCAAGAATGACTAATAATCTAAGAATCTGCAGTAATAGTGTGAATTTCTCATCAGTCATTGCCCAATGATCTTTGGGCACCTTTGCAGAATGTAAATAAACAGAAGTGCCAAACATAAGGCAACATGCCCAGTTTGATTTTATTATGCAACTGGCAAGTTGCTAAATTACAGAAGTGTTGGTGAAGAAAATGTGAACAGATGTTTTTTTCTGGTGATGCACCATTTCATGTCAAAACCCAGGACTTGGTAGCATTCAGAACACCCACGCTGCTGTTGTTGATGACAGGGGAATACAGTCCAGTTTAGCTTCTTCCAGAGACCTGACATCCCTCCTTTGCATTTCTGGCCTGCTGGCTTAAATAATTCACTCATTCTGAAACCATGCACTTGCTTCCTCCCTCAGTCACCAATCCAAAGCATGAACAAACTTCCTGAAGTTATCACTTCATATTTCAGCTTGTAAAACATGGCATTTCAGGCCTTTTGCACAAGCTGCCTTGGCTGCTGCTCCTTCTGTGGGGCCAGGGCATGACTGGTGCCCGGAATCCAAAATTCAAGTGGAGGAAGTGTCAGGCATTTGATCCTCCTGTCCTTGCACGTAGAGCTGCAATGATCGTCAGTGGAGTGGAATATTAAACACTGCAGGCGAGACAGCTTGAGTGGGAAGCCTGTGGTTTCATGAGGAGTGCTCTTGTTAAAAATGATGCAACTGGGTCAGAAACAACCAAAGTCAGTTCGTGATCAATGTGTTAAGGGCAGCCTACTCTAACTCTGACAGAGAAGTTACCTTTCTACACTTGAGGGAAAGGGCTGATTAAGCTCTTGAGTAATCTGTGCATAGAATTCTCTCTTCTCTTCTCTTCTCTTCTCTTCTCTTCTCTTCTCTTCTCTTCTCTTCTCTTCTCTTCTCTTCTCTTCTCTTCTCTTCTCTTCTCTTCTCTTCTCTTCTCTTCTCTTCTCTTCTCTTCTCTTCTCTTCTCTTCTCTTCTCTTCTCTTCTCTTCTCTTCTCTTCTCTTCTCTTCTCTTCTCTTCTCTTCTCTTCTCTTCTCTTCTCTTCTCTTCTCTTCTCTTCTCTTCTCTTCTCTTCTCTTCTCTTCTCTTCTCTTCTCTTCTCTTCTCTTCTCTTCTCTTCTCTTCTCTTCTCTTCTCTTCTCTTCTCTTCTCTTCTCTTCTCTTCTCTTCTCTTCTCTTCTCTTCTCTTCTCTTCTCTTCTCTTCTCTTCTCTTCTCTTCTCTTCTCTCTTCTCTTCTCTTCTCTTCTCTTCTCTTCTCTTCTCTTCTCTTCTCTTCTCTTCTCTTCTCTTCTCTTCTCTTCTCTTCTCTTCTCTTCTCTTCTCTTCTCTTCTCTTCTCTTCTCTTCTCTTCTCTTCTCTTCTCTTCTCTTCTCTTCTCTTCTCTTCTCTTCTCTTCTCTTTCTCTTCTCTTCTCTTCTCTTCTCTTCTCTTCTCTTCTCTTCTCTTCTCTTCTCTTCTCTTCTCTTCTCTTCTCTCTCCTCTCCTCTCCTCTCCTCTCCTCTCCTCTCCTCTCCTCTCCTCTCCTCTCCTCTCCTCTCCTCTCCTCTCCTCTCCTCTCCTCTCCTCTCCTCTCCTCTCCTCTCCTCTCCTCTCCTCTCCTCTCCTCTCCTCTCCTCTCCTCTCCTCATGCCAGCTTGGCATTAGAAACATTTCTAAGGCCATCAGTTGGATTTGGATTGACCTTTGGACTTCACAACCTTCTGCAAGAGCACCTCATACAAGAAATCTGGGCCAGCCAAGCCCAAAGGTCCCCCTTGTCCCACACCAAACAGCAAATCCACAAGTTCCAATGAGAAGCTGAATATGTGGAGAAGAATATCAACCTCCACAGTATTTGCCTGGTATAGACCTGTATGCCATGCCAGGTCAGTTCTGTAACAATACAGAGAAACCAGAAAGTCACATCAAAGGTGATCCCCAGATAACCTCCGGGGAGAAAGCCTGAAACAAAAACACCAATTGAACAAAGTTCCTGACTACTTTGGCTTCAGTCGGGGTAGCCACATACTTAAACAAGCTGGAGTCTCCTTCTAAGTGGTGACCTTAAAAAGGAAAGACAAAATATGATATTTGGGTGCTGGGTAGGGTTAAAACTTACAGTAGGGGCCCTATATGGCCTTTTACCTTCCAGAGAGTGCTTTAAGGGCTATTCTGGTGTTAACTGAAACCCTTCATATGCCTCATATTTTATTCTGTTCTTAACAGGAACTCTGCATATGTCTAATATTTTTGGTAATGACAAATCCCCTGTTATTATAAGGTTGGTGGAAGTTGCCCTGTAAAAAGAGCTTTTGCTGTGAGGTTGACACCTTCAGTGTAATCAAGACAGGTAACTCTAGACCTGGAGAACTGGGAGAAAGTGTAAAAGTCAAGGCAGTTATTTAATGGCTGATAAGTAATTTCTGTGTGCATCAATGACAGATAACAGTGTTCATTTTCTCCAGGACTTTTGCAGCACGCTGCATCCTCTGTTCTTTCTGCAGAAATCACCCCAAAACCTGTGTGAGACATTCTGCTTGTACATTTTTCCCTGCATGAATTACAATGGTATAAAACTAATGGAATAGAGAGGAGCATCGGGACGTCTGTCATCAATGTCCATACCAATATGACAAGCACTAAAAAGCACCAGTTCCTCAGTAGTGCAGAGAATGAGGGCTGGGTGGATTGTATTTCTGGAACTATTATTACAGAGAGACTTGTAAGAAGGATACATGCTGTGAATGAAATGGGTATGGAATCGTAGAGGCTAATGATAGAAAAAGGCCATTTATGTCAACTGCTGTATTTCCCTGCTGCTATAGGATTGTTCCCAATGAGATATGGTGTATTTTTAGTGCTTTGTCCAGTCTGGTTTCATATGTAAATAATAAGATTGTCATCCATAAAAGATCCTGAAATAGTTTTGTTCTAGTTCTGTCTTTCCTCTTCCTTCCCTCTTCCCCTCCTTAATTTCTTATTCAGGCTAAATGAGAACAGGAAAGACAGTCATACATTTTTTTTCCCCATTTCCCTGTTCTTTTTTCTTTCTACTGTTTGACCCTCTTCATAGACAGGATTTATCTGACCTAATTTTTTAAAAATTGCCTTTGGACAGTCGAGTTTTATATGCTCTTCTATCATGGGACTCTTCAAAATACAGCATCTCAGCTTGACAGGAAACAACCTACTTGCAAAGAAAACAAGTAATAAACAAGCAGTGATTTCTGCTCAGATAGGAACTGAACTGAAGCTTTTGCATTTGCTTTCTTGTGTTCTGTGTCTCACATCATTTTATGAGTTGTCGAGGGTTTGCTCACTGTCCACCTGTCCATTATGCACAGCATTCCAGCACAGTGAGCCAGGGTGTGGTTTAGATTGAAATCAAGTATAGACCGTGCCACAAAAAAGAACAAACAATGTGACAACGAAATAAAATCATTTTTGGTGTAGAAAGACAGCTGCCCTTTCATATTTGGGGGTACTATTTCCCTTTCTTGACTTTGCAGCCTTAGCATCTCAAGTAGAAATAAACTGGTATGGCACAGCTTTCAGCAAATGAAGTTTTTGGCTTGCAACTGATCTGTGTTAGGGGAGAAACTTGTCCTCAGTGGTTTGTCACTGCACTACCAGCAAGTCAAGTGGAGAGGCTGAGGGAGCTACAGCTGAGGTGCTGCTGCCTTGAGTGAATGGCCCTCAGCAAATCTTGTCTCTGATCCATGTGCAGCCACATCTCTGCTCTGAATCTGGGGAGCATTAATACCTTTGAATCAGTGAAACAGAGGACAAATTAATGGCCTCTTTGTTCCTCATGGGAGAAACCCATCTAGATGGTAGCCTGAATGGGAACACAGAGAACAAAAAGACGTAGGGACTGAATTAATACCAGCTGACTGTGCATGCCCTGTCTGCAGGAAAAGAAATAGAGAGAGATGGAAAATGAGGACACACCAGAAAATTACTTGTCATCTGCTGTTCAGATAAAGCTGTGGAGAGAGAGAGAGACCAGGGGAAAAAAGAAGTTCTGTTATGGATTGTGTTGGCTGAAAAGAGTCTTGAAATAGAAACTGCGTCCTATTGTCCGTCCATGCTGAGTTCAGGGAAATAGGGCTCCTGACATCCTTTTTCAATAATAAGCCTTGCACAAAGCACCCAGCTCCAGCACTGGCTTCTTTGCCCAATAGAAACAACCCTCAAGGTATTCAATATTGGCTAACTGCTGTGGTTGCTTTGAAGGAAGGAAAAAAGAAAGGTGATTTTTCTCAGAAGAAAAAGAGAGGTGAAGTTAAATGTACTTACCTAATCCATGTTATCCCTCAGTGACAGGCTGCCACCTCCCAGGACTTTGGGAGGTCCCCCCAGAAGCTGCTGAGAGAGAAAGCAGCCTCAGCCCTTACTTACTCCAACTTATTGCTGTTTTACTCCAGGGAGAGAAGAAACTATATCCAAGAGGTTCTGAATTTATAGCTGTCCTACTCCCTATGTAGTTTCTCATGTTTGTGACATTGATTTCTGTATCCACAGTGGAATAGTCACTTTACACATTTATTTCTAATAGAAAACTCACTGGTAGTCATGTTCAGGCAATCAGAAAAATCGCATTCTGTTTTAGCAACAGAAAGCATTGCTAAATTGAAAAATGGCCAGCAACAACCTCACACTGCTGTCCTTCCACTGTCACAAGAGAAGTGAATGATATTAAAATCAGTTCAGATTTGTGAAATGGCATGAATTTTTTTATGTAATACTTACTGGCCCAACTTTTAGGATAGCTTGATTTTTATTTTTCATCATCCTCTGTCTTGCCATGCTACCTTAAAACCTTCCCCCTCAACTTCCTGCTGCATGTTGGGCTTTCTGAGTGTGGTCTTTGAATTTTAGCAGTGCCCTTCCCAAGAAATGTGTCTTCTGCTGCCTTCCTCCCATTGCAATTACAGGATGCATCTTACAGACTGAGTCCTTCAGTCTTTAAAAAAGTTGCTTTTTTTAAAATTTGTAAATTAATTTTTAACCATTCACTTTGCAGCCCTTGTGTCCCATTTTGTCTTCTATCACACAACAACCAACATTTTGATTTCTTCGGTGTACTTGTGTTTCCATGGTGAATATGATCTTCTTTTCTTGTGGCTTTACAGATTTGAATGGCATAAACTATGGATAGACTTTTTAATCTTCTAAAATGTGTTTGGTTTTTTTTGCCTTGAATCCTTTGTGTTCAAGTTAAGTACATTTTATAATCAGGTGATTATTAGATATCAGCACTTCAAGGCCAAGTAAGCCAGTAGTCTGACTTCCAGAAAATTTCACCCAATTATCTTTACCTGGGTTCAACATCTTATAGTTGCCTAAAGCATCTCTTCCAGAAAGACACCTGGGTTTGAGATAAGGGATTCACCTCTTCATGTGGTAGTTTGGGAAAATAATTAATCATTATCTTAAAACACCATGCCTTATTTCTCATTTGAATTTTTCTAGATTTAACCCCCAGATATTGATTCATGTTTGGCTTCTGCTTGATTAAAGTACATAAGGTACTTACAATAAAAGAGTATTCGATCTTTCCTTTGACAGGCTAAACATATGGAGCTCTTCAAGTCTCTTGCTTGCTGCTCTTCCTGAACCAAATCAGAAAAATGAATTATGCTGCACTCAGTGTCCTACAGGGGAAACAATGGGAGCGTGTTTGGCACAGGAACATTGTGCTTCACTGGGGCTTGGAAGAGGAGGAAAAAGAGGAGGGAGAGGATGTTAGGCAGGGCAGGAGACAGGCATTCCCAGCTGCAAAGAAAGTCATCTGGGGATGAACCCAGGTACCTGCATGTGCCACAGCTCTGCAGTTTCTTACCTGCTGTCCTGGAAAAGTGGTGAGGACCAGTGCCTGGTCTTTAGCTGTCTGCATCAGCCTGGCTTGGACCCTAACAAATCCTGAAACTCACCTGGCAGGGACAGGATCCAGATTTCTCTGCAAACGTGACCAAGTGATCATACAAAAACATTTAGTCTTCATGATAATTTACTTTAGCTAGAGTAAAGAGCCCATGCTAGGGAGAAAAATAAAATAGTTTTTATTTCATTGTTTTGAAAGGGATGTTTTGGCAGTCATGTATCACAGAAAGGTTTGGGTTGGAAATCATAAAAATCATCCTGTTCCAACCCCCTGGCATGGGCAGGGACATCTTCCACTAGACCAGGTTGGTCAAATCCCTGTCCCACCTGGCCTGGAACACTTCCAAGGACAGGACACCCACAACTTCCCTGGGATAAAACCTATAGCATAAAACATATTTGGAAGAGTATCAAACCTCTATCTGAATCCTCAGCAAAACAGCTTCATTTAAAAAAATGTTAAGTTGAAAACACTATCTCATTTCTATATTTTTTATATCTGCTTGGGTATTTTTAAGTAGGTGCAGTTTTTTAATACATATTTGAATTTTATATGCTTAAACAGGTAAAGCTAATACTTATTTTTAGCTTTAAAAAATTGTATAGAAAACACGAAATTAAGACAAAATTCATGGACAGCATATATACAGTTCCCAAAGATCATTATAAAAAGCTGCTCCAAGGAAAGTATATTAGGGTGATTTGGCCTAAGTTACAGGCTTAAGATTACAATATTAAACTTTTAAATACCACATTGCCAGGTCTGAAATAACTGGTGTGGGGTTAATTCTGTGTCCTTGTAGAATTTTAATGCAAAACAAAAAATGAGTTTGGTGAGCCTAGGCAAATACCTTGAAGCACATGAGATTTTTCCAAGCTGCACCAACTTGTTTTTTCTGGGTTGTATTTTACGTCAGCTGCACCACATGAAATGTATAAATGCATGGAAAACTATAAATATTGCCAAGACTGATGTGATAATCTATTCTTCTTGACTGTTGTGAACACTTCCTATGTCTTGCATTTTGTTAGAGTTATTTATTGTAAGCCCAGTGATTCGGCGCTTCAGAGGGAAAAAGCTCTTTACTCCCATCCATAGGTAAAAAGAGAAAGAACAAGCACAGCACTGCTTTTTAACTAACTGTCAGCACAAAAATGCTTCAGAGAGGAGAGGTCCCCTGCTATCAAGTAGTGGTAACCAGGGGAGCACATGCTGCTCCCATTTCCAGAGAGCTGCCCTGCAGGGTTTCTCCTGCTGCACAGCACAGAAGTGAGCAGTGTGTGCTCACCCACAGCAGGTGAACCAGAACCATGGTTTGCCACCTCCAAGAACACCACCTTGCACCTTCCTCCTCCTCTACTCATGCCATACCCTGCCTCATTCCTGCCTGCATGGTCCTGGCCCTTCATTTCTTCTTTTCTTTGTTTCTTCTGAGTTAACTCAGCTCCCTTGGTCAGGAACCAGCTACACTTTTCTTTCTTTTTAACAAGTTATTTTTCTGCCTATTTAGGGAACTGCACAATGAGTCCAACAAGCCCTGGAGCTGATGCATTGATGCCTTTTTATGAGTCTGGTCTCCTGGCTCCCTTTTCCTAGGGAGCAGCCATCTCTCACTGCCCCTCAACATTGCAGTCCAAAAATCCACAGAGTAACAGGGCAATGCCTGCTGAGCCTGCAGTCTGATGGGGGATGTGGCAATGCTGGCTTGAGGAATTTAGAAGAGCTCTGGTAGTTTCTCCTGAGGATGCTACCCCACCAAAATGTCTCTATACTAGGTCTCAAGAAATGCATCTCAGCAGGCTTGGTCTTGGAGACTCCTATGACAGCATGATACCTGAGGTGTCAAAGAACCTGGCTGCCAAAGGAGGAAAAAAATCCCAGAATGATCCCAGACTGTAAATCTTGCAGCCAGGAGCTCCAAGGAGAAAAGTGTCCTTTGCTCCCCTTGCTGGTGAGTGAAAGAAAAGCCTGAATGCAGAGACCTCACACAGGCAAAGTGCAGCGGGCTGGGAGCACCTGGGAAACATCACAGCTCCCAAAGGATGGCAGTGGGGCACAGAAACCTCCTGGGATGCAGGAGTTTCTTTCTAAACAATGGCAAGCCCGTGCAAGCTTGCTGCACACACTAAACACTGGAAGACCTGGCCTCTGGGAAGGTGACACGAATGCCAAAGGACCTGCTGTGCTTTAGTGTGTGGAAAATGGGGAGATGCTCGTGGGTGATGGGTAGAAGTTGCAAAGTGTGACATTAAATTAACTCAGACTGCTGCTAAAGGTTTTCCTGGTATTCGTCTGTACAGAGTGGCTATGCTTTCCCAAGCTGATGCTTCTTCCTATTTTCTCCCCTCTTAAAAGCTTTTTTTTCCTTCTTGTGGGAAGGGAAGAGCTGCTTGTTCAGGACACAATAGAAGGAGCACCTGCCTGCAAGGCTCAGCTTGTGGAGGCTGGGTGGACTCTTCTTAGGAAAAACCCTCATGTTTGACATGGTCAGGTGCTGCCTCCCACAATTTGCTGCACAATTGTGTCCTCCTACACATGTGGGGCCTGACAGTTGCTCTTCACCTTTATGAATTTAATTTGAATTACCATGTGCCAAGTTCAACAAGACCTTAATAGATTCTTTATTGCTGGGGATTTTTGATATCAGATCAGACAGAGTCTGTTGGGTGTGGAGAATTAAGCCCTCAGGAAAATAAAAGCTCAATGATCTGAGCTGAGGAATCATCTAATCCAAGCTTGCTTTCTGCTTTTCTTTATTGACTTCTGAAGACAGTAAAATCTGGAGGAAAATATGGTAACATATAAACTTTGCCCAATAAATGTTTGATATGGTATTTTGCAAACCTTGAACAGCTTTTCAAGACTGCTAGATACTCTTCTACTGCTATCTGGGAAAATTTAGGTTTTCTTAATTATTTCAGTATTACCTCATTGCTTCATTATTACTTCACAGTACCTCATGTATTACACTGGAATAAACCTGAATGCATGTATACCAAAGATCAGAGATCAGACTGTTGGCACTGACTCAGACAGTTTTCAGTACCAATCTACCCTTAGAATGAAAGTTTATGATTTCATGCTTTGGTCTTTTCATTGTCCCAGATGGAATTGTGATCAGTCACCCTCCTAGTTCATTAAGAAACAGGCAAAATCCCTTCCACTGAATATTAATTTTTTTCCCTCTCACTACCGTGACCCTTTTACAAGTGCTGAAATCTAGAAAGCAGAAAAAAACATAATATCAAATTTTAAGCTGTTCATACCAAACCTGTTAAAAATGTTTTGTGTATCCAAAGGCATGTATAAGTTGCAGTCTTTGGACAAGAGTTCATTAGTGGCTTCTAAGGCCCCACTTTCTTTGGCTTGATTTGAAATTATATTTGAAATTATCTGGGCATAATAATTGCATTATTGGGACTAAACAGGACACCTTGAGTCCCTTGTAACTCTTCCCGTTGAAGCCAGTGGATGGAATAAGGGCTTTGCTCCCCTTTGCAAGCAGGATGAAAGATGAGTGTCTTCCACATGAGGCAATTCAAGAAGTCCTCCTCAAAACACCCATTACTGGGTATGAAAAGACCAGGTGGTAAATTCATCCCCACCAACATGAAGGGAAATGTGCAATGCTCCTTTGGATGAGACATACATGAATTCACTAAATTCAATAGCTCAAACACCTTCTCCCAGCTCTCTCTGCTCGCTTCCAGTTGGCTCCTCCAGCACAGCTTTGCAGCAAGCCAGATATTTCATTTACAACACAGAGGTGTATGCCTGAACATATTTGCAGGCCAGGAGGGGATTTTGGCTGGAGAGATTTTTTTTTTTTTTTTTTTTTTTTTTTTTTGGAACAAGGAGTTAGAAAATTCCTGCCTGGAGCTGGCAGTGGTGGGTTTGTATGGGTTAAGGTGCCAATTCAGCTGTGCTCAGCCTCTGATGTGTGCAGGCAAGTGCTTTGCTGAGAGGGTTTCTGGGTCACCTCTGAGGTGTGACCTGCTTGTAAAGAGACTCTGTATCTCCCAGGAAGATTTGGAGATGCATGCAAGCAGCTAAATGTATGAAACAAAGCATCTGATTGAAGTGGAAGTGCCAGAATAAGAAAGGACTGTGTTTTTCAGGAATAATCTTTTTCTCTGTCCAGAATATTCCTGGGTTGGTTTGTGGTTTTGGTATTTTGGGGGTTTTTTTGTGTTTTTTTTTTACCCCCCTCTCTTTCCAGTCCCCCCTTTTTTTCCTTAAACTGTATAGGAAATGAGAGAAGAGTGTGATGTCTTTTTTACTGATGTTAAGTTCGGCTTGTGGATGAAAAGCTGGCCCAGGTTTCAGCTTTCACAGCAGGTTTGAGAAGTCTGTATCTCATGCTATTAAAAGTGACTGAATCTTGGAGGTTTATCTCAATTTCACATAAATTTGAATAACCTAGAAATTTAAATCAAGTTGCAACAAAAATTTAAGGAGGTTTTTGATTCATGGGAAGTTCTGTTTATAGAGTCACTTCCAAGCAGATTCCAGCTCTAGATGTTCCACTCTCATTTTGCAAGTATT
The DNA here is from genome assembly GCF_052056855.1 of Sturnus vulgaris. Classification (NCBI taxonomy): domain Eukaryota; kingdom Metazoa; phylum Chordata; class Aves; order Passeriformes; family Sturnidae; genus Sturnus; species Sturnus vulgaris. The sequence goes on from NC_142244.1 coordinate 113,190,130, forward strand.
TTTTAAGAGATTCTCCCTGCTTGTTTCCTGGTTAATAATTGCCTTTCCAGTGGAGAGAAGACCCAGCTGAGGACACTGTGGGCCCACAAGCAGAGCCAGAGTATTTGAGGACATTCAGACCTAGAATTCTGTCCTGGCTCATATGCAGAACAGAGATCTGGATTCAAATCTCAAACAATCCAGAAGTCCTGAGGTGCCCACATTTATGGTTTGGATTTGTGCTCAAGTTCAGTTTTCAGGAACAGTAAATGAACTGAAGCATGGAAGGGAAGTGTTACCAAAAGCAACTTTCGGGAAGCCACCATTAGCTTCTTCTGTGAACAGAGCCAAAAAAAGAGATGTATTTTAAACTACCATCACTTTCCCCCTCCTTTTATCAGCCACATTCCTGTATTATTCTCTTATAATCTCTCTAAATGTATATATGATGCAAAAATAATATTTGGTAAGCACAGTCATATTCTTTTCATCAATATTTTATTTTGAAACATGCTAAAGAGTTGTGTTGCACGAAAAAAAGTCTCTCTCTAAATGTCATTTTCTAATGGGCTTTTTTATGTCCCATAAAATCTGCTAATTTTTACTTGTCCTCTCTTGTCAATGAAACAAACTATTATTTCTTTCTACAGAACCACACTGCAAACAAGAATGTCTGGAATATCAAGAGTAATGATGTACAAAGTCCCTTCTGGCCCCAGCTTCTATTGAAAAATAATTGGATGAATTGGTGATGCTTACATTTCATCTGGCCTGCCACTGTGAGTAATTCCATGGTGCCTTCTTGGCCAAAGTTCAGCCATTTAAGCACTTGGTGAAAATCTATTTGGATGGACTGGGGGTAGGAACGTGACAGATAACAGCAGAGGAAGAGTGAAAGCTCTTTGGAATTGTGTTGCATATGTTGTCACAGCATCTAACCCTGTGCAAGCAGCATCCTGCTTGTGACTTCAAGTTTCTGCCACGGTGTGAATAACAAACCAGAAAAGTCAAGCTGGCCTGGATACAAGCTGCAATGTGATGGGCAAGGGAATTCAGATGGTGGGATAGGCCCTTGTGTGGTGTAAATTATTGTGGTGCCATGTGATGCCAGTGGAGTTATGATTTACCCAAAGAACTGCCTCTTTGCCTTGCCAAGAAATCATTATATGGGCTGTCACCTCTCAGAATGGATTAATGAACCAGAACAAAATGGATGCCAGCTTGCCAATGCTCTTATTGGGGTCATGATTTGCTACAAAATTTTAATAGGAAACTATTCATAGAAAAATGATTTTTTTTTCTTCCAAATCTCTTAGACAGTAATTCTAAAACATGTGTGTGCTTCTTTTTGTCTTTTAGTTCATTTGTTTTCAGTGACATTTTCTTCTGTTCCTTTTCCTGCCTTATTGTTGATGGGTTTTGGAAGGTTTTGTCAGATTTTCCCAGACTTGTTGATCATCAGAGAAGAGATTTGGGAGAGGACAGATGGTCCATAGAGGCGGTCACAGTGAGGTGAGAGCAGGGGTGGTTGATGCTGTGAGGTGAGGGCTGCTGGGATCCCTGGTGGGGTCATTATTCCAAATCCCTTTGCACAGCCAGCTCCTGGGTCTGGGCAGTCCAGGCTGCAGCCTGGGAGGGAGAGAGAGGGGGAATCACAAACAGCAGCAATTCTCCGGGCCTCCCCCCTGCATGATGAAGTGAGAGGTGAACTTTAGAAGGAGGAGGTGACTTCTTCCTCCTGCTCTTTGGAAGATAAAGGTGAAGAGCCATGTGTGAGGTAGAACCAGCTCTTTGTCTTGAGCAGGATCTTATTGCCGTGTGAGTACTTGCATTTCACCATTTTTTTTTTTTTTGATAGCTCAGAGTTTATTTATTTTTTAACAAACTCTCCCATAATAAAGTATCCCATGGTGACAGCAATAGTGCACCCCTCAAGGGGTGTGAGGCACCAAGCTTTGCCTGTTCATGCCCAAGGTGTGCATGCAAGGCTGACAGACACAGCCTGGTATGTGATTTCTCAGGGCAGTCTGAAAAGGCTTGACTTCACCCTGGCAGTGTGGTAACTACAAAAAGGGAAGTGGGAGGGCTGGAAAGGATAAGTCTTGTTTAGAGTGGAGCTTTCTCAGACAGCCCCATGACTTCATATGAACTTGTCACACTCCGAGTCATTATTTTGGACAGAAGCACAGCCCAGGCAAAGTCATGGTCTGAGCTCTAGACACTACTGCAAAACACACAAATGGGTAGATGAACTTTTCTCTCTACCCAAATAAATGAATACATAAACCAAACACAGACACAAACTGTTAACCCCAATGGTTCAAACTGGGTAGTGCTGGAATTATCTTGGAGGATCTCTGGTCATTTTATGGTGCTCCTCATCATGCACACAAATTCAAATTATTTTTCTGTTCTGTTAACATCTAACATAGAGGAGAACCCACACTCCATGTGACTCCAAATGCAATTAGAATCATACAATAGCAGGTTGGAAAGGACCTCAAGGATCTCTGGTCTAACCTCTCTGGGTAAAAGCACAGTCTAGACAAGATAGCCCAGCAGACTCCCCAGCTGCATCTTGAAAGCATCCAATTCACCACTTCCCTGGGCAGATCATTCCAATGGCTGATTGCTCACATTGTAAAAATTTTTTTCTTGTTTGTAATCAAAATGTCTCCAGGAGTAACTTGTATCCATTACCCCTTGTCTCTTCCATGTGGAAAATGGAGTTCTCATCTTCTTTTTAGCCACCCTTAAAATACTGGAACAAAATACTTAATGGCTGCTGCCTTTCAGTAATGTACTGCATTCTGAATAATTGAGATTCTTCTGTCCTTTCTCATAAAGCATCTCTTGTTTTCTTCACTTAGATGCAAAAACTCTTCCTGTTAAAGGCTCTTTCCCTGCAAGTTGTCTATGGACACCTTCCAGATAAAAATCTGGGAAGCATCTTGGCATTTCCTCAGATCTCATGATTAGGTGGATTTCTGCAAGGGTCTGAGGGATTGGGGATGATCTTTTCCTCAGGAAGAGGCAAGACTTTTTACAAAACGGGGTAACAGCAAGGGCTGTCTTATTTGGTGCTGAGGAGCTCCCTCAGGAGCAGACATCCCACTGTTAGAAGACAGGGTGTAGAAGGATGTGTAAAGGTAGCAGCCAGGTGGTTTATGTTCTTGTTTATTCTATATGGGAGCTGTAAAGAAATGGGATAGTGTGTCTTGGCACGGAATGAATAAGGAAGCTGAAAATGTGATTTTTGGGGTGGGGAAAGAGCTCGCAACAATGAGGTTGTAAAAACAACTCTCATAAAACATATCTTGGTCAAGTTCAGTTCTGCTTTTTGTGAAATTAGAGAGAGCTGATCTTACAAAAACAAGTGCTTGTTGAGGTTGCTGTTGTATGGAATTGGCGTGTGCTGTTTTTCTAGCAGACTTTCTTCACTGTCATCAGAGTGCAATTTCTCTAGAGTCGCTGTGGGATGCAACAGATTTCTTGGAAAAGAAGGCTGTGTTGACACCCACAGGCTAGTAATGTTTTCACAAGAAGGAACATGACTTTACATTTGACTCTCTTGAAAAGAGATTAGCAACACTGTGATTTATAAGAATTGCCAGGATTTGAGGTTGCTTTTTCTCCCCTCTCTCTGAATCTAAGCTCCAGCAGGTAGGTGTTAAGTGAGTGAAGCATTTCTGGCAAGATTTATGTGCCCATACAGTAGAATGGGAGTGAAATCTGACAGTCTAAAGGAGGGGGAGCAACTGACAAATAGAGGGGGTGGAAAAGGCAGATTGGCTTGGATTTTTTCTTTCCTTTTCCTTTGCAGTCAAAACCCTTTGAGACTCTTCACTCTTAGGTTGAAAATTTCCTTTGCACAGACATTTCCCTCACTTGTCCTTTTGTTCTAGCAGTAAATATGGGTCCACAGCATGTACATGGAAAGCAGGCACAGCCAAGGCTGTCTCCCTGAAATAATGTCTTTCCTAGAAACAGATGACAAGCATTTTCCCTAGAAATGAGATATCTCCAGTGATGAAGTTCTCTTAGCAGAAAGAAGCCCTTTCTCACCATGGAGCCTTGCAGTTCAGTAAACACACTTAAAAAGACAGTGTGTCCTCATACAGGAGGGTGTTCCAGCCTAAAGAGCAGCAAAACCCTCTGCTTTTCAGAAAGATCTGCCACCATCCTGTTTGCTTGTGTGCATCAGATGGGTGCTGAACAGCACATGATTGCTTTTGCAGGACCATGGTGGTCAGCAGTTCCAGGACGTGGCTGATAGACAGGGAGCAATCTAGAGGTGTAAGATAGTTGATATAGTTTGTAAAAGCCCCAGAAGCTCAACCCTTGATGAATAACAGATTACAAAAACCAAAATGAGCAGGAATAGTTCCATTAGCCCCACGATTCCTACTGAGCAATGCTATAGGAATACGAAATAGGGATGTAGTTCAGATGATAATGGCATTCTTCTGGCTGAAAAAAGGAACATTTTCAAAGACTATACTACTGAATATATATTTAAATATCAGAATTTAATCATAAGTTTATTTCTGAAACTGCCTCAGAAAGACATATCCTGATCCATGGGTAAAAGCAGAGGGAAAACCAGCCACACTTGCTAATTGAGTCTTGCTTTTATAGCCCATGGAAAAACATAGACACATGGGCAATGGACAATCTACTATCTGAACAAAATCCAAATATGCAGTTATGCCTATGTTCTAACAAATTTGGAGTGTCCATCCGCCACAGAAACCCATCACCTCACTCATCAGAAATTTAATAAATTTAAAGGACTTCAGAGGAAACACTTTGACTCATGTGGTCTCTTTTATGATGGAGGTACATCACATAGAAATTTGCCACCAGTCCTAAAAAACCCCACTGCTGCAGCCTGTGTGTTTGTGACGTGACTGGAGTGACCTCCTGCCTGGGACTACTTCTGAGAAAAACAGTGACTACAATTCACCTGGAATCTTCTGTATTTCTCCTCTTCTGTGATAACCTTTAAGGTTTTGAAAACATCCTGCTCCTCAGTGAGAACAACTTGAGATTTTTTGAAGCTTCACTGGAAAATGGGAGACCATGAACTTGCTCCATCCCAAGAGATGATTGCTGTTTATGGCACTGTGGAGGATAGTGTGGCCAGGTTCAGATCCCTGTGGAGCCAAAATGCTCAGTTTTGCTATGTCAGTGACCTAACCACTGGTGTCTTGGCTAAGATGAGCTGTTCTCCTTCTTTGGATGCAAACACTTTTTCTGATGAAAGCCTAAGAAAAACTGTTTTGTTTCTAAAAAAGATTTATGTTCTAACAAATCAACGTCTTCCAATTAAATAAAAGTGTGTATCACTGGAAAATTCCCATTTAGCACTACTGATGAGTAAAAAGTTTTGCTTTACAGATGGAGTTAATAATAGTTTATAAGCTGAAGTGAAAAGGATTTTGGGTGAGCTTCCTAAAGAGGAAGTGAGTCACTGTCTCGGCAGGAAAGTGTTCCAGATAGGCAGGGCTGGACAAATTGCAAAATACCCCCCAACTGTGTGGAGTCACAGGGAGTGGACAAGGGATTATTGCATCCCAGATTGCAGAAAAGCAGTAATTAGTAGGGAGCCTTGAATACCCCCCAAGCCATGTGTCTCTAGGTATGGTGTTCTCCCATCTCCCAGGCTCAGAGCAGCTCAGCTGAGTCAGCCCAGGGGAGGCGGAATAGCTGAGGAAGAAGCAGGTGTTGCAGATGGGTGGGTGATTCAGTGGATGGTGTTATTCCTACTGAGTCAATGCTAAAGCAGTTTGTAAGCAGGAAGTTGGGGACACTGTGTGGCTACAAGATCAGCTTTCTAAATCCAGTGACATTCAAGGAGTCTGCGGTTCCCTCAGTATCCTTTCCACAGGGTGAGTTGCTTTTAGTTGTTCTTGGGCACAGCATTTTCAAAAGCAAAAACCAGACAGGCATTTTTAAGGTGTCTGTCAGTGGGATTTATAGCCTTGAGAGTCCAAGTCAGTTTTGATCATGGTATTTCTACATTAGGAAGGCATTTTTGGAAAACAGAGTCCTATATTCTTGTGACTGACTTTGCAACCCTTCCACTGGTTCCTGGAGTGTCTGGGTTGAACCTTTACATGGAATTCATTTTAATGAGAGCTCTGTATACTTTGTTTTCAGCAGAGCACCAGGAATAGTGCTGGCACTCCTCAGGTGTACCTAGTGACCATGAAAAGCAAGTTCTCCATGGCCACCGTGTCCTTTGAGGTGCCAATATTGTCTTACAGAAGAAAGGTGGAGCTGCTGCATCTCCTCTGACTTGTTTAACGCACTGAAAACGATAGAGAACGTGTCCTGTAATGTTCTAAAGTTCTTGAGTAATTTAACTTTTCAGAGAAGAGATGATATTTCACTTCCTCCATATGTGTACAAAAGTCAAAATTGCACACATTGTACAGCACAGAGGAGAAGATTTAGACCTTTGAAGTCACTGCTGTTTCCTCTGTCCTTTTTACATTTGGGTGTCTCCTTTCTCTGGAATGCTGGAAGCATTACAGGTTTGGAAGATGGGTTATTTTTCCTTCCACTCTTCAGTAATTCAGCACTCAGTCCTTCCGTTTCCTTTTATTCCATGGATTTTCCACTTGGTTCTTTAAAATTTGATAGCATCTTTCCCTCCAGTAAACAAGAGGGAAAATGAAAATATAATTACTGAATCCCATAAGAACATGCACAAGCTCTGGTCCATATGGTGCCTGGGAGGATGGCAGATACTTCTCTGCAATGTGATGAAATGGTCCAAAGATCTGGGCTGGCAGAAGTGGCCTTCCCATTTCTTGTGCAGAGAGCAATTTCTGGGGAGACCACACTTTCTGGGGACACAAACTGACTTAGCCAACCATTCCCTCTGAGGCTGAGGAAAATGAAATGGGCAACTTTGCTTAAGTCATACTTGACATTTGTACTTATTGTTTTCCATCTATTTTATCAAGCACTGCTCTTGGGTTTTATTGGCTGAGCTTTTCATCCATTTTTCCTCTGCCATCTCTTCTTCCTTCACTGAGGTCTGGGTGCCCACAGGAGCTCAGTGGAGTAAGATTTAGAGAGCAGATTTCAGATGGGCTTCATTTCTGGAGTGCAGTAATGACATACACTTATTGTTGCTTGCTTATTATTGTTTTTTCTAAATAGCTATTTTTGCTTTTAAAGGATTTAATTCTGTTTTCACTAAGAACAAAATCATCCAAATTGTTATGTAGGGAAAACTCACTTTGCAAGATAACAGGGTAAATCTTGATGTTATGTTTCTTTTAAAAATTATATAGTTTTTAAAAACCATACTGTTTCTAAAGCTGAAATGCTATAAACTCCACTGTTTTAGCACTGGCAATGAATTCATTTGCCTCGCTACCTTTATGCTTTTTCTTTGCATAGGTAATTTGTTCAATATTATGGAGAAAGTCTGTGTCACAGCCTGAAACAAAACCAATTCCTCCTGAATGCTCTGGCCACAGCATCATCCATCTGCTGCACAAACAGCAGCCACATCCCAGTCCAGCCCAGTGCCCATAAAAACGACAGTGATGAGAGCAGCTAAAGCAGAGGGACTATCAGGATCCAGAACCTTCCCAGTACCTTTTGCTTCATCATTTTCATCCCAGCCTTTCTTTCCTAAACAAGGATATACTACATTTTTATTTCTAGAGAAGAATTTAGGCAAAATCCACAACATTAAATAAGAATTAAGTTCATTTACATCTTCCCCATCTCTTTGTGAGATGCAAGTCAAACCTTGGATGGGATGCAATATCCTTCATTTCTTGCCCTCTTTTTAAACAAATCCAAGGGCTGAATGACTTGGCTTGAATTTATACCAGTTATTATTCAGAGAATAAAATGAAGAGTAACAGCATGTATCAATTAGTTTTTCTTCATCCACATCCCAGCACTGTTTTCCAAGTGAAAGCAATGAATACAATCTCTGCTTTCATAAGGCTTCTCTGTAGCAAATGTGTTCCACAATTGCTTCCTACTGAGTTTAGCCCCAGTTTCTCTACTGAACACCTTTACTAGCCATGTACAACGAGAGAGCTGTCACTGAGAATTGGACAGGAAAGTAAACTCTAATGAAGTGATAAATCATTATTTTTAATGCCTGTAGAAATCACATGATCCTACCTGTTTCCCTTAAAATGTCAATAATTTTATACATCTTTTTGTTGCAGGTCAGGAATTAAAAGATTTTTTTAAAAAGGGGGGAAAAAAAGAGAAGACAACTATTATTTTGTACTACCTATTAGTCTTCTGGTCTTGAAAACCTGTTTTCTGATGTCATAGGTTTCAAGCCCTTTGAACCACTGGAAACACTGCTGGAGAGTTGGAAGAAAGAAAATAAGGCACTGGTTGAAACAATACAGAAGAACCAGACTGATCATTACTATGTTTTTTACTTTAAACCATAGTGAGACAAACTGTAAACAAAAGCCCTGTGAGCATTCTGAGACTGCAGGAAAAAAAAAAAAAAAAAAAGATATTGTTGTTCCCAGAGTAGGGAGCAGGTTTAGGTCTTGAATCAGAAATGTCCAGCACAGTGAGGCTCTGACCCTGACTCTGCACCTCTTCAGTGCTGTGACAATGTAGATATAAAAACCTGTCTGCTAAACTGGTAACTGCATCAGGGCTGGTGAGAAAGAAATGTCCTCAAAAGCAGATTCTCTCCCTTGTTCCCATCCCCAGAGAGAATCAGTGACCCACAACTTTTACCTGGATTCCTCATGGAGGTGCAAAGAAATGGTTTCCACTTCCCAGCCCCTAAAAAGCAGCTCTTTGTGAGCAGCACAGGGAAGTTGTGCTACAGATTTCCAGAGAAGAGGTGTGGCCCGTGGGAGAGCCTCAGGAAAATCCCCAATTTGGATATCTGGACTAAGCCAGACTCCAAGACCTCTTCTGCAACGCTGTGTCTGCTTTGGCATCCTCTTCAAAATGAATGTGACCAACCAGAGAGAGTTCAAAAAGCCTTGGATATGTGGAAAAGTTTGCTTCACAAAGGCAGAGTTGAAGCTCTGTGTGTTTAACTTACTGATGAAGTCAGCAGATGGCTTGCTCATAGTTTATTAGCTCTTATGTTAACAGAAAGTATTTGATAGTGAAAGGTGATGTAAGCAAAACAGGACTTTTTTTTTTTTTCTTGAGGAACAGATTTTACTTTAAACAGAAGTTACTTGGCTCAGGAGAGTTCATTCACTTAAGAGGAAACAGTGATTTCCTTAGGGGTATTAAGGGATTGAGTGGGTAAAAATCTGCAGATGATGGTGATGGTGACTCCTGGCCTTGAAACTTGACTGTTCCATAAAACTTCTGGGTGGAGGGATCATAACAGAATGCACCATGGGATTTCAGAGATGTGTATAAAATCCTACCTCAGCATTCTCTCCCTGTGTCTGGAGCAAACACTGCTGTCCCACGCATTCAGATCTGGCTTAAGAACCTTAAACTAATCATAAAGCTAAATGACAAAGTAACAGAGCACAGGAGGGGTGCATGGTGATGTGTAAAGGGTGTTTGAGATATTTACAAGTGATTGTGAGCAGGAGATAAACAACTCACTTCTTAATCACAGTGTGACATGCTCAGAGGAAAGGGATATGTCATTGCAGAATAATAAGTCATCTGATGGCACAAAATAACCTGCTTGGAGGTTAGTTCAAAGTTTGCAGTCAGAATGTTATCAGGATCTCAAGTTTCAATATTTGTGTTAAGCCATGATGTTAAAAAAACCTCAAAACCTTTTTAAGGTGGAGTTTGAGCAGGTTTTTGAAGATAATTCTGGAATGTAGTCACCTGTGGAGTCATCTGAGGAGGGGGAATGGTGGTTCAAGAGGTCTTTTCCCATTCCATACCTCTAAAATGTAGTAATTAAATAAAGAGGATTGGCAGGGGGGCAGCAAGCTGATAGAAAGACTTGCCAAATCCCAAGCTTTTACAAGAACTGGAGCTCATTTCTGCTCCTATGTCTTCATTTCTGTGCAAACTGGAGTTACAGCTCGTACACTGAGCAGCACTGACTCACAGTGCTCCCCAGCTGGAAGGAGCTCAGAAGGCTGGACCCACAAATGGGGCAGTGCCACCACCCTGTCTGCTGTGCCTGCTGGCTGTCCCAAGCCACTGAGGACCTCGAGTTCTGTGTCCAGCTCTGGGTCCCCCACTTCAAGAAGGACATTTTGGTGCTGGAGGGAGTCCAGAGAAGGGCAGTGAAGCTGGTGAAGGGTCTGGAACACAAGTCCTGGGAGATCTGGTGGCATTTAGCCTGGAGAAAAGGAGGCTCGGGACAAACCTTGTCACAGCTCCCTGACAGGAGGTTCTGGCCAGGTGGGGTTGGTCTCTTCTCCCAAGTAACAAGTGTCAGGACAAGGGGACATGTGGTGGCACGGTGCAGGGGCTTTGCACCACCTAATTAGTGATTTGTCAATCAGTCTAGTCTGTTTTCTCTCAGAGCCAGGATTAACAGAAACACGACTGAAACAGTTTTTCTCGTATTTGGGCTTGGATGTTTATTATATCTTATTAGAAAGCACAGAAAGTATGACAGCACTTTCAGCTCCTTGCTAGAAGTGAGGAAAAATGGCCACAGAGGCAACTGCTACAAGGTCTTTTAAGGTTAAACAGTCCAATAGAGAATTAACACCAATATTATCTATACTTTTGAACCAATAACTAGATTCCCATGACCCTTGGAGTGACACTGACTGATCAACCAGAAGCTACTGCCTGAAAACTATGAAGAAGGAAGAAGAAAAAAGATGAACAAAGAAAGAGACAAGGGCCAAAATTCACCATCTTGTCCTAAACCCATTACTATATTATAAAAATCTCAAATTTAAACCCCATCACCCTGTGAAAGCACACACTTCTGATTCACCACACACTCGTGATTTCTACTTCACCACTCATATTTAGAAGCTGTCCCCAAGGCCTCAGGTCAAAAGCAGTGTCTTCCAGGGGGTCTGTGCCTGAAAGCACAGAAAGCTCAAAATCTCCAGGCTTCTGGAATCCAACAAGGACATAATCTTAAGCTGTGCCAGGGGAGGTTTAGGATGGACATTAGGAGGAATTTTTTCATAGAAAGAGCAATTAGACATTGGAGTTGGCTGCCCAGGGAGGTGGAATCCAGGAGGTGTTTAAGAAAACTGGATGTGGCACTCAGTGCCCTGGTGTGGGTGACATGGCAGGGATGGGTCACAGGTTGGACTTGATGATCTCAGAGATATTTTCCAACCCCATTGATTCTGTGATCACTTTGATCCTTATCACTGCCCAGAGATCATTGTAACATGCTGCCACTGAAATATCACAGAATAGTTTGGGCTGTAAGGGACAGTGTTTCAGAGGAATTACTATGGTCCATGGTCATGCCCAATACTCCTGCTGCCAGGCCTTTAACCAATCCACAGATGAAACCCCATGCATTAAGATGTAACATTTTAAGTGAAGTCTCAGAATACTGCACTAAGCACTTTCCACAGTTGTCAGATTATTATTAGATTTCTGCCTTGTAGGAATTCTGAAAGTCTTTTTGTTTTAAATGTGAACATTTCAAGTGGCAAAATTCCCTTTGGTTTTCAGCCAGCTCAATAAGGCAACAGCACTGACTCAGAGAAAGGGAAGACAGGTCACCTTGAGAAGTGAGACTGACTTTATGCTACTTCTCTCACTTACTGGTAGTTTCTTCCTTAGACCTGAGGATTTTTGCAGATGAAGGAGAGAAAAGTCTTCCCTGCAATGTCCTAGTTCCACAGCTCTGTATCCCTAAGTCCATGAGCTGTCCAGTGACTGCATGCAGCTTTTCCCTCATCCCAGTAAAAGAGACAACATTTAGGATCATGCCAGTCCATTTCCAGGATGCTGTTTTGACACTGATACTTAGAGACAAATATTTGTTTGGGGCAACCTTGTTTATTTATCCTGCTTTGTTTTTCTTCCTGGACCAGTGGGAACAATCAACAAGTTCATTTCCTTGTTGGGAAATGATGGCTGGACTTGTCAGTAAGCTCTCTAACCAAAAGATGTTTTGGGTTCTGGTTTCTACCCAGGGCCACACTTTTTTTTTTTTTTCTGTATGATTGCTTTCTTCTTTTCACTCTCTGGCTGATTTCTAATAGACCTGCAGTCAAGCAGCACTCCAATGTCTTGATCTGCAACTTATCTCCAAGGAAATCCCATGGGACACATCTCATGACATGTGGTCAGTGGCTTGGGGATGGTCACCCATCATCAAAGAAAGAAAATCGTTTCATAATTGAATCTAGGATACTTCACACAGCATCAGCATTTACAAAGTCTGTGACTTATAGCAGTTGTGCACTATAACAGCCTCTCTTGGCAGATAACGTTTGCATATTGCCCAACCTTGCCTAATTTCTATGTACTTTTCAAAGATTGTTGGTTAAAAAAGTAAAAGGTACCATTACCATAAAACATCACATGCTTTATGCTAGAAAGTTGTGATCTTCTTCAGTTTAGACAGAGGTTCACATCTGCACAGGCAAAGGCACTTTTATTTTAAGCTAAAGCCTGTATAATTCAGGAACTGAAGAGAAAGAAGTCCAGCAAAATAAAGGTTATTGTGTAAATAGAGCTGAGAGGAAAAAAAAAACATCTTGAAAGAAAGGTGACTTTTTCATAGCACATATAGGAAAAGTTCTTTCTCATTGCCAGGTCATTTTAATTGTAAGAGGGGCACCTGTTTGTTAAACCATATGGCTTGAAGATTCTTGGGAGGTATAAAGATCACAGATTATGGCTTTGGCTACTGCTCAGCATATGAAATCAAGGAGAGGAGGAGTTTAACAAGTGTGAGAGTGTTGTAAAAGCTGTCACCCAGCAGTGGTTGTGCTGGGAGAGCCAGTAGGTCTCATGCAGCTTTGGCACTTGGTTTGCTACGTTTGTAGTCCCTGCAGTGCCCCTTGATGGAATTAGAAGTGACAGTGCTTGGCCTCCTCAAGCCCACCAGCACAGGGACAGTGGGAACAGCCACTGGAACAAGTGGTGTGAGTGCCTGTGGGTGAGCAGCCTGTTAAAAACACTCAAAGGTTCTTTGATTTAAGGTCTGAAGTGCCCCAGTGCTTTAGGGAGTGGATCTGGCTGTAGACAGAGAGGAAAAGTAGCAAAAGAAGAGATGAGAAAGTGCAAATTTTGGAAAACACTTTTTTTACCCCGCCTTTGTTAAAAATTAAAACAAATACCCACCAGCTGAAAAATTATATTGAATAATTGCACTTCAGGTACTGTGCCAACAAAACACACATGGGCCGTGGTGATAAAACATTTTCTCCCAGAGGAACAAATCACTTATCAGGCTATGATACAAAGTAAGGAAACATTTCAGTACAAGTGAACTTTAGCTTCACAATAGCTGCAATAAGGGAATGCTGACTTTCAGCTGCCTTATTTGGAGGAGAACTATCCAGACCTACCCACAGCCTTTACTTATCTGCTATTGTGTAATTTTTAATGTCATATTTGCTTATACGTGCCCCATAATTATTTTCCACTAGAGACATGTACAGCTACTATTTTGCTGCCTCACATGTTTCCTTTTAATTTTCATCTCCCTCTTTTCTCAGCCACTTTGTCTCTCACTTTCTTTCCATACCATGACCATTTCCTCTCTTTCATTCATTTTTTTTATTATTTCTTCCCTTTCTTTTGTCTCTTTTTCCTTTCCCATCTTTCATATTCTGTGTGACACAGACCATAAACTGTCATTTTCACTTTTCCCTATTTCCTCCTCCATGACGTTTTTGTCAAACTTGAGAAGAGAGAGAAAAATTTTGAGAAGCTTTTATCATTTATCCTGAGCTCTCTAGTCTTCTCTATGCCCTTTCTCCATGTGAGGAAACTAGCAGCTTGTCCAGGAGAGGTTATTAGAGCCACATCTGTCACATCTGTACTGTGCTTTGGGGTGCCAAGAACTGGAGCAAGACACAGGGTTGTGATTTAGAGTAGTGGTCAGGAATAGCACCCAAATTACTCTGATAAGAAGAGGAAGCTGAGATTCCCCTAAGAATCACAATTAACCAGATTTGAAAAGCCTTGTGAAAAAGGAGATTGCAAAGGTGGTGTAGCAGAAAGGTTTCACTGTGAGGTCGAGGTGTTTGTTTGCAGTGCAGTATTCCAAGAGCTGCTTCTGCCTATTGCTGATGACACTTTATTTTTTCTTCACCATGGATGGTCTTAAAATATGGGTATTTAAGTCTCATGAAAGTGAAAAAAAGAAAGAGAAGGAAAGCAAAACAGCCCTCCAAGCTCAGCAGGTGATAACACACTGGTATTACTTAGTTTTTCTTCATTTTTAATCTGGGGGTTTTTGTTTGTTTGTTTGTTTTTACAAATACTGGAGAAATGATGGTAATATCCAAATTCCACCTGAGGACAGATGCTTTTTCCATTCAATACCTAATTTCCATATTATTCTTCATGTTTAGAAGACATCCACAACTTCACAGGAGGTAAAGCAATCCCAAAAGCACCACTCTGCACTTGTATTAAGGAGTATTATGTTTTAGCAGTTGAATGTGTATAAAACAACAAATTTTGCAGGAAAAGCGTGCATCAGCTCGGTTTAAATACAATGCCTATTTTCTGTGAACATTCCGTGACTAGAGAGTACTTGTAGCTGCAGAAAGTCTGTTGACACTACTTATCCTAAGCCAGGACTGTTGTGGTTTTTTTTCTCTTCTCTCCTCAGCAAAGCAAAGGAGTTGTAATGTCCCAGGCTGCTCCTTGTTGGAAGCAGCAAGTATTGCCACGTATGACCTTTTGTTACATTGACATGCTACCTTATAAGCTGGTAACTTTAAGAAATGCAAGGCAGAAAAATTTAATCTCCCGGAACATGATTTAAAGCCATTTAATTATTTTCGAGACATTCTTTGAGAATGACTGGGTTTGCTGCCTGAGGTGGGGCGTGTGCGTGTGACTAAAGGTTTGCACTTCTCCAAAAAAGGCCTCCCGGGTGTCCCAGGGTTGTTAAATCAGGCTTTTCCTGGGCTGGCCTGTAAACTCTGGGCACTCGGAGATGGTGGATGCTTTCCAAGCAGGCTGCCAATTTTCAGGCCAGCCTGGGTAATTCTCAGGCTCACCCACTCCTGCCCACGAGCTGCAGTTTCTATGCCCCTGACAGCACAGTGCTTTTCTTTGGCTGTGCTCCCAGCAAGCACCCACAGCATGACTCCAGCCCTGCCATTGCAAAAGATGCAGGCTCCTGAGTGTTAAGGATGGGTGACACATGGATTTTTTGGTCCACAGGGAATGAAGAGGGTTTGAAAAATTCTTGCTAAGAATGAAAAAAAAAAATACTAATTTTTTTGTTCTCAACTTTCCTATGAGGCCAAAACTAATCCCCCCCCCAAACATTCTTAAAACCCCCTTTTTGAACTGCTCTCAAAATTTCATTTTGACAAAAATTCATCTCATTCTTACTCCACCTTGAAAAATATTGTTTTTTCATGTACTATAAAATGAAAGTCAAACCCTGGTAACCCATCTTTTCAAGCTGAAAAACTAAAACATTTGCTTTCAGAAAGTTCAGGCGAGATCTTTGAAGACTTTCTCTAAGATTTTTTTCTTTCCAAATGAGTATTTTCTTAATTTTTCTTTTAATTTTAGATAAAACACTTTATTTTTAACAAATTAGCATTTTTAGCTTTTTGTTTGTTTGTTTTGATTTGTTTGTTTGTTGTATTTTTTTTTTCTGGTGGGAAAGGTGTTATGATGGAGGATTTCCACACAGCTCTGTAGTGAGCTGGCCCATGGAGACACTGTGAATGATTTTACCAATCAGTGGTAGAGAAGAGAAACATTTGGAACAAACCTTGACCTAGAGTCTCCTCAGCTTCCCCTCTTCAGTGATGTACCTGCTTCTCTTCCCTGTATCCTTGCACAGACCAACCACTCCCCTAGCCTGCAATATAGGCACAGCTGGAGATTAGAGAAAAAGGGCTTCAGACACTGAAAGAAGGTGGAAAGTTACTCTAATCAAGTATATAGATATTCACAGAAAGGTGGGAAGATCTAATTCTGCTCTACAGTGACTGAGATTCAGTACTCTTCTCCTTTGATACTCCATTTTTTCCTAGGAGTATTGTCTCCAAGGACTTCAATGATCCAAAGATCATTGAAGCCAGCTGAGAAAATCCCTTATAATTAATTTTTCCATAATTTTGAAAATCCTGACATTTATATGTTTTCTTTTTCTTTTTTTTTTTCTTTTTCATTTTGAAGGAGGAAGAACTACTAGCTTATTTATCCTCTCTTCTTTGCCAGCTGTGGTAGTATTAGGTTTTGAACTGAGCTCTAAACCTTAATTACTGTAGCAGCACTGCAAAAAAAGCCATTCTAATTCTGGGAATACAAACATTCCGTTGTCTCTCAAGTCTCAGCTAGAATAAATGTCTTATAAAAGGCACTTATCTTTTAAAGCCAACTGATCTGCTCTTCTTATCACCACCTTCAGCCTCTAGTCCTAGAAGTAAGTTTCATCATTTTCCTTATACAAAACCTGACCTAAAAGAACCAAAACAGGTTATGGGTACAGAGATGTTTCTCCTCCCTGGGTGGGTGGAAGAATACATAGCACTGCTTTGTTAGAGAAAGGTTTTCCATCCATTCTCAGCCAAGGGAGACACATTTCAGGTTCACATTTCAGCTGACCAGACAGGGCTATATGGCCCTCAAGGAGTTTCTGTGGCAATGGATGAAAATATTTGTATCTGGATTTGTCTTCTGCTGTTTTTGTCAACACCAGAAAAGGTCAATGTTTTTCCTTGGTCAGGGAAAGATGATGTCTAGATTTACAGCAGCATGAAAGCTGAAAGAAGAAAAGCAAGAAGTAATTTTGGCAAGTGGCAGATCCTTCAGTGTCCAGGAACCATTAACCTATTAAAATGAAACTTTTAGCTGCTTCTTTTTCTGTCCCCAGGACACTTCAGTCATTCTCATAAGCTCAGACCCTTCCAAGCAACTCAGAGAGAGGAGAGTGCAGAAGCAAAGCTCTCCAAAAGGTCCCTGCTCATCTCTTCAAGCAGACACTGCAGAAAGAGAGCAATAACCTCATCAAGCCATAATGTCAAGGAAAAAAATGAACTAAACTAATTCTCTTTTCCTCTTGCTAGCCCCAGCATTTAATTTTTTTTACTTTTAGAGTCTAAACATAGCAACATGGCACCGAACAGAAGGCTTCCTAAATTTTAGGGTATCTCTAGACTTGCATTAAAAGTCTAAAGGAAATAATACAATGTCTATTCTGCATATCTTCAAAGGAAATCAACAACTAAACACAATTCCTATCCTAGTCTTGTTGGAATGAGAAGCTAGGTTCACAAAATGTTACACTATGGAAATCTAGAGTAAGAGTTCATTAAATCTGAGTCTTGCCCAGTACACCATCACTTTTCAGTCAGATTCCTATCTCTGCAATCTCCTTTTTACAATATTTATTTCAAATATAGCTCCCCTATGTCTTTTGACAAGGAAATGAACACATGCAAGACCCCAGACCACATGATTCCAGCAGCATGAAGGAGCAGACATTTAAAAACACATTTAGCATTTCAAGGAAGCCATTCCAGGTTGCTTTTTCAGAGAGCAATTGAAAGCAGTTTAGGAAATGTAGAACACTAAAAGAAGAGGAAGATGGAGACACAACTACTGGTATGCTCTTAAATTTATTCAAGGAGATCAGGATACTCGAGTATATAAGAGTAATTTCCACAAGGTGTAGTTTCAAATCACAATTCTTGGTTTCCCTCAACTAATGCAGAAAAAGTTGTCAAATGGCACATTTCAGGGTTAACAAAACACTGGCTGTTGCTCATGCCCACTGTTGGATATAAGTGAATACAGAAATAACTCATCAATGGTTTGAATTGGCATTGGATTTTTAAATCTGGTGGTTCTGATTTTAATTTAACATATCCTGTGGTGCAGTGTGTGAAATATGTACTTAACCCAGATTGTTGTGAGATGAAAGCACATCTCGTGTTTATTTTACATTATTTGCTGTAGTTTGTTGAAAGCCAACATTCCTGGGCAGTGAATGCAGCAGGGATGAATCATTTGAACTAGGTGAGGGGTTAGCAGCTGGAAGAAAATGAAAGTTAAATAACTACAATAAATTTCAGCAAAATGGGTTAAAAAAGTGTAATGCTAGAGAAACTTGTATCTCCATTCTGAGACAAGGAATTATGGTACTTATTTCTATGGGTTTTCTACCAGCACTTTTAATGTCAGCTGTGGTTAGAGGTAATTAATATCACACATTTCCTACCTTCAGAACTGAGGTGCTGAAGCAAAGCTACATACAAATTGCTACCAAGAGCTGTAGCAACTGCACCAAATGACAGTATAGCACCAGGGAATCAATCCTAATGATTCATATCACCATAGGAATCTTAATCAAGGACCAGGACATCACCAGATTGAGTATTGAATGGTTAAGGAAAAAAGATGGGCCCTGTTCTAGAGAGCTTAGCACTGAAGAAGAAGCAAAGGAGAATGACAAAGTAGGTGAAGAGAAGGGAAAGCAGAAGAAAATGATGGAACAGGAGCACTAGAAATGAGCTCAGCAGAGAGGCAGTCCACAGTAAAGATTTTCTGAGAGCTTGTGACAGTGATTTTGATAGAAGACAAGAGAGTGGCTGTGTGGGTGTTTGTGGTGGGCTTGTCTCACACCTGAGTGGTGGGAGTGATGGACAAAGTTGCCTGCCTGAAAATCTATCAAGTGGGCAAATAAAGCTTATATTAAGGGCTAGATGAGGGCAGAAATTTTATCTGGTTAGTGAATGATGCATTTGAGCCTTAAAGCAGAAGGAAGGGGCTTCTCCTGAGCATGGCAGGGCAGAGGAAGGGGGACAGAGGCAGCAGCAGCAGAGCAAAATCCTCCCCTGAGGAAAGGATGCTCATAGCAGTGTTTGAGCTGGGTACAAGTTGGATGAGACAGTGCTTTTCAAGGCCAGAAAGAAAAAGAGGTGGGAGTAGCTGAGATTTGAAATGCCAGAAGCCTGCACAGAAATTTTAGCTGAAAGGAGACAAAAGGCCACAGAATAAAGATGGTATTGAGAAAAAAAAAATTAAAATCACTGAGGATGTGAGAAGTCTGAGCCAAATATGTCTCCTAGGATGCCTGTGGGACAGGCAGCATGCTCCTGAGGCCATGGGGGAGCTCCCAGAGCTGTCAGCTGAGCAGCTCTGCTCCCACCACGCTGGGCTGCAGCTGGGGGGGAGTTGTCTTTTGGGTGGTGTTAGAGGGAGAGACCTCAACTGGGAGAGATGGAGCAGGGAAGCAGATCTATAAATCACAAGAGACAGGGAAAGGGAATTACAATTTGGGCCTTCAGGTGAGGTTGCACAGAGACAACATGAAGACACAGAGAAGAGCAGAGGAGAGAAGCAGATGCAGAAACCCCTGGAGAGCAGGGCAGCAAAGAGGAGCATCTGCAGAAGGAGACTTGAGCAAGGAAGAGAAGCCAGTGGGTCACCAAGAGAGGATGGTGGCTCCATGGGTGCCTGGCCAGTGAAAGACTCAAGTGGTGGCCCCAGGGCTGTGCACTGCTCCTTGTGATTTCACGGGCTGGTCTGCAGAGGTCTCTTGCTGCTCTCTGACTTTCTTCCTCTGTCTTCAGCTGCTCTGCTCTCCTTGCTCAGGTGTGAACAAACACCAAGAAGGCAGAGGACAGGCTGGGACATCCTGCATTATCTTCCAGCACTTGAAAGATCAGCATTACTGAAACCCAGAAGAAGAAGAGGTGTTGAAAGCTGTCGGAGTCAGGGAATCAGTCGGGCAGGTGCACAGAGAGCTGGGAAAGAAGGGGCAGAACAGCAAGAGGCTTTCCTTGGGCTAGCAAACACTTGAGTTGCACAGCTACAGGCTTCATCATCACCCTACTCCCCCGATTTCAGTTTTCAGAGACAGCATGGTTTAGTCCTTCATCATCCTGTCAGTCTGGTCCAGATGGCAGAGTCTCAGAGCAAAGCAGTTATTCACCAAGAGAGGGATTGGAAAAGGACAGTCTCTCTAGAAACAGTCAAGTTGCATTTAGTGAAGACTGCACTATGTCTAAGGGCTGGACTGATGTAAAATGAAGGTGGTCCTGTGACTTTGGTCATTCTTATGTCTGCATTTTATGGATAGCTTCTGTAACTCTGAATAAAACAACTTTTTGTTTATCATATGCTCTTGTCCTTCAAAAATCAGGGGAGCACTTTGTCTGGCCAGATAATTGTTTCCTGGTTGCTCTTTCCATTAATTCTCTCAGTCTTTACTGAGGGCCAGAAAGATAGGGATGCTTAAATTTCTAGAATCATTAAGGTTGGAAAAGACCAGTGAGCTCATTGAGTCCGGCCCAGCACCTCCATGTCCACCACTAAATCATGCCATATCTTGACGACTTCTGAACATTTCCAGGGATGGTGATTCCACCACTTCCCTGGGCAGCCTGCTCCAATGCCTTATCACCCTTTCAGCGAAGAAATGTTCCCTGACATCCAGCCTCACCATCCCCAGGTGCAATTCCTAAGACTTCCTTTGGAGATGCTCTCTTAAATTCAGCGCACGGGCACCTGCTTGAGTTTTGGGCTGATCTCTTTGAGGTGCAGAGGTTGTCAGCGCAGGTGCTGCTGCCGCAAGCTCTTGCTGCCTCACTTCTGTGCCAAAAGACCGTGACTCGTGTCCTGAACTGCTCCAGGCTCTGCTGGCGGATGGATGTGGCAGTGGCTGTGACTGCGGCAGACCAGCTCGCCCGGGGCGGGTGCTGTGCCGGCTCCCCGCGGACACTGCGGGCAGGCGCGGGGGGCTCATCCCGCGGGGCGGGGAGGGATCCCGGCGTTCCCGTTGCCGGCTGCGGGGCTCGGGGCGCTCCGCGGAGGATGCGGCGGCTGCAGCGCGGAGCCGCGGCCGCCCGGGGGAGCGCAGGCACCGCCGCCCGCGGGGCTCCGCGGAGCCGGAGCGGCCGCTCCGAACCCCGGCACAGCAAAACGCTTCCCCCCTTCCGTGCGTTACATAAACTTTTCTTCCCCCCCCCCCCCCTCTTTTTCTCCTCTCTTTTTTTTTTTTTTTTTTTTTTTTTTTTTTTTTTTTTTTTTTTTTTTTTCCATTATCGAAGCTCTCAAATATTCCGAGAGAGAGAGAGAGAGAGAGGGGTTACAAAATGTGTTTACTTACAAATTTGGAAGTAGCGACAAGACGCAATGCAGTGAATTTGTCATCTGCTCATGACTAGCAGATGGTCCTCCTTCTTTGCAAGCAAACTGCGTGAGTCACATCTTGCCTGGTTTGTAGGATCGAGCCGAGGCGCTCCCTGGCACCAGGGTGGACCGAGTCGCCAGTCCCGGTCCTGCCCACACAGCCAGTGCCCCCTCTGGCACCGGGTGCATCTCACCGTGCCTTTGGGAAAGCTCCCTCATCCCTCCTGCTTCCACGGCAGGTTAATCCGGGCGCACTCCTGTCTGTAGAGCCTGCTTCACGCGGCTCTTGCAGTGCAAAGGGATCTTTAAATGGGAGCACATTGCATTAACATTTTACAGACGAGCTGAAAGAGATAACTGTGAGTTATGCTCAAACAGACTCATTTTTTTAGCTGTGGATGAAGCCAAAGTGGGAAATGCAAAAAAGCCTGATGAGACCCTTTTGCCTGGAGTCAGTGCTTGCTGCAGACCAGGGTTGCTGTTAAAACCCAGTTCCCTGCAAGGCATGATATGTTGAAGGTGGCTCTGAGCTGTGGTCTTAGCCAGTAATAAAACAAAACAAAATTAAATCAAAATAGTGCAATTCTGCATTGGTAGAGATGTCTGTGCACAGAATGCAGAATTGGAGTTGCTTGTCCTGGTAAACAGATAAGGCTAAATTTTATTACAGGTATGTTAGAAAGTTGTTTTACAAGATTAAAGTCATCTAACATTCTCTCCTGCCTTCCTTCTCTGGTTTGAGTTGATTTCTCCTGATAGCTTTTCCTCAGTTGTAACACATTCTTGGTTTTGTCTTATCGTGTAAATCTGCATGATTGGTTTTCCTCTAGATTTGTGTCTGTGTGTGTATGTATTCTTCACAGCAAAGCAAGAGGGAGCAAGTTTAAATGATAAAAAACCGAGCTACTAAGAGTGATGGGGAAAATTCAGGGAAGATATCAACGTGAAAATATTTTGAAATGTTTTTTTTTTTGCAAAGTGGACAGGTTTCAGGTTGACAGATTCCTTTAAAATGAATTCATTTCCAAAGTTGTCATTTATTTATATGGCATAATACTTGTTGCTCGTTGCTGGATGCAAGAGTTCCACTTGCTCTACACTAGCCATGGGTAAGTTGTGCACTCCTGCCAGATGCTCACATGTTTGCACAATGTGAGACACTCAAATTGTGCTTGACATTCTGTAGGTAGCAGAGTCCATGTGAATAATATTAAGAAAGTTCTGGGTTTCCTTGCTTTTCAGTTTCTTCTGGAATATTTTCTTGCCTGGTTTTCATAGAAGAGCACTCCAGATAAAGGCATTCTTCATAGGTAAGAACAGAGAAACAATCCTCTCGTTTCTGAGAGAAATGCCAAAATCTATGGAGGACAGTGAGGAAACTCATGTTAACCTGGTAATAAATCCAAGCCTGCCACCAGGAGCTCTAATGTGGAGATCCTGGAGCTGTAACCAACCTGTGAGCACCATGGCACACAGTCCATCACTGATCTTTCTTCCAAAGTCTTCCTTTCCTATTTCAGAGATCAGATGCCATCCTGGGAATTGCTTCCCTGCAAGGAGACAGAGTATGATCTGTCTTCTCTGTCTGAGCTCCTCATCAGTAGCTGCAAAGGTGCTGGTGCTGAATTGTCATCCAGAATGTAGGAATGAGAGAGGAAGGGGAATTGAGGGTTGGTTGTAATGGAAACATGAGGGGGTTGCTTGCAGAGGAGGATTGTCTTCAGGTTTGGGAAGGGTGACACTCATGGGGACTCCAGTGCATCTCACCAGCATCAGGAAAGTCCTCCAAGGTGCTGAGAATAGGTTTGTCCTCTTGGTCCTTGAAATGAGCCTCCTCTCTGCTCTCATTGCTGCCAATAAATCCCGGATTAGGAAGCTGACAGCCGCCTACATGCTCTGGAAGAACACAGTGACCACATCCAAAATTTATAGCCTACAATATTGCCGTAGGTGGGGATATAAAATACTTTTGTGGGGTTTTTAGCTTGGGATTCCCCGTGGGTGCTGGCAGTGACATACCTATCCTGATACATTATCCCCCTGCAGTGAGGCATGCAGGAGGAGAGGGCTGGTGTGCTCCACATCAGTGCAGAGTCCCAGGGATAGATATTGTCCCAGGTACTCTGGCAAGGTGCAGGTTACCTGTGCTTGATGCACCTTGAGCCTGGCTTTTGCTCCACAGTCAGATCCCTTTGCCTCAGGTCAGTGCTGTTCTCTTTTTACTCTGGCAAAACCCTACAGCCCTGGCTGGTTGCCCTCTTGAGTAGCCTCATTCACCACCTAAGACACTTCCTTAGGGGCTCAGCAGATGGACATCATGTACATGGGGAGCATGGGCTTCCTAAAACCTTGGCACCACAGCTGGTCAGCATTAGCCTGGTGGGTTTTCCTTGCTAGCAACATGAACTTCTTGCCCCTGATTCCTGTTGCTTCACCAGCTTTGGTGACCCCATGCTCACAGAAGGGAAGGAAACAAAAAGGAATGCTTGAAAATGTCCATGGGAGGCCCAAGTGTGAAGTCTCCGGTAGGAAAATTAATGCAACAGAAGTTGTGAATGAAAAGGAGTGGCATAGTGAGCTCACACAGGCTTGACATTCCTTGGTTTCTACAATGTCTGGGATCTGGAAAATTCCGGGTAAAACCATAACTAAGGAAGATGAAGTGGTAAAGGCTCTCACCTGTGTCTTCTTTGTTGCTGTTGGAAATAGAGAATCACAGCTGTGAAATTTAGATGCTATGAGGGACTGCTAGCCAGCCAGCTTCTCTGAGGTTTCACCTCTGAGTTGAAGTTGGCTCGTAGTGGGCAAGTTTCTCATTACTTTTGGGTTTACTGGATGAATACAAAATATTATTCATTCCAGCAAAAGAAGAGCTGCATCTCCATTGGAGGTGCTTTGGGGGAATGGGAAGCTCTGAGATCTGTGTTCTGCAACTCACAGTGAGACTTTAAATAAGATACCTGGGAAACTGAAAAACGAGCAGCCACTGGAAAACCCATCATCTCAATGTTGGATTTTCACAAGGCAGGAGGCTTGGAAGTAGATGGTATTTAAGGCCAACCCAGGCTATTCTGTGATTCTCTGATATTTGGGAAAGGGCAGAAACCCAGATGCAAACCCAACAGAGCTATCTTGCTTCTAAGTTATTTCATTTAAAGCTAACTCAAGGAGAGTTTTTCCTCATGGAAACCAGATAAGCCTATGGATAAAATAGTAAAGAAAAATTTCAAAACTTGCTGTTAAATAAGTATAATGAAACAGACAGATGTCCTGATTGTACTAATATATGACAATATCCAGTCCCTACACCTTATCTGTGCCCCAGCTTCCAGCATAAAATCATGAGTATACTCAGCCATTTCAAAAAGACCTTGCCAAGATCAACTGTTTCATGTTTAATGCATGCTTTGTGTATCTCAGGTGAAGAAAACACAATAGAATGGCAAATCTTACCCAGAAACAGTATTGCATTTCTGGATTTCCAGACCTATCCTAGCCTCAAGCAAGGGAGAAGTTTGTACAGCAGTTAAGATGATTAACCATGACTGACGCCACATGTATCCTAGGCTGGAAGAACTGCTAAGTCTCCAAATTTTGCCCAGTCATGTCACTGAAAGTGATTCCACACACCTGAAGAAGATTGCTACACCCAAATATTTCTTTTTCTGGTGATACTGGTTGACCTACTTTTGCCTATCATGGGAAGTACAAACTGTTCCTATCCAAATGTCCTGAGACCATCCCATATGAGCTTCCAGACCTGTTTGAAGTTATGTTCTGGGTCCAGCCTGACAGAGAGCTGAGCCCAACACATTGCACTCCCTTTTCCAGCAGCCTTTGCATGCCTGGCTGCAGCTCCGAATTAAAACGATCTATCCCAAAAAGTAACGCCAGGATTTGACTTTGTCAGGAAAGAAGATGTGATAAGAATGTGGATGTCTTCCAGGGTACATAAGGGAGAGTTTCTGGTCCTGCTGCATGGGAGTCCTGTGGGAGGAAGGAGTGTAATTTTGTGGGACCAGCATTAAGAATGAACTCAGCATCCACTACTGGATGTGTAAAAGCCCCTTGAAGCTGAACCCAGCTCTTCTCAATCTCCAAAAGAGAGAACTGTAGTTTTGCTAAGGAAAACTAAGCCTGTGGTCTCAGGGGATATGAGATACGCTTTTATTGTTAATTTGTATATTTGCCTTGCTGCAAATGTCATCTAAAGCTGTGTAGGAGGAATGTATCTGGAGGGGTTTTTTTTCCAAATTTGTTTTATTTGGTGTAGACATGATCTGAAATGAACCTGAAGCCTGGGAGGGGTAGGAGGGGTGGAGACTGTGCTTGAACCTTAACCCCATGAGTGTTCTTCTCAGCCCCATGGGCTCTGGCTGCACATCCCATACAGGGCTCCCCAAATATTCTCAAAAGACAAAGCAATAAGGATCAATGTGGCTTGTAACTTCTTCCTTAACTTCTTTGCAATTGATGTTTTCTAACAAGAAATCCAAACTGTGACATGGGAAATGAGTGAAGAAAGACCTTTCGAAAGAGGAGCAAAATGGGAGCTGATTCAAGCGTCTGTAATTAACTAATGGCTGTGAATATTTATGAAATCTCCCAGCAGTGGCAGTGAAGTGCTGATCCTAGAGAAGTGGACGCCCTCTTCCTTGATGTCTTTAATCCTTGCAGTCCCAGCTGCCATGGCTCGAAGTGTTGGAAAACCCCACCCTCTTTCTGGCCTCTGATCAAAATCAATATTTCAGAGGGAAATGCAGAACAGCAAAGGAGTTAAACAAAAGTTCAGATAAGCATAACAAATACTAGAAAGATGAGATCCTCCAAGCAGAGTGCTCTAGAAAGCACTCCTGTTAATCTGGGCAAGGCTCTCATCAATTGCTCTGTGCAGGAAGAGCTATTCTTGGACTCCTAAGGAGGTAAGGGATTTATTTCCTCAGCTGCACGGAGTCATGCTATGAGATATCATTAAGTAAGAATAATTAGGATTTGACCTTTTAACATACAAGATTTGTTGGTTTTCTTGTGTTTCCAGTTGTTTCTAGATATACCTTTCCTAAGTGGTAGTCAGGATTTCTGTACCATTTAATTGTATAATCCTATATAAAAAAGTAATTTTTTTATGTCTGTGTGATAAGTGGCTGTGTTGATTTCCATTTGAGCATCTGTGGATGAACTTGGTAATTAATACTTTGGTGTGTTAACAAAATAAAATATTGAAGTGTATTTTAACTTGAGCAGTTCAGTGGCGATCCAACAACGTGGATTTCGTTTTCCTGGCAGTACCTTGACTGCAGTTAAGACATATCTCACAAAAAATGATGGTAAAATCCAGAATGGTCACATCAGGTTAATTGTTTCACGGTTGCAATGGCAATATGAGGAGCTTGCACTAACATCCAGAGCTGAATTTTCAGGGTGTGGGAAGCAAGTGTGCAAAGGGTCTGATGATTAACTTTCTGGCACCAGTCACTTTTCTGTGACACTGCAATCATTACTTCAGGCAAAAACAAATCATTTTGTTGCTTCATCGGCAGAAAAAAAACCCTCTCCAGCTGCATCTTCTGCCAAGGCTGAGCCTCCTCTTTCCTTCTGTGCATATGGAGGGTCCGTGGCAGCACTGTGGAAGAGAATGAAGGTGCCAGCAGAGCAGAGATCCCAGTGCCCAGCTGTTCTTTTTTTGTGATGTGGTGGAGCCCTGGGACAGCCCATTCCACTGTAACATTTGAGATCTACTGAGGTGTTTAGTTTTGCAGGGCAACAAATGGTTTTTTTTTTTCATTTTCAGAGCTCCAGTCTTGATTTCATGTAAAGCTGAGTGTTATTCATGTCTGGACCACAGCTGATCATTGCTAATTTTGATGCAGAGTTTGACTTTCCCTCCAGAGTGAAGGGTTTAGTGCTTTTCTTCAAAGGCAGTGCAGATGGTTTATTGAGTGTCAGAGATCCAAGGAAGCTTAAATGGATAAATTTAAAAATGAGATCCAGGACTTAAAGAGACTGGCTGATTCCTAGTAGGTAAAGCCAAGTTAGAACATGGTCACAGTCACAGTGACCGTGGGACCAAATTGGATTGGGATCCTACAACTTCTGCCTATTCCCATCCACCTTTTTACTGAATAGTGGCTGGGCTGACAGTCACTTAGGCTTCCATTGATGCTACTGCTATACAACAGAAAAATTGTCCTATGCTTCATTTTAAGACTTCTGAACCAGGAAGATATAATCAGTAATGGGAATGATTTATACAAAGCTGATGAGCCAGTAGAGAACAGAACTTTCCTGAAGAGCAACATTGAACAGAAAGATATAACATCACTGCTGTGAGATAACTGTTTTTAAATGTGGTTGCTTTACTGCCATTCATAGTCATAGGATGGTTTGGGTTGAAAGGGAACCTAAAGATCACCCAGTTCCAACTCCTTGCCATGGCCATGGACACCTTCCACTAGAGCAGGTAGAAGAGGGGTAGAGAAAAGAACCCCCGTGGGAAGGTAGGTGTGGTACAGTGTGACAGGCAAGGTAGTGCTGAGCAGTCCTGGAAGTATAGGAAGTCACAGAAATGGGAAGATCCAAGGGGAAAAGGGTGGGATAAATACTTACTTTAAGCAGACGAAGGTGTTGCAGCAGATTTCCCTTCACGTGAGTAATTCCATGCCAAGGTACTTCCCCAGCTGTGCATCCCTGAGTGTGCTACATAAATAGAACTACACATTCTTCCCCAAAATTTTCCCAATAATTGCAATGGTCCAAAATAATAAATTGCAGCTATTATAAAAGTAATATTACTCTGTATCACATCTGCATCTCTTAAACACATGCCATTCAAAATTCTTGCTGTTTTTGTCAGTCACATGCTCAGAAACACTTTCAATGCACTAAGAAGAACCACAAAAACTCCAAATCAGGTTTTAAAATCTCCACAACCATGCTAGCCTGAAAGAAATTCATCCTCCCAGGTAGAGAGTCGGGTTTTGCTATTGCGAAAAATGGTTCTCCTGCATGTGCTAAGGGATTAAATGTTCCTGATGTTCTAGGCAAGGGCACTGGAGGTTTTCCAATGGTGATAAAATGCAAATTTCACCCATAAGTATTTCTGTTGACAGGGAGGATAACACTCTACCTGTATGTGTGTGTGTATGTATGTGTGTGCTTAAAAATGTTAAAATTTAAAATCTGCTGGGAAAGAGAGTGTAAAAGGGTATGACTTCTCCAGACTGTTTTTTTTTTTTTTTGAGACAAATATACTGAATTGAATAAAAATATACCTAATCTTTAAGTAACTTAAACTGAAGTGTTTAATATGATTATGGAGATGTAGCCTGTGGTTCATCAAAGTATAGGGACCATATTGACACATGAAGTACTGGATCAAGAAATACATCTTGCAGGATCAGAAACAGAGTCACAACACAAACAAAATAAAGTCCAATAACAGGAAAGGCAGAGAATCTGTAGTAGTTATGACTGATTTTCCATTGCCCTACATCCTTGGTAGCAATTAGGTGTGGCTATAAAATGTTGTTAAAAAACTAAATGTAATAGCTGGTTTGCACTGACTTGGCTGAACGTTTGAGCTTCTCATGGTGGATTAAACTCTGAAGTCACAGGGGGATAAATTTGCAATTTGCCACCAAGAGCATTCAGATCTTAGTGAATCAACATGAGCAAACTGAATTTTATTACCAATATTCCAAATGTAACCTAGCCCTAAGACACATGATGTCCAGAAGTGCCCTTACTTACAGTCTGCACCTGAATTGTCTTTCCCATGAGAGGATGCTGGTTTGGCAGCAGGGCTTTCACCATTGATGACAAGTGCTTTTTGAAAACCTGGGCACAATAGTCTGAAAGGTGATGCACAAACCAAATTAATCCCCTTCAGCAGAATTGGTTCTCTGCCCTCACCTGTGGTTTTATCAAAAACTAACCAGGGGGTTTAAAACATGTTTTGAACTGTGTCAGAGAAATGAGATGACTTCAAGAGCTCTTGGAGAACTCTGCCCATCTGCCTGCAATGGGAGTGAAGCTCCACACGGCAAACCCCACCTGCACATGGATGTTGAGCCTCTATTTCCCTTTGTAAGGTGGTGTCCACTTGCTTCAGATGGAGATTTAGACAACATTTAGTGAGAGGGACCCTGCCGTGGTGCTGGCTGGAGGGAAATCCAAACCAGGAGTGTTTCTCATGGATAGATTCTTCACTTTACGCAAAATGTGTTGTGACACATTATCTCTTCAGCATGTAGCAAAGTGTACTTTGCAGAGACTGAAGAAATTCAGTTAAATCCAGCCTGTACTTGTGCTCGGGTTCGTTATTTATAGCAAGTGTGGGAGTGTGTTGGCCCTTCTGACAGCATATCATGGCCATCTTAAATCCTGAAAGCACTTTTTCTTGTTGTTGTTGCCACAGTAAATGTTTAAGAAGTTTAATCTTAAATTTATGAGTGATTTGGAGACCAGACTGTTCATGACACATTAACAAAATTAGACCAGGAAATGTTTTGCTGAACGAACTCTCTTGCTTTTATAAGGAGTGAGGTTGTTGGGAGTGTGCTCCCTGCTGTGTGTGCTGCCAGGGCATGGCCTCCATGGCCCACAGTGATGCGTGTGGATGTGTTAGCCCACGGTATTTCAAGAAAAAAATATTTACTGAACCGGCCTAAGAGAATCATGAAATCAAATCTCAAGGTGTTAGAGAGGGCACTTAGCATGGTATGAATTGGAGTTTCAACAGTGAGCATAGTCAGAGGCAAAAGGGTTAATTCTGCTTCAAGAAGAAGACATGGAAATAATTTTTTTTCTTGCTAATTAAATATGAAACTGACTAACTGTATGCAAGTGTAATTTTCTTATCTTATTAGCCATGTTCATTTCTGAAGTGAATAACTACCAGCACTGGTACAGTATATGGGCAGAATAATAGTCAAACTGATTTTTACTTTAATCTCTGAATACAATTAGCATAATTTAAAATGTTATAAGCTACAGCAGATAGAAATCACATTATAGAGACTGTAGGTGGAGAGGTGGGTGGTCACATGCAGAGGGAAAACTGGAAGAGCACTTAAAATACAGCCGAATAATAAGCATTCAGGAGAATGTAAAGCTACATGGAGTTGAAAGGCACATTATTTCAAGAGATGGGGGAAGAAAAGTGGATAATCATGAGCAAGGTTCAAGGACTTCTACTACTGCAGGGCCTGGTCCCAAGAAATGCTGCCATAAGAGATGTAGTTTATACAACTGTTTTATGGGACATGAATCCCAAATTCCATTTTCTGTCAGGAGAGAGAACAGCCCAGTGGAGACAGACAGATCACATCTTGCCTGACCAGATGGAAAGAGAAGAAATCAGGATATGATGGGGGAAGGAAAGAGGGAGGTCAGATGGGGAACCACAGAGAGGGACCATGGGTGTAAATCGTGTGTTTGGGTGAGTTGTGCATGAGAGCAGGGACAGAAGAAGGAAAAAGAGAGAAAGAATGGGCTGAATGAGGAGACAGGCTCTGGAAATCCTGAATTGTAGGCTAGGACTGACTGAACAGTCAGCACCAATGAGTGTGGGAAGAAAGTGACATGAACAAGGAGAGGAGACAGGGACAAGCTGGTGAAGATAAACCCAGGCTCGAGGAGAGTGGAAAGAAGGTGCTGCCTGACAGAGGCTGAAGCCTGGGATGCTCACATCATCCTACTCCTCTGCTGTCAGCAAATATCCATACAGCCTCTGGGAAGCCATTGTAGATCACCTGCCACTGCACCTGCTCCATGGAAAATAAAAGATTACTTGGGAAACATTTTGAACTCTTTTTCCTTTCTGGAAAAAAAGGAAAATTCAAGGGCCTGCTTGCCCTCTCCCTTTACATCCTGCACTAGTTTCTGCAGTGTTTTTTTAGCAAGTTACAAAATTAAGCCCAGGAATCTAGTCTGTTTAACCAGTAATAATCTGATGTTGTCCATAATTAAATTTCTGTGGCCCCTTTTTAATTGTTGCAAGGAAATCTATAGGATTTGTTATTTAGTACAGAATGGTCTGAAATGTTACCAAGCTGTACAGTGTGTATTAATCACTGGGTAAATTTTATCTATATCCTGACAATTTACCCAGAGCATGTTCTTTGAAAAGAACTAGAAATGTTCTTCATTATGAGGGTATTCTGTGGCCCGGCCTTACTGCTGGAGTACAGAACACTACTTTGATGTATTTTTCACATAAAATTGATGGATTTCCTATCATAAAGACATTTCTGAAGCATAGAACATGGACCTCACTCCTGAGTGGCTGTTCCTTTGTCGCAGTGCTCTCTGCTCTTTGAAACTTCTTCCTACAAAAAAAAAAAAAAAAAAAAAAGGCAAAAAAAGAAGCAATCTCTAGACTTAATTCACTGCTACATAATAGAAGGTGTTGTCAGCAAATGGCACTTGCAAAAGCAGCCTTCCAGCTGTGTGGATGTCAGACTGGAAGTCCAGTGACTTGGGCCCAGGTTGCCCAGAGAGTTCCTGCAGAGCTTTCATACAGAGGTGAAAATATTCTGCTTTTTTGAATCGGCCCAACTTGCATTTTTACAATGAATTAAGCACATCTACACTGAGGTATGGACTGTACTCTGTGTATGTGTGTGAACAGAGATTGGCCAAAAAAATCTTAGAATCAGGAGTTAAATCAATGTATATCACCTCCAGAAATATGTGCACTGAGCAGTGTTTGTAGATGAGCAGTACATGTAAAGATGTTGTGCAGCTCTACTTTTGGCAAAGATGACAGATGATGATACTTCCTGAGAAGACTTTCAAGGTCTGATTTTTGTTTACTCAGTTAATATTGGCTGTATTTAATGCACCATGTAAAAGCATTGCAATTGGTCTGAAGCACTCTGCT
The DNA here is from genome assembly GCF_052056855.1 of Sturnus vulgaris. Classification (NCBI taxonomy): domain Eukaryota; kingdom Metazoa; phylum Chordata; class Aves; order Passeriformes; family Sturnidae; genus Sturnus; species Sturnus vulgaris. The sequence goes on from NC_142244.1 coordinate 113,222,213, forward strand.
GCAAAAAAAAAAAAAATCAGCACAGCCAGTTCAGTAATTGTTTAGTGGGATTTTTTTTCCAGTTTTTCTTGTAATATTTGTACTGCATAGACTTTTAAATGAGATTAACCTTTAATGGACATGCCTAGAAAACAGGTAGTGACGTCTGTCTGAGAAAGAGACTTACACAAGTGTTTGCATGACAATGAAGGCAGCAAATAAACATGTTTGTGTATATTTAACACTCTCTAGTTCTGCTATTTGATTAAAAAAAAACGTTATGAAAGACTACGAAGTGCTAATGAGGACAGCCCTCACCAAGCCCAAACTCTTAAGAAACAGCAGCAGTCCTGCAGCATTGCATTTGTCTCTCAGTGCCAGGGCTCTATATTTAACAAGCTTTCCCCAGCTCCCACACCCAGATGAATTCATTGGAATGCAGTAGGAAAGCAAGAGCTCATCTGACTCATTAGGAGGCTCATATGCAATTACCATCAATTAAAAATTCCTTCTAGAGCCACCGTGTGAATTTGGGTGCGCTGAAAGAAATGAAATCATCAGGATCTCTGTAAGCAGGACTTAGCTTTGCATTGAGCACAGGACAAACACGGATTCGATTAATCTGCAGAAATAATTAGCTGATGTGCCAACTAACGTGTGGGATCTTCAGAGAACTGTGTCTGGTGGAGTTTAACATCTTCCACTTCACTGTCTGTGACTTGCAAGCAGCAGAGCCAAAGAAAAATATCTCTATATTGGGAATGAATTGAAAAAAAAACAAAAAAAACCCAAACTGTTGTAACCACGTTTTGTTGATATGAAATTATTTTCTTTCTTTTCACCAGCCGCTAGTGAAGAAAAAAAGTTTAGAGGTGGAAATGTAATGACAAATGATTTACAGATGGATTCCTTTTTCACTATATTCCCATTAAGATGGGTTGTAAACACTCTCCTTTCTTAGCCCAAGATCTTTCTCAGAATCTGTTCTGTTTAGGTTTGACTTGTTGGATTTGGAATAAGCTCATCAAAAGACTGAGCAGCTCTTGAGCCAACCCAAAAGAATTGAGGGGCTTCTGTCATAAATTTTCCTTGAAAAATTTTATCTTAACATGAGCTTACCTGTGCATCTGATATTTTAACACTATTGGATGTTTATATCCTGTTTATTAAGTCTTTTATTAAAACCTTTGAAAAAATACAACGGAACAATTAAAAGTATATGTATGTATAATTTCACAAGCTTTTTAGAAGTCTATACAATAAAACAAACGTGCTTATGCTATACTTATTTGTATTCACTATTCCTAAGAAGCAGCAAATTCTACCTTTATCTTTTAAACAGGGTAATACCTAGATATCTAGGATTGTTTTATTGTTCCTTTTTGAAACATAAAAATGGTAAAAATCCCTAAACTTTAATTGTATTTTAGAGCAGTGCCATTTCTCTCACTGTTTATGTTCTGGTGGTACCAAGAGGATTCTTATGTTTAGATCTTTAAAAGCCTATAATGACACAGAATTTCCACAGGTAGAAAGCGCCCAGACCTCCACCAAAACCTATAGGAGCTGCACAAATAACAAACAGCCCTGGAGTGCAGACACTGATCTCAGAATAAATATTGACAGATCCTTTAACTTCCTGCACAGTGTGTCTTAGGACAAATAAGAGAGCCTAGACAAATTATTTTGGTTTTGTGTAGGGTTTTATTTAACAAATGCAAAGTGGTTCAAAAACTTTGGTCTTGGTTTTTAATGTTGAGTCTACTTCTTGGAACATTGTATAGAAATTTCGATGGAGAGAAAAAATGATCCAAATCTCTATGCATTTTTATGAAGCTGATAATGTAATTTCTTTCATTCCTACAGTAGTAGTTATTCTGTGGAGACAAGCAGGACTGTGATCCCCAAAAATCCCTAAAGCTGATATTTAGACATAACTATGTACTCAGTGTACTGAGACCTAACAATTAACTAAACATGGTAGAAGTGTCAAGGAAAACATTTGAAGCTAGCATAATATAGAAACATATATATATTCTTATATAAGGAAATAGAAAGGAAGAGGAAGTTACAGCTGGAGAACAAATCTGGTCTCATATAACTCAATATTACCTGTACATTTTAACATTTTTCAATATATAGGTTTTTGTTCAATGAGTTATCTACAAAATAAACATATACTGATTTTGCTTTTACATTAAAATCCCTGCAGGTAAGAGGAGCAATCCAACTGAAAACCAGAAGTCAAAAATCTTGTTTCACTTACATAAACTAAACATAGACTGATATTTTTTCTTCTATTTCCCTTTTTTTATATTTCTCAATAAAAAGGGTGCCAAGCTAGGAAATGTGTCAGCAAAGTACAGAGATGGTTTTATCAACAGTATGCATGCTGCTTTTTTGGAAACATATCTACAAGATTTACTTCCTGGTGTCTGCTCTGAACTTGTGTAATTTGCAGAAGAAAGTGGAGCTGAGGGGTGGGAGAGAAGCCATTTATCAGGAACATTTGAGAATGGTTACCACGGTGAAAGAAACAGAAGACAAAAGATCCATTAGTTTAATCATCTTTGATCATTTGCAGGCTTTGTTATGTATTTGTATCTTGCAAAACTGAAGAGTGTGCAGACGATGCCAATCAGAAAGGCACTCTCCTCCCAGATCAATTTGATTGAATTCACATGAGGGGAAAAATAAATGCTTGAAGCCAAAATCAGTGTGACACCACTGATGTTCCAGGGGGAGGTGAAGTCTCCTCTATATCCATACACTGAATGTGTCTTGGGTCACAAGGCCAACAAATCAGATATTTGCAGTTTAGAAAAGACCTTTGGAGCTTTTTAAGAAAGGGTAATTTCCACTAAGGCATCCAGTACCACATAGAAGAACCAAATAGGAAATAATATCATTGCCATCAGTGCTTGCAACAGAGGGTTTCAGAAGGGAGAAACTTCTAGAAACCTGGTTATTTCCTAGCAAGCTCTACAGGCTTCTGATCAGCTTTTGGACAAAGCTCTTGGTTTAAATTATGTTAATCTTCTTCACAGGGCAGGGATAAGCAACTTTCTGATTACAAGAACAAAATAAGAAAATACTGGGACAAAGTCTCTGCGGACATAAATCAGTGCGATACCCTTGAAAGCCAACACACAACAGACAATTTAATTTGCTATCCAGCCTGTTCTAAAACAGGGAAAGAATGTTAAAATTCTTCTTTTTGTGCTGAGATTAAATCCTGCAAATTTGCCATGGAAACCATTTCTTCTTCTTTTTTTTTTTTTTTCCCCCTCCTTACCCTCCTTTTCACAGTTCAGTAATAGCAATTCTTTCAGAGATGGGAGGTTTGAGCATTGTAATTTGGGGTGGGGAATTTTTGGGAGGTAGGCTGAGGAGAAAAATGGGGAGCTGTGGAAGGGAAGAGGCCACAGAATATGTTAACTCTCAAAAATGAGTTCACATCCCCAAGGCCCCAGTGCTGAGTGCCAGCAAAGGACAGATGCTTCTAACAGTTGGAGCATTGCAGCACGGAGGAGGGAGCCATCCTCCAGAAGCCAAGAAGCCACCCTGAGAAGCAGGCAGGCCTGGCATGACCCACTTCAGATGGAGCTCCCCTGGCTCCCAGGGCTGACTCACTGGCCCTGTTTGATCCCACTGCTGCCACAGCAGCAGGAAGGGAACACCAGGACAGCAGCCCTGGGTGTGGATAACACCAGGGTAGTGCAGAGGGCGGGAGGGCTGGAACCAGGTAACCCCAGATCTGCCACTCACTCCTGTCAGCCACCAACCAGGGTGTTCAGCCAGGCTTCTGAGCTCCTCACAGGAATGGGCAGGGTCTACCTAGGCTCTCATTTTGGAGGAAAAACCTGATTTTCACAGCATGCCTGTGCTGCTGTTTCCAAAGCATGGGTTGCTTTTATCCCCATGTTACACAGTATCTTAATGGGTAATCTAAAGGTTTTAATACAAAAAGGCAAAGGGAAGGACATGGGGAGGAGGTAAAAGAAAAGGCAGTCAGGGTGGGCTTGGTCCCCCATTGAATTATCCCATATAAAATTTTGCTTATAGAATCATAGAATAATTTAGAGTGGAGATCATCGAGTCCAACCATTAAGCCAGCACTGCCAAGCTCACCACTAAACCGTGTCCCCAAGCACCACATCTGCAGGTCTTTTAAATGCCTTCAGGAACGGCAATTTCACCACTTCCCTGGGCAGCCACTTCTAATGCTTTACAAACCTCCTAGGGGCGAAACTTTTCCTAATATCCAGTCTAACGCCCCCCAGAACAACTTGAGACAGTTTCCTCTTGTACTATCACTTGTTAGTCAGGAGAAGAGGCTCATACTCACCTCACCATAAGCTCCTTTCAGAAGCAAACTGGAGGTCCATTTTTCATGGGATGCAAAACTGGAATCAATTCCATCCAGTTTTAATTCAGTGAGAACTTTATCTGGGAGACAGAATTGCCAGAGTAAATTGCCAGAGTGAGGCTGCCCCTCACCAGCCCTCTAACAGAAAATTAGGGTCCATCTTTTCCTCATTTCTTGATGTTTCCATTTCTTTCATGTTCCTTTCAGGTGGACTTTCCATGTCCTTTTCTCCTGATGGAGCATTTCCTCATCCTTCTGTTGGCATAATGTCAGGTCTGTTTGTTTATACTAAACATGAGGGGTTTTTATGGTGCCTCATCAACCACATTGAATTTTCAGAATGATGTGTTCCTTCCTACTTCTTTTACTCACTCATACAGTAGACTTGTTCCTGACAGAAATGAGACATTTCAAGGATGATTACATGCTGTAGCAGCCTAGCACAAAATTACATCTTTCTGACCTGCTGTGTTTTAATGTGGTACCTTACTGACTTCCACAGTTCTCAGTTGTTCACCCTTATTCCCCAAGGATGTCTACAAAATAAAAAGTTATAGTGAATTCATTCTCATACACAACCTCAGCAAAACTTCAGAGACAGGATGTTCTAATCAGAGTCTACAAGGTTTACAAAACTCAGGTTTTGAATGTTATTAAGTCTGCATTTACTTTTCACATTACTGGTTTGTAAACCCTTAGTGTCCTGTAGCTCAAGTCACAGGTCTGGATCTTGCTGAGGGCAGCTTCTATACACAGACTCATTAATATCCCAGAGATCACCTTGTTTCAAGCATAACATTTCTCTGTAGGAATGGGTTTCTCCCTCCCAGGAGGAATATAAATACTTCTAGAGCACATGCTGGGCACTGCACAGTGATTTGGCTCAAAATATGAGATATTTAGAATTTGCCAGTTTTCTTCCCATATTTACTGTCTCAAAGCATTTACACTCAAAGCACTTACAGTCTTATAGGGAGCTGCATTTACTGCTTTTTGTTTACTGTTTTATATTCCTTATTCTTGCACAAGTGACTCTAAAATACATAAACCAACATGATATTTTACTGCAGCAAAAGTCCAAAACAAACAAAAGCCTCCACATAAACCTCCCTCCCTCCAAAAAGTCTCTGAAGTTTCAAGCAGTTTTCTCACTTGCAAACGGACTATCATTATTCTTCCAAAGAAGCTTTCAGGTTCATCAAACTGTTTGCTCCAGCCCTCCATCGCTCTGATTGCTCCTCCTGTGCTTTGCACTGGTGTTAAATTTTGTATGTCTACTTCTGTGAGCTCTGCACAGCATTGAAATGACTGCTGATTCAGAAGGTAATGGGGATTTTTTTTTTTCCAGGTCAGTAAATATAAGCTTAGGATTCAGCATTCAGGCTGGTGATGTTGAAAGACCAGCTTTACAGTTTCTAACCTAAACAGGAAAGTCAGTCTATTATCTGAAAGGAGTAGAAAACAGGGGATTGGGAGGTATAGCAGTGGTCAGGCATTCCTTCAGGAAACTTTTGAAAGACTCACTTGCATTTGAAGTTTGGGAGATAAAAGATATCAGCTTTGTCAAGCTTTTTGCTATGTTGAAGTACAGAATCAAAATTATATTTATTTCCCATAAACAGAGATATGTTTGAATTGTTTCCTCCTTCTGAAGCTTTATAAAAAGATTATTGTACCCAGGGAACTGATGACTGTCAAGTCTTACAGGATGATGATTAAAATATATTTTCATAACTCAGTTCATAAAAGTGTATGCATATATATGGGCACATATATAGGCATATTTGTATAAATCTAAGTATATATGACAGAAATGCAGGTTTTCAATTCCTGTCTACAAATGATTTCGACTCTGTCTTCGTGACCACAGATGGGGAGTTTGGAATATGTATTATATTCATGCAGTCTTTGAGTTGGAGACCAAGGACTGTGGGATCCCTGCTGTCCTCCACAGGGAAGGAATAGTGTGGTGATGTAAAGCATGGTACCCACACTACTGAACTACTCCAAAGGCACATTTTTGTCAAAAAATCTGTTCTCCAGGTCATTTAAAGCTCGTCCAGCCATAATGCTCCTGTGCAACACTAGGAAAACACTGTTAGCTGAACTGGGAAGCTTTCCAGCAAGCCACAAGCTGGCAGTTCTGTCTCTCCATAGCACTCGGGGTGACAGCAGAGCATCTCCCAGGTATTTTGTACTCCCAAAATCAGGCTGAAATATGAAAATGCTCTGTACACGTAGGGATAGGGCATGCTGATACCACAGTCCCCCACATGAGAAGCCCAGAGCACATCTTTGAAGGCCTGGACTGCAGCCCTAACTACAGGAGTATCCTTCTTCTGCATAAGCAAGGGATCTTGTTGGAATACAGATTCATGAGAAATGTAAATTTGTGAGAAACTCTCTGATTTCTATGCTGCTGAGGCTTTCTGTGCAGCAGCACCAGATACCAAAAAAAAGCAAGAGGGAAATGCAAACCAGGGATCTCAGGGACAGTAGCAAAGGAAAGGCAGCACCTCTGTGTGTGACACACTTATCTTATGTCACACGCTAAATCTTCACAGAAACTGAGACACCACTCACAGTTAGTAACCAAAAACCCCCCAAACCAACCAACCATCCAACCATCCAACCAACCAACCATCCAACCATCCAACCAACCAACCATCCAACCAACCAACCAACCAACCAACCAACCAACCAACCAACCAACCAACCAACCAACCATCCAACCATCCAACCATCCAACCATCCAACCAACCATCCAACCAACCATCCATCCATCCAACCAACCAACCAACCATCCATCCAACCAACTAACCAACCAACCATCCAACCAATCATCCAACCATCCATCTGTCCATCCAACCAAACATCGAATGAAACATCCAACCATCCATCCATCCATCCATCCATCCATCCATCCATCCATCCATCCATCCATCCATCCATCCATCCATCCATCCATCCATCCATCCATCCATCCATCCATCCATCCATCCATCCATCCATCCATCCATCCATCCATCCATCCATCCATCCAACCAACTATTCAACCATTCAACCATTCAACCATTCAACCATTCAACCAACCAACCAACCAACCAACCAACCAACCAACCAACCAACCATCCAACCAACCAACCAACCAACCAACCAACCAACCAACCATCCAACCAACCAACTGCTCTAAATGTAAATGAGACTGATAGTAATGTAGATTTAATTAGCATATGCAGCTTGGTAACCAAGATGCCTTGGCAAGAGGAAACAGAGCTCTGAAGATACAAGAAGACTGGATCAAGTCTGGCTGATGGGAAAGATTTTACTAAGTAGAAATGTAAAGTTTGTCTGTGATGTTTAACTAAATGATTGTAGTAAAAATCACTAAAAATTACTAGCCTTCCTGTAAATGGTACATAAGCACATGTAGCACACAGTAAAATTTGGATTCTGATCATGATTCAGTAGTCCCCATCTCTCTCTCAATCGTCCATAACCAACCAATCAAAAAATACCCCAACCAAACCAAAAAATACCCCAACCAAACACAATAACAACAACCACCAACCAAAAACTCCCTAACAAAACAAACTAAAAGAAACCCCCACAAACAAACAAAAAATCCAACCAACCAACCAACCAACCAACCAACCAACCAACCAACCAACCGTCCTTATGTCCCTTTGGTTAATATGGAAAGTAAAAGTGCCAATGACTCCTTCCTCATTTCCCTTTTGTGGCAAAGAATGCCAGGAAAAAGACAAACTGAAGTAAGAAAACTGGAGGTCTCCAGCCTGTTTTTTTTTTTTAGGCAGCTCTTGCTGCTGTTCTTGTGAGTGGACATTTCTGAGCATTCAGCTCCCTAATTTGGCCCTTCCTTTTGGTGACTGCCTGTCTGTCTGCCAGGCACAAGGTGTTGTAATCCATAAGGAGAAATACTTGGAGGCAGAAATAGGTGGATGGCTGAGACCCAGCAGAGTCTGAACAGGGGCAGCCACGTTACAGCCCAGTGCCAGGTGAAGAGCAGGGGCCTCAGGGGACGAAGAGCTGATGGTTTCACAGACTTTGGCAGTGCTGCCTTCCCAGTTTGCAAGGATCAGCAGAAGGAATTGCACAAGCACTGGGATCAGGCACAGGAGTGGGAGGGGAGGGAGGAACTGACCCTGCTGCTGGGGTCCTGTGTAACATGGTCAGAGCTGGACAGAAAAACCTTGCTGAAGTAATTAAAGGGAGCTGGATGTGGAGGGAGAGGGTGAGCCAAGAACATGGAGGGGTGAAGGAAATCAATACAATGATTTCACCAGCTACCTTCTGAACCAGAGGAAGCATGGTTTGCAAGCACTGATGCTGGACAGGTGTAGTGCAGACGTGAAGGGACCAAAAAAATCTATAATATTCTGGCAGTGCTACTGGAGAAAGGCATTTGCTTCTTGGAAATGTTTATACAGTAAAAAAAATAATTTGCTTTCTGTATAGAGAAAAAAGGACATTTTTTGTACCTTTCTCCATCCTTATTTTTGCTGATAATTGGCTGAAATTTAAAATTAAGAAGTCAAAGAAGACAGAAATGCTTATGTTAAAAATAATTTGCTTAAAATCTTCTAAGAGCATGTGGAAATCAGGGGGCTTCTTTTTCTGTATTTTAACTGGACATTCTAACAAAATCTATGTGGAAAGCATTGGTCCATTATATAGTATTTCCCAATCAAGATTAGTGGGATTTTAAATCAGTACCTTCAGGGCGAAGGAATGAGCACCTTTCACTTGAAATAAAGGAATAGCTGCTGGTATTATCTGTTGTAGTAAATTGTTCATATTGGCCACTTCCTTGAGCATGATAAAGATTGATATACTGACAAGGAGGCAACATGAGGAGAGGCAGATACTTCCCACTGCCTGGCACAAGGCTGTCATCCATGCAAAATAGAACATTTAATATCATCATTAATGAATGATTAGTCATTTTTTATTATAGTCATTCCATAATAATCATTAGTATGAATTAATACTGCCTCAGGGAGCACATGAGCTGTGAGGAACTTCTCTGTACTCCTCAGCTAATAGGAACAGACTTTCCTGCAATGCATGGAGGTGTTTGGTTACCTGAGCTGCAGCCTTTTCCCTTTGTTATGGCATAGACATGGCACCCAAAATTAATGTTAGGACTGATATGAAGACATGGAACATATTAATTCCCTATGCCTTGTGTAATTTTTTCTTTAATTGTACTCCAAAATCAGATTACAAGCTGAAGATTTTTAGGTTTTTTTGTACCTCATACGTGCATAGGAGATCCTGTCCGTTAATCTCTCCTTCCAGTGTGTGAACACAAAGCTAACAGAGCACCCTGTCCCCTTTCACACACAGCACCATGCACGTAGCAGGTAATGCTCTGCTTAGCCTGGTGCACTGGCAGAATGTGATTTCCTGCAGTTTTTGAAACACCCCTTAGTCCCCATCAAGCTGTACCTCATGCAATATTTGTTTAGCTCAGGGAATGCAGAATTGTCCTGACTTGCTTGAGAGGCTGGGAACTGCTCCCACATAGCTGAGACAGGGGGAGGACGTTGTCAAGGCACAAGCAGCTTTGCACAGGTGACCTTTTGGATTTCAACCAATTTCACATTACACTTGGACTTATTTTCTTCTTCTTCTTCTTTTTTTTTTTTTTTTTTTTTTTTTTTTTTTTTTTTTTTTTTTGTGCTATATAAGGTATAAAGGAAAGAGCAGATCAAAGAACGTGAGGCACAGATCTGAAAATGGACATCCATTCACTCTAGGAAAAAAAAAAGCCTCACATTTCCCTTACATGCCTCCTCTTTACAGCCTACGTGGAACACTTCCCAAACCAGTAATTTATGGGTTTTAAGAGTGTTCATAATTCGGGATTTTTAACAGTGAAAGCCACCTAAGATTGTTGGCAATTTGCCTGTCTTTATGTTAGCTGCTTTTCATCTGATGAGCTGTGATTCTATGAATTAAAAAGGGGATCTTATTGAACATGGAGGGGACAAACAAAAAAATCCCAAACAAACAAAAACAAAAAAACAAAAAACAGAAAACAAGAAAATAAAGAAAACCAAAAAACCAAAACCAACCAAACAAAAAAAACAAAAAACAAACAAACGCCCCCCAAACAGTGTTAATTCTGAAAAAAAAAAAAAAAAAGTATGAAAAAATCCACGTTTCTTGATACAGAATTTGGTTGGTTTTCCCCCCAGAAGTAGGATTTAAAATTTCACTTTGTTTAGTTGTTTTTTGAATATAAAACGTATTTTGAGAAAATTATTCCACAATGAAATGTTATGTTATATAATGTATATGATAAAATACATTATTATAAATTAAAATGCATTTACTGAGCATCTGGCATTTTTCTTCTTTTTGAAATGATTGTGTTTATACTTTCTCAATTGTGCAAGATTAACACATACTCATTAAACACTTATTTTTCAAAGAGCTATACCAATATTTTTTACCTCTCATACTGGATAGTCTCTGTGATAGAACTGTAGTGATTTATAGCAAAAGGAAAATTGACCATTAATGATACGTTGACATCTCATGTAATCTGTTATCAAAAATTGTTTAGACTGGAATAAAGCCTCTTAAAATATCATATGTATATTGGAAGAGATAAATTATTCAACTAAATCATAGAACTACATCAATTATCTTTCCATCTTATCACTTTTTTATGTTAAGAGCAAATTTTTCCTATCAATGTAGGAAACACTTTTTTCTCCCTATTAGTCATACTCTACTGCCTTGGTGGAGATATAAATAAAGCTGTAATTCCAAAAAGTTATTAATCTATTTGCAGTGCTTTAAAAAAATGGAAGAGTAATTATAGATTTTTATTGGGAGGTTAAAGTGTATTTTATGTTTTGCAGTTTTCTTAGTCATTATTTCATTGTCAGTTTGCATGGGTTCAATTTGAGTTTTACAAGCTACTAAGGAATGAAGGAATATAGCAAAAGTTATAATTTCTTGAGGTTTCATTCTAAAATATTTAAAATCATGAACTTCTCTTTTATCAAGGTCCTAACAAAATATCAAAGTGTCAAGGTTTTGAGGTAAAATTCTAAAAAAACCTTTCAAGTTTTCAGGATTTTCTCTTGTTGGTCAGAAGAAAGTTACACACTTGAAAATTATTCTGCAGTTGTAGTTCAAACACCTTTTCCTAACAGATAAACAATTAATCCTTTTTCAGAAGTATATTATGATCCATTTCTGCAAACACTTAAGCCAGTACCACAAATTATTTGAGACTTGGGGTTTGAAATACTTCTGGAAAAGATTTAATGGTTGTGTCTGACCTGCAAGCATAAATCGAAGTTGCCAAATCCAGGATCAAATATTTCTGTGATTGCAAATTGAATTCAGGTTCCACCGAGTTCATTAAAAGTAGAGTTTCAGGTTATTATTTGGTTCAGTTAATGCTATTTTTTAAAAAAAGGAGTTTTAGGAGAAAAGTGGAGGATACGCCAATTCCACATTTTCATTTTTAAGCAAGACTATACAAAAGAAAATATACTGCAAAGGAGTAGCAAAATCAATTCTTACAAAACCATCCTCTTACAGAAATTCCTCTTGAAATTCTATTTAGGCTGTTCCTGACAGGCCTTCTTGTATGGTCTTTTTCTGTGGTTTTGATATTTTAAATACAATTTGTTATGCGTCTTTTGAGCAAGAAGTTTATTCCCCAGATCTCCTTCAGATTTTTGGCTTGGGAACTTTGGGAAGCAACTGTTGACTTTCTTACCAAAAAAATTCTGCGAGTTCTGAGGCTTTGAGCCTTGTGAACATTTTTCACAGACAGAGAAGGTGTAGGAGCAGATCTGGAGTGTCTCCTAACTTATTCTTGAGCCCTCAGCAAAGCTCTGCTGCTTTCAACATCAGCACCACCAAAATTCCCCTGCTCTTTCAGTGCTTTCAGCCCGGGTCACAGACCTCTTGCTCAGGGCAGCAGCACTCCCTGTTCCAGCTGCAGGGCTCGGGATGGGAGGGGATGGGAGGAGAACCAGTCAGGGTGTCCCTGCTCTGTCGAGGTTTGGAGTTCAGGACATTTCTATTCACAGCCTGCAAGTTCACTCTAAGTCTGACTTCTGCCTCACCTCAGAATATGTCTAGAATGACATTCCTTTCTTTTTTTTTTTTTTCCTCTTTTCCTTTTTAATTGGAAAATGGCTAAAACTTCTCCCTGACCTTTTTATCTTGCTGGTAATGCCCCTGCCTTTCTATTAATAACAGGCTTTGGGGGGTGTTTCGTCTGCACTGGCAGCAGAACTTCTATTTCTTACTCAATTTGGTATCTGCAATTACAGTACTTTTCTGAAGTGCAAAAGACATTTATAAAAATCAAACCCATCTCCCTGCTTAGCATCAGACACAGTGCAGCAGCTCACTGCTGCTTCCAGCTTACATTAGGTTTTCCATCTTTTCCTTGGAAGTCTGCAGTGGTCACCAGCAAACACTTGCTGTCAGGTGAAGGACCCTCAGTGGAGTGGCAGGAATAATGTGCATCATCAGAGAGAATGCTGGGCTTGTCTTGGATGTCTTGGTTAAGACATTCAGCTCCTTACAGTGCCCTGCATTTCCAAGGCATCTGCATAGAGAGACATCATCCTTGAAGGCAGAGGTAATGGGAAGCTGGAGAAGGAATGTTCTTCATTTCCTAAACTCCCATTTCTTCATTTTGGATGGACAGTGCTGGTGAGGCTGATTTCCTGTACCTGCTCTCCATGTGGTCTGCAAGGCTCTCAAGAGGTCACTTGATGTCCTGGAGTGTCCCAAAGACAAATTAGTGTAAATGGAGTGGTTTAAAATGCAGGAAGCTGTTGTTGGTGCATCTGGGAGCATCTGCAGTTTGAGGGTGCTCCCTGAGAGGATCAGTGATATTCTCACTGTGCTCTCTTGATTCAGGTTTTAAAAAAACTGCTGCTGGTCACAACTGGCTGTATTTATTGCCAGGCCCAGCAGTGAGTCACCTTGCATGCAAAGTTTCAGGCTGTCAATAAATTCCAAGCCCATTTCACTCTTTCATCCAGTCTCTCTCTCTTCCCAGAGGGTCTTTCTTTCTAATTCACCTATGGGGGAACCTATCCATTCATGAGCAAAACTTACACTGTGCCATGCCATTATGGGGTTATTTTGATTGTGTAGGTCCACAGTGTTTTATATGGGAACAGAGAGTTTCTGAACAGCCCTCTTAGGGGGAGCCCAATGTGCTTTGTTGTCATCCCACACCCAGGCAGTCCCATGATGGGGAGCAAAGGTGCATTAACAGGTGCCCAAGGTCCCTGGTCCTTCCAAGGCCAGCACTTTACCCTGTCCATCCTTGGCTTCCCCAAACCATGCAGCCAGTGGACCTTTACTCCCACCCCAGAGCTGGTCCCATCTCCAGCAGCACTGCAGCATCCCTAACCTTCAGTCCCATATGGGAGAGAGGCTGGTGCCCACTGCCTTCCCACCTGCCTGCTGCTGGCAAACACAGCAAATCCCAGGAGGGAAGAGCTCCGGATGCAGCCTCTGCAATAAGCAGTGAATTGACTGTGAACCTGCTCCGACTGAGCCGTCTGCCTGCTGATAATCTGCACAGAGAGTTTGTTTTCTTTGGGTTTGTGTTTTCCACCAGCCTCTTGTTTTCTTTCATGAATTCTACATCGCCTCTTGTGTTTTACCTTTCCTGGCAAAACTGTTTCTCCTCATGACACATAGCTCTCCCCCAGGGCCGGTTATGTAAGGTATTGCTGCTTGGTGTTTGTACAACCCTACATCTTGATCCCCTGTAGAGAGCACATTGTGTATCCTACTGGCAGCAAACAAAAGCAGTTTCCTATATAAAATACACAAGTCTTGCGTCTGTGCTTGCATGTTTAGGCAAACACCCTCCTGTGTTTCGGGACGCAAAGGAAGAACGCGATAAGTACCTGCTATCCTGGTGATGCATGTAACCAAACAGGAAAAAAAAAAAAAAAAGGGAAAAAATCCTCCTAATAAGGAGGAAAGGCTGTTCTTCTCTAGTCTATGTTGTATATATAACTTTCACACTTCAACCTCTCATGCCGTTTTAAATGCAAACAGCTCTTCCAGCCAGCAGTCACAGTTGTTTCAAGGACAAACACATTTGTTTTGTCTTTAAATGAATGTATTCATCCTGAGTGGCAGTGGAGGGGCTACCTCTTTCTCAGGAGGCTCCTTAAGTTTCAGCTAGTGAGATGGAGTAACATTTCCATTAAAAGGGAAAGAGCCAGGCAAAAAATTCCACCTCCCAACCCCCCAGTTCTAACTGATCTGAGTGTTTGACACACTCCTGTTGTGGGTAAGGTGTGGGTGTCCTTGCTGGGGAAAAAAAATAATTATAAATACCTGCTTTCCTCATTATCTCTTCCTCTGTGTGCATGGGTGATTTGTGTCTTCCCCTCTCCTGCCTCCACCCTTCCCCCAGACACAAGCTATATTTTATGTAGCTGCATTGCACTTTGGTCATACAGGTGATGGACTAAGACCCAACAACTAAGTCAGAACTGCAGCTGTTCAAGTTCTGTTGGGGTGGGCTGGGTTGGGTTTTGGGGGGCAAGAGGAGTATTTATCCTGCAATATGCCATGTGGTCAATGCTGGTGACTACCTGCACAATGGCCGGGGTGGCCACAGTGCCTTGGAGCAGCTTGGCTGCATCCCCTTGGGATGAGTATCCCTGTAAGCCCTTGGGCTGCCCAAGCACAGACTGCATCAGCTTCTGCCTAGACCAGAGTGATCTGATAAAGGCCACTTGTGGGATTTCCTGCTGCTTTCTTCAGCTTTCCAGGGCCAGAACAAGAATAAAGGAGTTTCTGAGCCTGGGTGGAACTGATGGCAGGGATGTGAGGCTTTCTGGGTGATGTGGCAGTACATGCCAAGGTCAAGGGAAGGCCTGGCTTCGAGGCTGGAGTGGTGGTTTGTCCTGGAGGAAGGAAAGAAGGAATTGTTCTGGCTAGTTAGATAGAAGTTTGTTGTCTCTCAAACAGGGGATTTCTAAGTGAAGATAAGCTGGGTTGTGCAGAGGTGAAGGAGCTTGGTAAAGCTCTGAACATGTGGGGAAGGCCAAGGCTGGCAAGGATGAGTGCAAAGGAAATAATTAATCCTTAATGAACATGTGAGTGGGAGGTTTAAGGGGATGGCTGAGGAGGGATGGAGCAATACTGGAGAGGGAGAGGTTGGGAATTCAATGAAATAGCAAAAGTTGCACAGAGTAAAATGCAAAGCAAAAAAAGCCAAAACTTTCCCTTGCCATTATTGCAGATTGCTTCATTTTTCTCCTACCCTGTCAAACTAAAAGACTCCTGTAACAGCCTCCAGCTCCTCGCCTACCTTCCAGTTTCTATCCTACAGCAATGTTTCCCAAACTGCAAGGTGCACCCCCTCCAGGGGAGAAAGGGGGGAGCAGAGCCCAGAGAGAGAATGAGAGATGCAAGAAGCCTGTGAATGCTTGACTCATTCATTTTGCAGCCTCATTCAGGCTCCCTGTCTCTGAAATCAAGGCCCTCACAGGAAAAATTCCAAACCATTAATTTTCATTCTCTATCTACAACCAAACACATAACAAAACCAAAATGAAACAAAAATCCACAACAACAACAAAAAACCAACCAACCAAAAACACTACACACACACACAGAAAAAAAAAAAAAATAAAAGAAGGAAAAAAATACATATATAACAATTTTTTTTAAAACAGGCAGTTAGAGGTCCTTCTGACCAGCCCAGCTCTTACACCTGCTGACACAGTACCTGTGTGCCAGCACCTGTGTCAGGAATCACCTGAATGCCTCTGAGCCACACAGCCATTCTTGTGGTGTGGCTCCTTTAGCAGACACCTGTCAGCAAAGCATTGTCCTCTCCCATCTGCAGTCCCTCTCCTGAAGGTGATTTTGGCTCTCCTGGCCATCCCCAAAGTTGGGTCTTTTCCTCATGTTTAAATCACAACCCCACGTGACATCCCATGTTACAGGATTAATCACTAGATCAGTAACCTTTATTCCTTCATCTTTATACCTTCATGTTATTAACCTGTTAGAAATGTCTTAGGTGTTTCATTGTGTTGGAAGTATGGGATTGTTCAATTTCTACTATCCTGCTCTGCTTGAGAAACTGGAAAGCTGAATGCATCAAAGGTATCAGACCCAGTCACTGTCAGGAGCAAGATCTGTGTCCTGTTTCACCAGCACTCATTGCTTACAGACATGGAGTGAAGTGTGCCTTACGTTTCTCCCACTTGCCTCTCGTATTTTTGGAGTGTCAGATCTGATAGACCCTTCAGTCATTCTGCTTTTCCACGTATTTTCCTCTTCTTTAAATTCAGTGCAATCCTGGCATTGAGACTTTCAGTGGGTTTGGTGGGAGCGCAGCACATCAGAAACGTTCTCTGCGTTCAGTGCTCGCTTCCATCTGCCTCTGCTCAAAAGAAAATGTTCCTCCACATGTTCTCCACCTCCAGCACTAGAGAAAAGGGGTGGCACATCTCACTGAATGCTGCTCACTGCTGCCCTGGCTGCAGCAATGCTCAGGGGGAGCAGGGACCTGCAGAACAGCAGCTCCTGGCAGGCGGCTGCTGCTGCTCTGCAGAGCACTCCAGGGCAAGTCGTGCTGCTTCACACAACCAAAATCTGCCTCAAGGAGGAAAAAACCCACAACTTTGCATAAGTGCTACTGGGAACAAACCCAGAATGGGAAATCAACCAGCTCTGTTCCATTGCTGGTTTTTTTTTTTTTTTTGCAGAACTGTGTGTGATCTCCCACCTGCTAATCACAGATTTCTTACATGGGTGGAAGGCAGATTTTAGTTCTATCAGCATTAATCTGGAGCAACTGTATTGATGATCTTACAGGGAAGGTTGATTTGGGTTTGTTTTCTTTCTTGCCGTGCATCTCAAATGTCATCTTAAATGGAAATTTCTTTGTATATTTAGGATATTTTTCCAGTACTTCCAAGAGAATTCTGGAATTTTTTTAATCACTAATTCCTCTCAGAATCTATTGGCTTTGCTAGTAATAATTTATCTGTAAATTAATTCTCTAAAAGGTGATTTTGTCTTTTACTTCTCTTTTATTTTTTTCCAAAATGTGAGACAGAGGTAAAGTTTTGGTCTGGAACAGCACCTGTAGCTGATCCAGTGGCTACCCACATTCAAACACCACGATTGAATGGGAGATGAGACTCCCCTATGGTCATGGAAAGTGCATCAGGCTTCTAGATCCACTTATAATAAAGTTTATCTGTTGCATTTGCCCAAAATACTGCCCCTGACAAGTGACACAGAACTTCAGAGCACAGGCTCCCTCAGCTGCTGTTAGCATCAGCACTGCCAGCTGGGCACCTCCCAGTCACACTGAGGTGTCTGAGACATCCTCCTCCCACCCAGCCTGCCCTTGTCCCACTTCTCTGTGTCTCTGAGGATGGGCAAAAACAGCTCCAGAGACCTGGAGTGACCGTGGTGATTTTGTGGAAGCTGAATGTCAGTTTTCCTTTCCCAGGCACTGGCAACTTGGCCAGAGACCACAGTGGATTAAAAGCAAAGAACGTTTTTCTCCTGTCCCCATCCTTAACAGGCAGCAAGAGACACACATGCTGCTTTCTCACCTCTGGTATTGTGTAGTTCCTTAGAGTTTCTAGTAATTACTGATTTCCTCTGCCAGTAGTGGCAGATGGGAGGCTGTGGACCCAGTGATGGACTGTGGGAGTGTTTCATTGATATCGTGGGAGAATAATTGCTTTCCCTAAGTTATGGAGTTATGATCGTTTTTGTAAATTTTTTTTCTATTTTTTCTTTCAGATATGCACTAAAAAACAGCCAATGGGAGTAAAAGACAGAACTGAAGGCATATGGTATTTCCCTGCAAATTGAAGTGTATCTTAGACAATTTGTGTGGCTGTAGGAAGCCCCATGGGCCACAGGTTTCCTGTTTTTAAAATGGGCATGACAATACTTAACAAGGCCAGAACACTGTGAGCAGCTTGGGTGGAAAGCACTTTAAGGCTGTGCAATGGACAGCTGCAACATTTGCCTCAGAAAGAGGCCATATGTTGTCCTCTCTGCTCTGCACTGTGCAGCTCTGGCCATGGAAAATAATTACAAGTGAAGATCTTTTTTTCCTGATTTTGATTGCCTCAGGATCTTGCCTTGTATCTTGAATGGCCTCATGAGGTGTTCCAGCTTGTGTGACTCCACAAGCAAGGGATGCTCTGAAGGACTGGGACTTCTGAAGCATCAGCAACACAACAATAAAGCAAAAATAAATGTAGAATAAAATGCCAGGGGAAATCCCTCTCTTTTCACCTGCCTGCAGAGGTGTTGCTGCTGCCACTGGAGCAGGAGGGGTGAGGGCTGAGGGGGGTCAGCACTGGGGGCTGGTGTGGGTGGGCTGCAGGAGCAGAAGTGACCAGGGCTGGCTGGGCAAAGGGAGTGAGCAGACACTGCTCTGGGGCACTTGTCCAGCCAGAAACCACTGGTTTTTAAACTCCCACCCCATAAACCTGGATATCTCTGCTGTAAAAAATACAAAAAATCCATTTCTCTTATTAGCTGCATAAATACAAACTCAAATTTTTTTAATTGGAGCAGTACTACTAACCTCAGGCATTCCGCTACCCAGAGATAAACTTAGAGTCACAAATTCCCCTAAATTATTCCTCTTGATTTCCAATTTTTTAAAGTATAACTAGGCCATAATTTCTTGGTTTTCTTTGTGTGAAAGCTAAATACTCCAAAGTTTCAGAAAGGAGGTGTGCAGGAAGATATTCTCCAGTCTCTGGGGCTGCGAGACCTCCCCAGAAGTTGCAAGGCTTGTGTTAAACCTGAGAGGTGGCAGGATCTCTCTTTGATGTGACATCCAGATGGAGGGGAAAGCGGTTGCCAGGGTGACACTGAAAATAGAGCTGGGCCTGATCCCTTCCCTTTGCAGGAGCAGCTCTCCAGGATGGTTTCAGTGGGAGAGGAACCGTGCATGCAGTGGGAATTCAATTCCTGTGCTGCTGGTGCACTCTTGTGCACTGGTGGCATCATGTGGGAGAGCCCAAACAGGTAGGAAAAGGCTTTTTGGGATTGTGTTCCTAAATGCAGAAGACTGAATTTTGGACTTGGAAAGTAAATGAAAGAAAAGCTTTTGTCCTTCCCTCATCCAGCACCTACTTGGGTCCCATGATCTACCTATATGATCACTGAGCAACTGAAATATTTGGGTTCAAATGTAGAAATCTGTTTCAGACTCCAAATCTGTAGAAATATTTGGTTAATCCTGTGCAATCATATGAAATTTAGTTACCTTAAAAATAAAATTCCATAAAGGTTTTCTTTGGAATCATTCTCTTGGGCAGCCGTATTACCAAGCTTTTTTACATTTTGAATTAATTTAAAATGAAGGCTTTTGTCTTGGGTTGTTTGTGGCTTGTTTGTTTATTTGTTTGGGTTTCTTAGTGAAAAATCTTGAGGTATATTTTCCTTTTTAAAGTTATTTCTCCGCTCCTTGGCTATTAACTCAGCATTTGTTGAAATTCCTTAGGAAAGGGGCTGCCCTGCCTCCGAGGTGATTTGCACTGAGAAGAATGTTAAAGAATTACAGATGACTGTCGCTAACATACCTGCCTAACGTTAAAATCAGGTTAATTGCTTACATTTCACTGACGTTATGGATGGCTGCAGAGCTCAGTGCTTCAGCAGATACTGGTACAGCAGGGAGTGGTTATTGATAGTTAAATTCCAGTAGAAGTTGTCTGTGTTCAGATGGGACCTCTTTGAGGGACGACAGAACATTTCTCAAAGCTTCATATTTTCCCAGAGGGAATTTCCTAGCAGAACATGCCTGCTGTTCAAAGGAAATATTCCCCATACGAGCAAATGAATGAAGAAGGTAGCTTTACAATAGACACCCTATTAAACTTTAAGGGGGCTGAAGTGAAGGAGCCCAGCTACATGTGTTTTTGGAAAACTAATAAAAACCAGAAAATTATCTGTGGTGCTATGTAAGGCAGCACAGGAGGTTGTTGCAAAAGCTGCAGAAGGAAAGAGGACAGAGGCATTGAAAAAGGGTAACTAGGGAGTGATGCAGCAAAAATCCAAGGTAGTGAATCTTTGCAGATTTAATTGACAAATTTAAATGCCAACTTGTTTTACTGTCTCTCTCTCTCCCACTCATCTCTTCAAGTTTCAAGTGAGATTTCAAGTGGCAAGTAGGGATTCTGCTCCCTCCCATGAGCAAGCCAGGGGATGTGAGTACAGTGTAGTGCATGGAAAGGACATTGCTGCCATCGACAGCTCTTTGTGCTGAAGCAGCACAGGAGAGATGCTCACCCCTGCTCACAGCCCAGGGCTGCTGCTCTGCCCTGGGGGAGGCAGGTAGAGGGTTGAGAAGAAAATTTTGTTTTTTGGGTCCCCTTTCCATTTGTCCCACAAAATCAGCCATCTGCAGGCTCCTGGTGGGTGCTGAGGGAAAGAAGAGGAGCAAGATTTCAGCTGGAGCTGGGGGTGCTCTCGTGGTACATCCTCCTGTCTGCCCATGTGTGGTGGAGAAGGGTGGTTTTCCCGGCCTGATCTGTCAGCATGGGTGATATTCCTATAATAAACACTCACGCTAGTTACACAAGACATGTTGACTAGTTTATTGTACAGTAATTGCTGCTCTTGCAGGACATCCACCCACTCTTACTGTGAGCAGAGGCTCCAGGCTTTTCTCAAAAACATGTGATTTTATAGGAAGTTCTACAATCTGATTTTTACAGTATTTGCTAGTGCAGTCTAAAAGAGAGCATTGCAGATTTCCCTTTCCTGCCCCACATTCAGCCAGATTTTTTAAGAATGGCAGAAAACAGTAAAGGAACACATGAATACAAAATTGAACGTTGCAATCAGACAGAGGAGCCAGCTCTCCTAATGAGGCTTTATTTAGCAATGACAATGTGCTGAGAAAACCAGAAGAAATAGGTCAGCTAAAAAATCTGGTACTACAAATGCCTGGTGTAATTTCCACCCCCCCTAAAATGGATGTCCTTCTGAAAGGGCTGGATAAGGAATCATCCCCTCAAGTCCTGCAGCTAATTTACAAGACATGGATG
This sequence comes from Sturnus vulgaris, assembly GCF_052056855.1. Classification (NCBI taxonomy): domain Eukaryota; kingdom Metazoa; phylum Chordata; class Aves; order Passeriformes; family Sturnidae; genus Sturnus; species Sturnus vulgaris. Next base: position 113,243,654 of record NC_142244.1, read on the forward strand.
AAAAGACTGGAGCGTTAGGACTGACACATCCAGAGTAAGATGGAGTCACACAACAGAGTTTAATGAGGAAACACTTGGCCTGGCTCAGCAATTAGTGGGGTCGTTTCAGCACTCAGAAGCCAGTTAACCCCTCCTTAATGGCACAGTTTCACAACTCCCTTAGACCAGGAATTAGCCAGGCTCGCTTCAGGAGAAGTGATGCTTTCCAGTCCCAGCTGTGAATTTTTGCCCAATGCCATCTCCTTTCTCAAGCACATGTTGTGCCATGAACTGGAGCAGGGCACTGGACAGGTTTAAAATGAAGTGTCTGTATGAGTTAGTTTTGGCTTTTTCCACTTCTTCAAAGCACTTTGGTGCAAAGATTTGTGCCAGCTCAAGCAAAAGGAGGTTGTGGGTGAAGGAAGAGGTGCTGAGGGCTGATGGTACTGCTTCATTAGTGGTAGTGCTTGTCTGTGTAGTCTGAAAGGATCTGTGAATTTGTGACCTCTTGGTTGGACCGGGCTTAGAGCATTCTGATCTTGTTGAATCTGTCCCTGTTCATTGCAAGGGCTTGGACTAGATGACCTTTAAATGTCCTTTCCAATCCAAACCATTCTCTGATTCTGTGATTAAGGACTGTAATGTACAGACAGCGCTGTTCACCTTCCAAGACCTGATCCTGGCATCTTCGTGCAGAGGTGTATTAAATCTCCCTCAGAGAAAAACCTGTGGACCAGATTACTTCCTGCCCTATTAACGCCTCAAAATTCTTAGTGACTCTTGTACCTGGTCTCAGGCACAGCTGAGTTAAAAACTTACACCTCTGATTCTCTTGCTAAAAATGCATAAAATCGTGTTGTCAATGCACAAGTTCTTATACAACGTGAGGATTGCATTAGAGGAAGATTTTGCTCTGAGTTCAGATGCTGCCTTCCAAGTATGGGGAGCATCTGCATCATCAAAAAGTGTAGCCAAGGATGAGATAGCCCAGGAATTATTTAATATTTGAGCCAATAAAAACTGCATCAGACCATCCCAAAGAAATATTTGTGTTCTTAAAAGGGATAGAACAACCAATGGCCTGGTAAAAGGAAGATGTAAACCTCCCTGATTAAAGATAAAGGAAATCTCCCGGAGAAAAGAAAAATCTAAATAAATCTTCAAAGAGGGATCCCGCCAAACAGGGATCTCAACTGCATAAGGAAAGCCAAATTCTCAAGACTTAACACTTCCTATAGTGCAGAGAGGATGGAAGCCTGATGTAAGAGGTCTTCAGCTAGAAAGACCAGGGAAGAAAACCTCTAAAAGTGATCCCAGACACAAAATTCTCACATCAAAAACTGTGTCTAGCTCTGGGCCCCTCACGACAAGAAGGATGTTGAGGTGCTGGAGTGTGTTCAGAGAAGACAGCAGAGCTGGGGAAGGGTCTGGAGCACAAACCTGCTGAGGAGCAGCTGAGGCAGCTGCAGGTGTTTAGCCTGGAGAAAAGGAGGCTCAGGAGTGACCTTTTGTCTCTCTACAGCTCTTTGACAGGAGAGTGTAGGTAGCCAGGTGGGGTTGGTCTCCTCTCTCAACTAACAAGCAATTAGACAAGAAGAAATGGCCTCAAGTTACACCAGGGGAGGTGTAGACTGGGTATTAGGAAAAATTTCATCACTGAAAGGGTTGTCAAGCACTAAACAGACTGCCCAGGTTAGTGGTAGTCACCATTCCTGGGGATATTTAAAAGACTTGGAGATGTGTCTCTCAGGGACATGGATTAGTGATGGACTTGGCAGTTCTGGGTTAGTGATTGGACTCGATGAACTTAAAGGCATTTTCCACCCTTACTGAAAGATATGGTTTTATGATTTGTAGTGGGAAGGATCCTGGGATCCACAGGCCCTAAAGAAGGCAGTGAGACTGCATGGAGCAGCCTGTCTGACCTGGTGCAGAGCTGAGGACCTTGGTGGCCCTGTCCTGCCCAGCTGTGTCCTGGGGCTGTGGGAGAGGCACTGGCTGGGACAGAGACACCTTCCCTGTCAGGTGCTGCCAGAACAAGGAGCTGAGCAACTGGAGAGCTGTGAAAAGACAGATTTACAAACAACCTGTTCTACAAGTGAACCTGGCCCAAGTCACTCCACACTAGGGATGGCCAGGCTCAAGGACCTTCTCTTCATTTATTTAATTTAATTCTCTTCATTGCACCATGGACTCAAGCATGCAGCAGCAGCAACAGATGCTTAGATACCATGGTGATGGGTGCTGTACGAAACCTTGCATAGCTATGGAAACCACAGTTGCATTTATCCATCTGAAATGAGTATCTGGAAGCCCATGTCTATCCTTCATGTTCTGGAAGATCATGAAAAAAATACTTGTACATGGCATTATATTTCACAGCTTTCTTTTCTACTTGGCAACGCACACTTATCTCTATTTGATAATAATAATGGTACATGTATTTTTAGACTAACATTATGTGATATTAATTCTAAACGTTATCCACTGTAATGCAAGCTGAGAAAAAAAAAAGCCTTTAGAGAGAAGAATTGAGGAAATAAAATAAGATTTAACCTGGTAGCAAATAGACAATTTATTTCAGAGTTTAAATAAACACGTTTTTAATTTTAAAAAATGAAGAAAACAGCAGAAAGTACATTTCTAGATCATTCAGTCTTTAGTTTTCATGTTCAAGGAGTCTTCCTAATTGCCTGATTTTGCTAAGCAGAGTGTAAGAACAGAATATGTGCTGTATCTGTCACATCTTTATAACCCAGAGGAATGAGAACAAGACTAAGAGGAGGCATTTCAGAGCCTCCCTCATGGGTCTGACAATGCCTGTATCATCAGGGACAAGTGTCATTCCTTCTTTTCTCCTTTCTCATTTCCAAAATTAAGGCAATAATACAAAGCTGTAGATATCTGCATTAGAAGGAAAAAAATTCAAATGGAGGTGATAGAGTTGCTTTTCACCAGCAGTAATTGGCTGCATTCAAAGTTATGGATAATACTGAAATAACTGTGGCAGCATCGTGGTACCTTGTGCTTTTACCTGCCCTATTTTTACCCAGCAGGGAGCTCATCCTGCATTCCCAGGCAGCCACCATGGCTGAGCTCGCAGCTGCATGTTGTTGACTTGGTCATTCATGCTCAGTAAATGTGCTCCAAAAACACTCAGATCCACAGACCAGACCAGACCAGAGATTGGCAGACCCTGAGTAAAATCCTGGCCCTGAGTGAAATCTGTGGCCAACTTTCTGTAGGGGAAGGGATGTTCCTTACTGCCCTGGTTCACATGGAGACACCAGGAAACACTTCCTCTCCTCTTTTCCCTGCACTATCAGCTCTCAAGGTGTCCTGGGAAGCAAAGGCATGGAAAATGGAAACCTTAGAAACTGCAGAGAAACTCGCAGAGGTGCTGGCTCTCAGTATGGGTGCTCCAGACACACAGGGAGGAGGAATTCTATGTGTAATACCTGTGTTAGCTAATTATCTGGAAATGAACTGTGATCTTAAGTTCATTAAAATACTTATCTGGGAAAAAAAAAATCTGGAGCAGATAACAAGAATTGCAAAGGTTCATAAAGACATGAGTGATAAAGAAATTAATGTAAATTACACCTCGTTTTCTTCCAAGGAGCTCAAAGTCACAGGGCCTTCTTCCTAAATCATGCTAACCTGCATTTACACCATGTTCCTTTGGTGCCTCCTACAGTTGTTTTTTTTCAAATCCAAATCTTCTCGCCCCCTCCTCAAAGGTTGCTGATCTCTAACTTTATTTATAAGGCAGTTTCAGCACAAATTATTGACAGCCCTCTTCTCCCCTCAAATGGCAATGCCTCTTCAGTTAACCAGGTACCCCCTGATGGACTGGGCTGGGCAATTAAACCACTGATGTGGCATGGAATAAAACTTCTCTTTTCCTCACCTCATCTACTTCTGATGGATCAGTGAATATCAGCACAATGCTCTTCAGTATTTAAACTTCATTCCCTATCAATGTGAAAATGGACAGCAGCTCCTGCTACAGGCATGTAAGACAGATTTATAGATACATCTTGTTACTGGCCCCTGACTGAGACCAAATACAGCAATGAGGGGTTTGAGGCCACTAGATCTCAATCCCTAGTTTCATAGGGTTCTGTGAACAATGTGAAAGGCAGAAAAGGAGAAAAAAATTTGAATTAATCGTATTTTCCTCTAAAAGTGATCATAGGCCAGATCAGTTCCTGAGGGTAAGGAGTCATATATTCCTTTTGATGAACCCCATCTGAGGTTACTGTTTCCAAATGCAGGCCCTAACAATGATTTAACTCAGATGTAGGAAAAAAAAAAATAAAATTGTACAGCTACCTCTCCATCTCTGTTGGGGGAAATCCTCAGTTAAAGTCTCAAGCAGCGGAGATCATGTGTCTTTCACAGCTTGAAATCCTGGCAAAAAGGAACTTGAGGAATTTCAGCTATTCCACATGACACTGGGCTTGCCTTGCTACTGCCTTCTGAGCAATCTGCCCCTCAAAAGGAAAATCTGAAGCAGTGTGGCAATGGTGAATTTTGGTGCTGCAGAGGTGACTTTGCTCCTTATTTTGGGTGCAATGCCAGCTGTCCCAACCACTGCTCCCATCAAGCAGGACAATGTGCAGCCTGCAGCAGGAAGAGTGTTGCCTCACATTATTGTTTTCCCTGGGAGAACACCACGACCAGGATACGTGCTACTTTTTCCTGCTCTCCACAGATATATCTGCCTCCAAAAAAAGTGGCCATTCTGGTTCAAATCCAAGAGGTTTGGCCTGCAGCATAAACAGAAAATGTTTCACAGCTTGAAGCACTTCACTTGGCTGCTCCCCCCAACCCCCTCCCACCCTCACCAGAGACCTGACAGGCTTTGAGTGCAGCCAGAGGTGAGGGAGGTCCCTGGTGCAGTGCCAATGGCCATTTTCTCCTGAAAAATTCAGAAATTCACCTGCCTTGATTCGCCAGTACAAAGTAGCATGAGAGGAAGGAATTGGCAGGGGGAGGGAAGGAAAAGCACACCAGACCTGGGACTGATGTCCAGGTGACAGGAAGGAGCCAGGGCAAAGAGGGAGGGAAGAGTCTGCCACAAACCATGGAGGAACCATACACAGCATCATTCTCTGCCTAAGTGACAGGCATCTCCCCCAACAGGGCTGCACACAACCCTCTCTGGAGTTATTTTCCCCAGCAAATATTACTGTAAGCAATTTAAACCAGAAATGTTTCCATCCACATTCCCCTTATGCAGATACCCATTGCCTGGTAGAGCCTGCTGTGGGTCAAAGCCAGCTTTTGGTGAAGGCTGGTGTCTGTCTGGGCACTGTGTTGCCAGGTGCTGTCCCAAAGCCTCTGAACCCGGACAAATCTGCACTTGTTCCTCACCCTCAACATTCCCTCCACAGGGCACCAAAGGGATTGGGCTGTGGCAACTCCATGTGGAGCCTGTTCCAGGGCCACTCCTGCTCCTCTTGCCCCTGTCACTGCCAAACTGGTCCCAGAAACAAAGAAATAGCTCAAGTATTTGGCAGACTTGGGCTGAATCTGAAAAATCTGTTATTTCTAGACATCTGAGGGTGATGTGCAGACCTCAGGTGTAGCTGAGCCCTCAGAGCTGTCCTCTTTGGGGATTTTGGCTCTGAGGGAGAATACCCTGGGACAGCCTGCACCTGCTGGCTGGCACCTGGAAAACAGGGCCATTTCTGCTGCCATGGGATGAGTTGTCCTCTGAAGAGCCTCACCTTTCCCATCAGTCACGGCATCCATGCTGTCCACCCTTTTATCAGTTTACAAAATTGAGAAGTGGAATACTTTAGTTGAAACAACAGCTTTTCCCCCTTTTCTTGAAGGTTTTCTTCCTCTTTATGGAAAGATTTTCTATTGCCAGTTCCCTCTTCAGGGTGAATGAATACATATACTTTGCCAAGGTGCAAACTAGAGCACCCAGAGCTGCTGGGGTTTTATGGAGCTCTTTACCCAGCACTGAACAATTTGTCTTACATGTGCCTGTTGCAAAGCCTGAGCAGCTCCCTGTGTGTAGGAAGGGGCCTGGGTAAATATAAAGCAGCATAAAAATGAGCTCTTGAGAAAGAATGAGACTCTTGACCCTGCTGGAGAACTGTTTCAAGGATCCTGATGCTGGAAAAGCTGCATCCTCTGTCCCTTCCCTCCCCTTCTCCCCTCCAAAGACTCAGAAACATTTTTCAGCCTTCTGTTTTTCAATGGAAGACAGATGTCCAAAAACATGTGTTCAGGTGTAACGTGACTGAAGCTCATATGGAGAAGCTTTCACTGGACTTTTAAGGACTTTTGGTGTCCCCCTGCAGCCAGAGAAGGTTCCTCTGGAAGGTGAAGGGAAACATGACCCATCCTGGGTGCTCTGGGGCTCAGAGCTCACCCAGCATTAATGATGCTTTTCCCAGATCACCACGGACATGCAGGACTGGATGTGGAGCTATTCACTGATTCTCATCAGCAAAGGCCAGAAAGAGTTTTTACAGCTTTTTCCCCACTAGTTCCTCTGTTACACTTAAGCTAAATGAATTCCTGTGTGATCCAACATTTTCAACTGATTTTGGAACCACCATTCTTACCATCTTTTAATGATGCTCCTTCAGTCACAGGAGGTTCTTTGTGTTTCCAGAAATGTCATCTGCCTTCATCCTGCTACATTCACCTGTTGGTATGTAGAATACTGAATTAAGGAATTATCTTCCTTTTATTCAGTAATAGGAACAAAAAGCTCCTAATTTGGACTAGATTTGAACAGTAACTAGGCCTTACTTTTCTCTGTGCTCCAGACCCTCTGTGTTACCCTTTTTCAAGAGTGGTATCAACTTGTAGGAGCAATCTCAAGGGAAATTGCTTAATTCATCAAGACACATGGTTACATACTGATCTCTTCTGCAGATTCAGCTCAAGTTGAGCTATTTCTTTGTCTCTGGGACCAGTTTGCCAGTGACAGGATCAAGAGGTGCATGCAGTCCTGCTGAGATCAGCAATGTTCCTCATGTCCATGAAATGAAGAGCTGACTTGAGTCCTTCACTGGACCACCACCAGGGCAAGAATTGCCACAATTGTCCTATCCATCAGAACAAACATTCCCTGATCTTCTCAAGCAATGATCATCCAAAACAGGCTTTCAGTCTGCTGGAAGAAAGAGGAAAATTTAGCAGTAGAAATATTCCCTCTTTTAGAAAGGTCAAATGCACAGAAAAGACATTTCTGAAGGAATGTCGGATGACCCCCAGAGCCTCTGACAGGCAATTTTCCTGTCCTTGCACTGTTTGGAGTTTTAATTGCCTCTTTGGGGAGGTGCTAGAAGCTGCCCCAGAGTGCAGTCACAATCCAGCAATTTGGCACACGTGACTTCTTCAAATATGGGAGCAATTAGCAAAAAGTGATATGGTGAATGGTAGTGTAAGCACTGGATTCTGGACAGCATTCAGACAAGAAATCTAAACCAGAGCAGAGTGGGGCAGACAGAAATCCAAACAAGCTTTCACAGAAATAAAACGCATCGGCTACACTTAGATAATGAGAGCCCAGCATTAGGAGATTGAATTCAAAGTCACCATTGCATTCCTAAAACTCGCTGACTGAACGGGTTGCAGAAGAGAGTACAAGTTCACTAAAGCAGTTTGAGAGGAAAAAAATAGCCAAAATGTTTAGTAGAAATAGCTTTAAAGACTTCTGGGAGAATTAAGTGAACCCAAATTGGACAATGAGCACACCAGTTCACAGAGGAGAGGGGAAACAAACCGGTGCTCTAGGCATGAGTGTACCCACAGGAGCTAATTTCCTAGATAATTTTTTGTTATATTATTCATACAGCATTCTTTTTAGTAACCTGAAGGATGCCATGAAGCATTAACAGTAGGTTTAAGACATCAGCTAGTGAGCAGTTCCTGTCTTAGGAACAGAAATTTCCTAAGTCATTAAACCATTCCCATTTCAAACAACTGCAAGCAGCATTTGTCCTAAATCATGTCTCCCCAGTCCAGCTAGGTTTGCTTTGACAACTGGAAATGAATCATTTGCAGCCAGGATGATGCTGTGTCCTGGTATCATCACACTTCAAACAGGTTTTGCTGTGTCAGTGATGTCCCCATCCTCTCCAACACCTGAACGTGGTGCCCAGCCAGGTCCACTCTGTCTGTGGCTGTGCCTCAGTGAGGACTGGGCTGCTCCACTGCTGAGGCAGAAGAGTGAGCTGAGAAAGGAAAGAAAGAGGAATGGAAATTGGGCAGGAGCAAAAAAGGGAGGACAGCTGTTAGAATAAAGAAGAAGGTAAACGTGGTTGCTCGAAAACCAGAAAATGTTTGAGTAACTGATCAATGAAATAGCCAGAAATAATTAGTGAGCAAAACCAGAGGGCAATGAAATTAAATGGTTAATTATGCAAAGGAGCAAACAGCAAATTAATTAAATGTGTGTGGATCTACCAGGTGCTCTGATTATTTAAGGCAAAACATGGTTAGTGAAACTATTCATTCTCTGGTATTTCAGTTATTCGTGGTATCTCTGGCCATGGGGATTAGAGCCTGTTTAAATGCAAGGTTCAGCCATGTACATCTAAAAATCATTTATCTTGATACTTCAAGTGAGATGAACAGGACAGTGATGGAAAGTAGTGGGGACACAGCTGTTCTGAATAAAATACCTTAAAAGAAGATGCTATAACAAGAAAATATATAATGTGTTGCTTTACTTTTATTTTCTTTTAATTTTTTTGTTTTGCTAATCAGTTTGAGTTGTTACAGCTGAGAATAGAAGTTGGAAATGTTTGGCTCCTGCTGCCCTGACTATGGAAACTCTACTGTGTCTGAAGCAAGGTAATTCAAATAGATACAATTGCTTATTCTTTGGTTAACTTTAAACTGCTAGAGGAAGCTAGGATTTTTGAAAATGAATGATTAACAAACTATTACAATAATGTCTAACGATTGAAAAAAAAATCATCTCCTGCTAACCTGTTGATTAAAGTCTTGATAAACCCACTGTACTGTCTGAAATAATTCTGGGTTACTTTTTAACTCCACTTCTCAAGTATGGCAATGTCCTCCTACAGTCTGATCTGCTAGTATTGCCTGGTTTGTTTTTTTTCCCGGTGGGGGTTTCCTATTTATTTTTGGAATTGTCGTTCTGTAAATATTTTCTAATTTCCTCTCCGTTAAGTAGATTTTGATCTCAGATGTGATTGTGTTAAATTGAAGTAATTCCTTTTCTCCCATTAAGTGTTCCTGATGAACACAATCGGCCCATGTGATCATTCTTGGGAATATTTATATGTGGTATGAAAAATTTACTTGCATGAATAGCCAGAACACACACTGAATACTTTGAGGACTCAGCCAGGAGTTCCTCACAGCATTTAAAAATGGTTTTCTGAGCTGGGAGGTCATGGGTAGCAGTTGTCTGTATTTGGAAAGTAATAGAAAATGTAGCAATGCCTGTATCATTCATTTATTCCCATCACCTGCACATAAATGTTTCCCTCACCTAATACTTCACAGCTCTACAGGACACATTTATTGTCTCAAATGTGTAGAGCTATAGCAGAATAAAGACTTAAATAAACCACAGGTGTGAAAAAATTCCAACTGGCAACTTCAAACTAAACACCACGAAGCATAAAAAGGCACTTGTCAGAGGTGGAAGGAGCAGTTTGATTAAATCATCGCTTCAGCCCAGACATGTTGGGCCTAATTCTCTCCTCCCACCAGCTGACTCACATGGAGCGTGGGCAGTGGCACTGCTGCAAGACTGGAGTGGTGGCACTTGGACTCTGGAGCTCTCATGATGCCTGTCTGACACCCCGGAGCTGAAATGTGCAGCTGCACAGATTTATGGTGCTGCTCCTACTCGTGGTCTGGGATCACTGAACCGAGGCGGGCACAATTTTAGTAGCCAACTTTGCCCCAGTGTTGAAAGCAACAAAACCAGCCTGAGCTGCTGGTGAGGCAGGCAAGAGATGGATCGTCCTTTAGCTTTGTTTTCCTTGCTGCCAGTTGCCAGGGAGGAGCCAGCGTGGCATCTTTGTCAAGTGCTGCAGTTGAAAGCTCTGCTGACATCAAATTTTATGTCCCCATCCTCTGCTCCCTGTCACTTTGGCGTGTGTCCTCACCTGGAATCCCCTCCTGGCAAGAGCAAGAGTGTCTCATCATTTGCAGTAGGGCAGGACCAGCAATTGCACAGCAAGCACCTCCTGCCTGCATCTCCCTCTCCTGATTTGACTTTATGGAAGAGAAGGTATGGCAGCCACATTAGGCATGCCAAGCACAGTGCCTCCAGTGAGTAGGCTGGAGAACTGAATCCTCCTGAGAAGTACCTTTTAAAGACCATGGAAAAGCGGGGTGAGCCTTTCCAGCCTCAGCACAGCAGTGGCCAGCTGGAGAATACGGGTGCTGCATTGCTGCCTACATGAGCAGGGGATGTTGGAAAAGAGGGATTTCTTTTTAAAGTGTAAAATGCACCAGTGCATAAGTGTTAACTTATTTGAAAAACATCAGCATGAATAGTTAGGATTACATTGCTTTGAGTACCACTGAGGAAAGTGCCATTTTTCTGTGTTAGTGAAAGCCACACGATCCACTTTATTCTTATGTTCATATTATTGCAGTTATAAGAGACAATTTGAAAATGCCTGGCTGCTTCATAAAAGTTAAAGTACTTGGATTCACAGCAGGTACTAATTTTGTGTGCATCTGCTGAGCTGTGCATGGCATCAACCTGTTTTTAATTACACCTGCATGTCAGGCTCAAAATGCATCTGTGAACAGGAAAGATGAAAGGTAGGCAGAACAGGATGTCATGTATTTCCCATCACCTTTCACTGGCTGGCTGCCCATAGAAGTAAGAGGAAATTCCCTTCTTTCATGGTGAAAATGTAAAGATTTACTAAGCTTTGCACTGCCAACAGCAAGGTGTAATCACTCCTTTAAGGAAGCATGCATGTGTTAACAGGGGTGAGCAGGGGATCTCCAAATAGCTTTCCACACCTTCCCTACCACTGATCTGTAAAGGGCAATAAGTAGCTCTTGCTTTGTTATATTTTATTTGCATTGAAATGTGTAAGTTGGTTGACTTAATAGCCCAACTTCATTGGGAAATAAAATATGTGAAAGCAGAGGTTTGACCAGGGCTTTTAAATGGCTAAAATAACAAAGGCAAAAGCTGAACAACACTTCTCTCTTCTGTTATTTCACCTAAGTATAGAAAAAAAATTGCTTATACCCATTTTTGCAAATAAAGTAATTCAGACTACAGCTAGGGATGGCCATGACTCTTGAAACACTGGACAAGGTGATTCAAAAACTGCTAGACAGTCAGAAGAAATGTTTTCCATGAAGCAATTCCTTCTGAATGAAAAATACTAAGCCATTTGTGACTGCACCTTCAAGCCATTCCTTTAATTTATTTCTGTCATTTGGAATTGTTCCTTTTTCTAATTGCATTAAAAACTGTGCACTTTAAAGGCTGCAGTGTGTGCCAAGAATGTGTATGTGTAGTCAGTGCATAAAACATGGGAACAGGGAAAGAACAATTGCATTTTTATTCTGGAATCCAGTCAGACTTTGAAAGCTACCTCAACTACTTTGCTTCAAAAAACAGCAATGAAAATTAATAATAGCAACACAAGTTTAAAAGAAGAAGTTATTCACAAGCCCCTTCTGTTTTAACATTAAATGCAAGTTGTTGAAACTTTTTGATCCTGTTGCTTATTCCTAAAGTATTTCTTGGCAATTTGGAGTCTCTCAGTAGAACCTACATGGATTAACCAGTGATAAAAAGCACCCAGGAGATCAGTCCATCTGGCAGGCTGAGGCTTGATTTTGTGTGCAGGTAATCTGGAGCCCCTGGTTTGGTAACCAGGCCTGGGCTCTGCACAGTCCAAGTTGATGCAGAAGAGCATCCTTGCCTTGTGCCCAGGGTGGTCACCCCCCTGGGAGCCCCAGGGGCAAGGGATGGGGGGAACTCCCTGGTGTCTGCCAGAGTTAGGGGAGGAGAGGGGATCAGGGCCAATGCATCTCACCGCTTAATTTTTGTGCCCAAGTTTTAATGAGTTTAGTCAGAGGCCCTGGAGACCATAGACCTGAATTCCTGCTTTCCTCAGTCAGGCACTGATCCAGTAGAAGCTGTGGTTGTAACTGCCCTGGCACCATCTTTGCTCTCCTGGAATGTGATATGGAAAACAAAACAAAACAAAACAACTCTTTTTCAGTAGAGGGAAGGGCCTTTCCGTATATTTCAAACTGGAGGTGAGACAAAGCAAAATAAACCAGAAATGAGGTTGAGATCCAAAGACTCCTGATGGCCTCTGCCCCCATGGTTTCCTTCCTTTGTAGCCCCATGATCCAAATATTCCCTGGATTTTTTGCATGCCTTTTCAATTTATGCCACCAGCTGTAATTTCAGTTTCACGGTAACCGGGCAAAATCTCACCATTTTCAGCAGGGCCCTGCCAAGTTCTACTCTTTATGAGCCCTAAAGTTCACAGAGGTGGTACCTTTACCTCCTTCCATTGCTGCTGTACAGATGTATTTGTTCCTGAAGGGTAAAAGCTAATTGCTGGTTTTAAAGTTGTATCCTATTAACTTATTTCATCTGTCAGTGGATGTAAATCTTACATAACACAACATTTTTTTCTTACTTTAGTGAAACCACAGTTTTATACAACACTTTCTTTGTTACCTGAATACACTTTTCTTTTTGTGCACTTTTGTTCAGGCTGCAGGAATCCAGACAAACAAGTGTTAATTCCCCATGATGTTTTCCAGCTGACAGGCCTAATTGATTTGATTTCCACTGTTTTCACAAGTGACCCCCCTCAACCCGTCATCACCACTTCTTTTGATACCTGAGCTTTACTTTCTACTCTCACATTCCACTTCAACAACTAATAAAGAGCTTATTAGGGAGGAAGAAACTCATTATTTGTTTTCTAAACTCTGCTCCATGAGCAGCAGATTCAGTGGGTTATAGCCCTGTATTATTAATCAATACAGAACATTTGCTTCTATTAGATTACCAGCATCTTTTATCATCAGGCTGAGGGTAGGAACCTGTTTCTTTGTGTTCTGCTACCCACGCTCCAGCTAGACTAGACAGAGATAAAAGACAGCTGAGTAATATTTTCCTGAGATCCCTGATGATGCACACAGATGGCCTGTAACAAATGAAATATGCAAGGTGACGGCTGGAGTTCTCCTCACTCCAAGTTCAACTTTTACGGCTTAGAGAGTATTTCAGTCCTTACACCACAGCTTCATGGTAGAGAGAGATTTATTTTCTTATCTGTAACAGGGTTTGTGAGTCTTTGCCTACCATGGCCATTAATGGTTGCAGTAGGAAGTAGCCAAGTGCTCTCACTGTACTTCTTGCCTTATTAAAAAACAGCTGTGGAAAAAATGTATTGAAAAGAGCAATGCAGCCATGTGGAGCTTGAGAAATCTAAGGGGAAGCACTGGAGAAGTTTGTTATCTACATGGAATGAAATACAAGGCTGAAGAATGCCATTAAGGGATGTAGCATATGTAAAAGCAAACAAACAATATCAAACACATATTAAGTCAAGTAAAAGATTACATGTTGGTAGCACAGGGAAAAAAAAGGCCCTTTGTAATAAAGTAAACACAGATCTGTTTACAGTGCCTGAAAGAAACAATTTTTTTTTTCTGGCCTATTACTGTGTCTTCTCTGTGACTGCCTTATCAGATCACAGTCCAGCTGGTGGTTGTGTCCATCAAATTCACTTTTGCTAATGTATTAAATAATCTGACCATAATGCCTGGCTGTGGATCATAGTCTGGTGAGCAGGAATTCATCCAATTTGAACTGAACACAGTTTTAAACACGTAGCTCCTAACCTTCCTAACCCCTGGAGTCTCAGCTTAGTGAAAGATCATCTTAAAACAATCCAAATATCTTCGACAAGACTTTGGAGTCAAAAAGTGACTTAGCTCTGTTGAACTGCAGAACAGCACTGATAAAGCAGGGATTCCTCAACTGCTTAAGCAGCCTGGACTCCAGAAATCTGTGAGCAGCTCATCACCTTTCCTATGTTCGTGTCCTCAGGGGCAGAAGCATGTGGAAGGAAACCCCAAAATCCAAACTGAGCTGCTGCCTGGGAACTGTGCCCCTCTCAGGAAAGGTTTTTTTGGGGTGTTGCTTCCCTGGGGAAGGTGGCTACAGACATTATGTGGCTGTGCAGAAAAATGCTCTGCTACGGACACACCCCACTCCAGATGAATGCAGAGCACCTTCTTCCAATCCAGAGACAGAAGAGGACAGTGGACAGCTCCAGCCAAAAGAGGTGGCAGGTAGCCAGGGAATATGGGTCTGGAGAACTCCACAGCCCTGAGCCAGAATGGGACCCAGCCCCACTGGTTGTGGTGCCAGTAAGAACAAAGAACTGCTGCCCCATTAGGAGCTGTGGGATGAAGGGGTGGTGAGAAGATAAAACTGTGAGAAGATACTGTAGGAATCAAGTGAGACTCTAAGTTATGACACACAGATGCTGAACAGAGCAGATCTGGTGGCTCTGAGTGACTGCTGAACAGTACATGACCCTCACCATGCATGTCATGCCTTCAGTCTGATGGCAAGGAATCCCACTTAAAGTTTCCAGATTTGTCTTTTCTGTCTGCACTGAAGTATTTACATAGGTGTGTATCAATTTTGCAGCTTCAACCAATTACAGTGACAGTTTTTAAACAAATCAATACATTATGTATGCATATAAAATAGACTGTATTTCTATATATAAACCTAAGCCATTTCCTGTCTATATGGAAAGTATGGGTATTGTCTGCTGTGTGAAAAAAGAAAAAACAAAAAGGATATGCTCCACTTTTTCCATTTATCATCCAGAACATACCCTCATATCAAACGGTTTCTGATTGAAAACAGCCTCTTAATGCATTACAAGTAAAAATAACCCGTTATTGTGTAATATATGATATACCCTTTCCTCTTTTAGGCAAAGCAGTGCCTGCAAATATGTCTAGACAGAGTGATGGAAAAGCACAAATTGGCCTCTAACTGTTGCCACCCACTTATCAGACAAACCTGGAAAAAAATTTAAGATATTACAGTCTCAGTCGTTGCACGACACCCATAAGGCAGAAAGTCTCTCTGAGGTTTCATGGCTTACTGCAAAGCAGAAGTGTCAGAAACTTTGTGAACAGGAGCATGACTAACTTGCCTTCATGGCCTGATGAGAATTGCCAAGTGACTGAAGTAGGCCAGGGTGTCCTGTGAGCAGTGGAATATCCCTTGTATAGACAGTGTTAAAAGTCTTCTTCCCATGCTGCTGATGAATCAGTCACCTGCTGACACTGCAGACACGATCAGAATTCAGAATCCATTTGCCACATTTTGGAGGAAAGCTTTTAAGTCCTGACCTAATCCTTCTGCCCTGCACCTGATCATTTTTTAAAAGCAGCTTTTTAACTCTCTTGAGTTTATGTCTGGTAATAAAGTTGTCTTGGACAAGGTTCTCTTTGTAAAAAGATCATTTTCCTTATCTGGCACACCTCCCTGCTATCTTGTCGTGGCAGGAAATCAACATCGTTTGTACTTGTACTGAGGAGTCTCAGGATGCAGTGTACATCGTGGATAACTGCCTTTGGGTTTAGCTGTTCTTCTGTTCTCCTCCTCACCTTTAGAAAAGAATGACAGGGTAACAATGCTAATGGGAAGCAAGAACTGCAGAAGGACAAGAGAAATCAATTGTTCAAGAGTTTTTATCTGATGCCACTTGTTTCCCACTTGCAAAATACTTTGTGTCTGTTATTCAGAAAGTGTTAGTCTTCCCCGTGGTGAAAAGAGAAATGGTGAATCAACAAATCTTTGTGATTTTTGTATAAAGGGTGTGCTGGATGATGCTTATACAGTTTGCAAGCACTTGCATGTTCTCATCTGTGAATGGATAAAGTGTTGGTGTGTAGGAAAAGTGGTTGACTCTGGTTCCAGAGAAGTTACAGAAGTCTTGTCACATTTTCATGTTTGAAAACACCAGGATGGTGAAAGCCAGGCATGGGTTGGGATGTACAAGCCCTGTGTAGGAGCTGGGAACTGGAATAACACACTGCCACCTGCTTTAGGCCCTTTTCTTTAGTGTTTTGGCTTCTTCATCTCCACAGTTGTGGAATTCCACAAGGTAAAGGGCTAAATGTCTCAAACACCAAGACAGAATCCAAGATTGGCAGGTGGTTTGTCTGGGTGGAAGAAAAACCAAATAAGTTTGCAGTCACCTTTAATCTCTGAGTCAGCACTGAAGGAAAGGCTCTGCTGTGCACACATGTGCAAATTCCCCATATACCATATACATGCACACATTTATACAGCTGAGATGTAATCTCAACAGCATCTTTTTTCCCTTTTATTTTGGAAAGTATAAGGTTTCTCCTAATGGCATAAACAAGGAAAATGGCACACACAGAACTACCATCTTCACCCAGGCAAGCAAAATGCTGATGGACTTTGCAAACATCACAACAGTTTTGACACAGATGTCCCCGTAAATTGAGCCAAGCTGTTCACTATGCACCAGAAATGGTTTTGTGTTTGAGCTTCAAATTCACCTATTCGTGTGAGATTGCAGCTGCAGCTTTGCTGCAAGGACAGGCAGAAACTCAACCCAGGCAGTAATCTGCAAGACAAACATCAGGAGGAAGCACTTTCCAGTTGAGCTTTGAAGTTACAGCCTTTCTACCAATGTGCTTTGGATTTGCTCCGCTATTTTTAAACCAGAAGAGATGTCCAAGCCTCTGCCCAGCCCTCCCCTTATGTTTGGTGCACTTATCGAGGTTGGCATCCTGTCTGAGGCAGGAGATCAGTCAGGAAGTTAACCAGGAGTCCAGATGCTGGTCTTGGAAAGGCTCATGCCAGAGCCAGGCTTCCACACGTTTCAGCTGCCAAATTCCCTCCACACAAATGTCCACAGTTCCTGGCTCTCGCACTGGGGTAGTTAGAGGAAAAGCCTGAAGAAGAATGTTTTCTACTCTACAATTAATGGGGAGGAGCAGTGCCAGGGGAGCAATACTGCTGACATAGGCTGGCATGCCCTGCATTGCAAGTTACAGTTTTCCAGCCAGAGAAAGTTCTTGTTTGTCCGTGAAGATTTGCACACGTGATGGGACAGGCAGCACACTCCAGGCTCAGCCCTGAGGAAGGGAATTAGGCTGGGCTGCTTTTCCCTTACAGGTTGCACTGACATATAAATGCCTACACACATTTATATGTTAGATAAATAGTGCAGTCCCTATATCCCCACACCATCCTAGGAGAGACACCAATTCTTCAGTAGCTGCTCACACTGTAAACTATGGTTTCTATGAAGCTATGACTTTATTTTCCTTCAGGCTCCTGAAATCCCGATCCCATGGAAAGCTAGGACTGTACCTCAGGCTCTATATAACAGAAAACTTCACATGCCAGGAATGCTTTTCTTTCCTAAACAGGGCTTTGGTTAAGCAAATCTGTCTGTGATGCTCTCACTGACTTCTCTGTGGTGGGGAACACACCTGCCTTTTGCTGGAGGTCTGGCTCTGCAGGTACTGAAAGGGCTTTTCTTCAGTCACCCTGCTTGAAGGCTGGGGCTGCTTTTGGTAAGCACACACTGTACTACCTGCTCATAAAAAAACAACAGTGAAAAGCCAAACCTGCAAATAGATGTACATGGTGATTTCAAGTCATGATTAATCATCATGCTTCAGCTAATCTGTCCCCTAATTTTAGACCACTGACATGAAGGTTTCTGAGACTGCAAGATCTGTGACCACCATCAGAATGGGGCATCATTTCCTTGGACCAAACCTAAGGGTCAGTAGAGAGCACATGTATACATGTCCCTCCTGGGACAAGAAAGTGTGAGATTTCAAATCCACAGTCACATTAGCACTTTCCAGGACATTAATGCTTTTAACATGCTGAACCCAGGAGTTTTTTTCTTCCAATTTTAGATTACTCATTGAAATCTGTATTGCAACTATGGACCATGAGTCCATAAAAGGTGATGTGGGTAGTGAACCCTTATAGATTCAGTTGTTGCCTGAGGCGTGATTTTGTTTCACAGGTCTCTCTTGCATACCTCAGGGGTGTGTAGTTTGTTAGTTTTGAGCTAGGCTAGGGTTGAGTTTCAAATTACAGCTTAGGGACATCCAAACAAGTAGGAAAAAAAATAGATTATTCAATCTAACATGGATTCTTTTACCAGGAAGTGATAAAAGCAATGTGACAATTGTAATCAGAAAAGGAATTGCTTCCAAAAGTTTTGAGCAGCTAAAAATATAGCAGAGAGGAGGAGGAGGAAGGATTTAGGACAAAAGCTGGAATTCAACCTTAAATACAACAATGAGTATCTACATTTACTGTCATAAAGATCTTCTCATCAAAAGCATGTGCTAAAACTCCCAGTGCACACAGCAAACGCTGCACTATTTTAACTGGTCTATTTTGGGCCCACTTCATAAGGACCCACTGGTCACAGTGGCAGGACTCACTTTTTGCTCATAGCTCCACATGAAGAGACAGCACTTCTCACAAATGACAGTAAAGGCCAGAGTATTTCATCCAAGATTTTATCTTTTGTTTAGTGGCATTTTGGCTTCAGTTTCACTATGCTGTTGACAAAGACATTTGAACATTTTTATTGATTCAGAAATCTGGGCATTAAGACTCATCTTTATAGTTCACTTAAAAGTAAACGTTTCAAAATATAAAACTCCTCATGCAGCTTTTAAACTTTATTGGCTGAAGACTGAGTGCTGTAAAATGATTTTTTCTTCAGTAATGGAAGTTCTATTTTACAGAAAACGGTAACCATTAACTCTGCTTGCTGAGAGCAAATGAACAAAATCAGACCTGCTCTATGAAAAAGGAGGATTTGGTCACCATAATAAAAGTACAAATTTTTCATATCTTCTATTTTCTCAAGACCTGCTCATTCCTAACTCGTGGGTTTTACTACACAGTCATGTGTTAACAGAGGAATCATTTTGCTCATTTTAAATGCAGCTGGAATGAAAAGTGATACAGGCGGAAACAGGAATGAATGAAGGACAACTTGGAAAATTGTTTTTTCCTCTTCTTCCCCGTAGCGCTTGCCTACTACCTGGAAGGAACTCAGGATGTTATCCATGGTAGCATCAGCTACATCCTTGCCCTTCCTGGCTGCTGTTTTTCTACTCTCAAAAGCATTCTGTCTGGATGAACCAGAATTTCTCCAGTCAGTCCATTATAGGGCTTCATAATCTTACTATCACAAAGATTGGGTGTTTTTTTTTCCCCTTGGTCTAATAAGAATCTGCCCTATTCCAGCTGAAGCCTCTCCTTAGCTCTCTATCTCACCACAGGATCTGTGTTCTGCTATTTGTAGTAACCCTTCAGATATTTAAAAACATTCTCAGCATTCACTCCTTTCTCTTTTTCTTTACAGTAAGCAAATGCAGTTTGTCCAGTCCTTGCCCCACAGGTAATTTTTCTTGTTCCTGTGAGGATTGCAACAATGCTCTGGATCCTCAACAGATTATCAGCATCTTTCTTACATGCTGTGACCAAACTGAACTAAATGGGGCTGGATTCATAGATAGACAAAATATCTGCAGCACCCAGAGTGCTGTGGCTCCTGAGTGTCTTTTCTAGCACTGCTACTGGTGACACTGATACTGGCAGGTCCCCTATGACCTGCATATGGCATCTGCATGATCCCAGGCATGCTCCAACAGCTTCTAGCACATACCTGGCATCCCTTCAAAGAGAATTAAAGGCCTCTTGCCTCCACTTTTTATAATGATGATGTTTTCAGCGAGAGCCAGGCCCTGAATTAATCTTTGCTACCCTTTTTCACTCCCAGATCTCACAAGGATGTGCCTTGTCACTTCTTGAGCTCTCCTTGTCTGCAGAACACAAAATTCTTCACACGAGGGAACAGCATGTGGGAAGGTTTGAGAATTCAGCAAGCTCTCCTCACATAAATCATATAACATCTCTCACAGTGTCCTTCAGCTGCTGGAGAAGTTATTATCCCCATCCTGCTTTACTGCTGCATGCTATTTTTGCAGCTTTTTTGAGAAATTTTCTGTACTGAACACCTATGGAGTATCTGCTTGGTCATCTGTGGCATCTTTGCCTCTGTCTCTAGACCTGACAGAATTGTTGAGAAAATGGTTTTTGGTAGAGCCTTCTTTTAACAGACTTGAACCCCATCACAAACAGAACACCTTCAAAATTGCATGGGCACTATCAGACACGTGCAATCACTGGGAGAAGGGAAAAGAGTTGTGCCCTGTCCCCGAATGACTGCTTTTCACATGTGTTTATTCTTTCTCCCTGGATGTAAAGTTTGGCTGCAGGAATTGATTTGAAGGGCTGGGAGAGAGCTGATTGTGGCTGATGGAAGCCTTTGTGGGGGTAACAAAGTTGTGCTGCTCTGGTGGATGCAGCTACAGAAAGCTCAGGGTTCAGGACGTCAGGTTAGGGTGGGCTAGACACAAGTACAACTTCTCAGAGGGCAAGGTATAGGAAAGGGTAAATAAATGTCTTTGGACCGTTTAGTAATAGTTAAATACATGTGAATGTGGAATGAAGGCTGGGCAGACAGGGCCTGAGTCTGCTCAGACATGGGATGCTCCAGAATACCTCTAAATCCATATGGGGTTGGCATTTTTGTGGCTGTACCCACCACTGACTGTCAAATGGCCTGAACTCAGCCCCTCTCTGACATTCAGGCTGTTCCTCAGCATGGACATGGCCTAAAAGCATCTCTCATTGATTCAGACATCCCTTAATTTTGTTCAGTTCTGGAGGTTAAATAAGCAGGATGGTTGGAGCCCAGCTCATGATGTGCTGACCACACAAGCAGAGGTGTGCAAGTAGACCAGAGAGCCACAAGAGCACAGACCTGGGATAGGATGGGTTGTCCAAATACTTTTCCAACATGCTGGCAGGATTTTCCAGCTGTTGCTGGTGTTCACACAGATGAATTTAATGCTAGCTTAGAAATTTCTTCCAGAGCAGTACTCACACCCATGAAGTAGAGACATATTTTGGGAGGGAATAAGACACTCAAGCGGTACCTCCCTCTCTTTCCTTTGGGATCTGCTGCTTCCAGCTCACCCCAGCCCTCCCTCAGATGGCAGTCTGTGTTTCTGCTGTCCAAACCTACCCAGCATGACCCCCCAAAGCCCTAACTCTGCCATAGGCAGGGATGTCCAAGCCAATATTCTCCTCCCAGAATAAAAGGAAAAAGAACAGCCCTTCACCTTGCATTTAAACTCCCTAAAATAAATGCTAAATAAGCTTGAAACTGGCGTATGTGTGTATGTCCGTCTGGGAGCAGGGAGCTGGTGGGGCAGGTCTGACTGACACAGGCTCACCTCCCTTCCTTGGCTGACCTGAGTCCCTCCCAAGGATCCCCCAGCACCCTCCCTGGCAGGATGGCATTCCCCCTCGAACGAGTGATCGCATTACCCAGGCCCCTTGTGTAATTCTGGTTCCCAGCAATTGTTTTCTGGTGACCTTTTATTGTTAACAATTAGCGCCAGAGCTGGAGCACAACTCGTGTAAGCATATTTTACATCCTCCTCAAGCAAACAAAAAAGCTGGGTGGGCACGGTCCAGTTTCCTGGTTCACACCCATGACTCCTTTGTGTCTCAGATCTCCTCCCACCATGTGTCATAGTCAGCAAACCCACTCCCTTACCTTTTGGCTCCCAGATAGAGTGACGTCTTCGAGGGATGCGTAGGCATGCTCAGTGTATCCCATTATTTCCTTTCACATCCTATAAGAACACTGCCTCTCCCTAATACTCAGTCTTTCCTTATCCACGAGGCCAGAAACGTAAATCCCTATGAAACAGAGCGCAAAGAGTGAGTTTAAAGGATGGTTTCTATTTATTTAAATGTAGAGGCTATAAACACCGCCCTCCTACACTGTGTTTTGGGTTCTTGCATGTATTTCCATACAGTAAATATCTCGAGAGTTCCCTCTGCTCGACCTCAGTGATATACACACATCCCTGGAGGCACAAATACATCAACAGTCTGCTAATCTTCACAAGTAATAACATAGATTTTTCTTCTGTCTCCTCACTTTATTAAACTACATTTGGGAAGAAAAGGTGTAGTTGGCTACCTGCTCCAAACCAGTTGTGGTAGCCCCGGAATATGCCCAGCTCCTGAGCTGAGGACCCTTCCCAGATGCATACTTTGCCAGTAAGTCCTTGTTTTTCCCGTGGGGAAGAAGGGAATATGGGGAGGCAAAAGATCAGGGAAAGACACTCCAATCTAATCTTGTTTCCTGCATTACGGTGTGTGCGTTCGAGGGGGTGTGCGCTGGGCAGAGGGGGGATGCTACATTAATCAAATCGTGATTCTTTTAGGCTACAATAGGCAATTAAAAACAACAACTTGAATTTCTCCTGCAGTCTGTTGGCAGCTAACACACAACTCATTCTTTCTGCAGATAGCTTTACTTAGCAGGTCTGTGCTATGACTAATGAAGCCATCTCTCCTCTAGCGCTAATTCCAGACCTTTTGGGAAGGAGCCTGGCTGCATCCCTGCATGGCCCTCCCCTCCTTGCAGGCTCCTTATGGCCACCCTGCAGGTCCCTCCCACTGCCTGCACTGTGCTCGGGAAAAGTGTGAGAAAATATTTCTCCCTCAAGTCTGCTTTCAGGAGAGCGCTGCTTCACAATGACATTTAAGGACAGATTTTTCTGGGGCACTTCTCATTTTATCCGAAACATTTGAAAACCGCTTTCTTGGCAATCTTCTTGCTTGCTCCTCGGCGGCATGTTATCTGATCTCTCCATAGCCACTGGCTGTGGGGGGAGGCATGTGTTTCACCGGTAAAGTCATAGTTAAACTAAACATTAAACTGTCCAAGAACTGACTTCCTCGACAGCTCTGATTCAGGCTCCCAAAAATGCTCCACACAGTGAATCATGCTTCCTTCTGGAAATGACAGAACTTCCTCATCATGGTGTTCTAACTTGCCCTCTCCTCGTCTCCAGTGCTATCAGGAAAGGATTGAATTGCATGCCACGTTTTTTCCGTGGTCGGCAGGGAGATGCATCCTTTTTGAAGGGGAAGAATTTCTATGAGTCAAAGGATGACAAACTGAAAATTAGTACCAGCCGCAGAAATAAATGACAAACAACAACATAAAGCCCCGTAGAGGTGGCCAGTGGGTGTATATTGGCTATTTGCCTTTCTGGCAACTTGAGTAGCCTAATGACTGAGAGGCAAACTTGCTTTTCACCACTGAAAGTAGGAGCAAAGTTGAAAGCACTAGTATTAGCTCTCTGATTATCTTTCCTGTGCTTGGTTTGACAGGTCTTGTCTGCTTGCAAGTCAGGTAAGGTGGAGCAGTGCATGAAAGGTCCCAGAGTCCATCCCAGCTTTGAAGGACACACAGCCAGAGTGTGGGGAGGGGGAGGATAAAGGACAGTGTTTTCTGGGGCTTGTTCCAGTCAGACTCACACAGCAGACTGGTTCACAGGCATTGTGGTGACAGCAATTTAGAGACAGTTTGATGCACAAGACTTTGAAATCAAAACAACAACCCCCTGCTTCACCCCCACCCCACGCAAACCTCTGACTGCTGAACAACATGGAGTTGGGGTAAATACCTGACCATATGGTAAATGATGACTTGCACTGGGAATCAAAATTTTAACAGCTCTTTTTGCTTTGTATACGAAATTTTAACTCTCCCAGAACCAGTGCAGGTGAAAGCCCAAGATGCATAGTCATTATTAGTTGCCAGGCTCTGGGCATTCCTTTGATGAAATCCTGTTCCAAAAGCAAGAATCCCAAAGGAATAAATTTTCAAGCTTATTTAGTCATAATAAAATAGGAGGGGTTGGACATTAAAAACTGGAGAGTGGTTGAATGGAAATATAGGGGCAATTACTGTGCTTTCCTTAGAATAAACTTGCCTTCTTTCCCTAGCCATAATCCATAATCAGCAAAGCACTATGCACTTAATAGGGAGGAAGAGTAAATAATACCAAAATACGTAAACTTTCATGCATTTTAGGTAGATGAAATGCATTTTTTCAAGACTAATTGAGGAACATTTATTGCCTTTGAGACTTAAGTTTATATTCCTGCCCTTTACATTGTCCCTGAGAAAGGGTATTGTTTGCATATTGACATTTCATTATTTCAGTGTGGTTCACACTTGCTGTTTATAGCAGATGAAATACATTAGAAAGAGGCATGAAGAAAAGAAACAAAATAAATGCTTAAAGCATCTGTTTGGGATTCTCTGTTGCAGAAAGTAGGCTTAAAGGTGGGAGTCAGAGAACGTAGAAGTGGAAGAAAACTCCTGAACATCAAATTCAGTCACAAGTAGCACAAATATAGAGTACTTTTCATAAATGGGCCAAGTTCTATCTGAAAAGAAGTCAACTTGTTGTTTCTTGAAAGGCTACTCCATGTCTTACTCCTCCAAGTTATCTTTTTCTGATTTCCTCCACATGCTTCTTTGTGGCCAGAACAATCTTTGTGGTGTCTGTTTTAACTCAAAATCCACTAGTAGCAACAATCCACTACTTAAATATAACACTTCCAGGCAGCAGTTGATTCAATCATAGGAGTAAAAAATATTCTTAATAACAACTAACAGTCAGGTCCTTCACATGCATGTATTAAAGACTAGGGTAGCACACAGGATAAAAGTACCTGCTCATTCTTGACTCTGAAATCATGATCCCTTAGCAGATCTGGAGCTACAAGGAAAGGGATAGGTATTGAATCCCAAGGACTGATCATGCTCAGCAGTTTTGCAATCAGATAGGACCTTGCCAATTTGCTGACTCATTTCCTTTGGTCCCTCGGATGTAAAAATGAGAGGTCTCATCCCACTGCCACTGTACAGGGTATGCCTCACCAACGGAGTCCAAACCAAAGCAATCTGAATCTAATGGGAAAATTCACACATCAAAAGTATGTAGACTCATGGAAATGTAATTGAAACAACACTCGGAAAGAACATTTTGGGTTTTTTAATTTCGTTAGTTTGAAAACTGTAGTCTTAATGCAGAAAGGCTTATTTTAAACCACAAAGAGAGCTGGGGGAATTAGAAATTATCTATTTTCAGCAGCAATGTCTGTTGCATTTTTTTATTCATCTGTCTTTCAGATGAGAGTTTGAGCCCATTTTTGTACAGCTGTTGGCAAACCTCCCCTGGACTGCAGTGGAAGAGGCCGATTTTTCATGTTTGGAAGATGCTTCAGATTTCTTCTGTCACACAACAAGCACATGCAAAAAGAACTGTTCAAGTTGGATAGGCTGCAACACAAGACAAAGGTCTCATTCCCAGGGAAGGGAATACTTGGTTTACAGGAGGGTGCGAGGCTTCCATGGACAAGAGAAGAACACCAGGGTTAAACGGGAGTTTTGAACAAGGGAAAAAGCACAGACCAGCACCAGGTATGGTCTCTGTGGCTCCAAACCAGAGAACCTGAAGGCAACAGTGGTGGCCAGAAGAAGTTTTGGAGTTGGAGAAGTCAGGCTGGAGTGGGGAGTGGAGTGGAGGACATACTCCCAGCATCAAAATGTCTCCTTATAGCTCTGATTGGCCATATAAAAATGCTCTGTGTTTGGGTAACACTTGGCTGGTTGTACAACACACTGTACTTATCAATGGTGACATTTATGAATGTAATTGCACACAGTGATTATGGATTTAGGGGGCTCTGCTCCCACCTCCCTTCGTATCTGTGAATACCACAGTGAGTAGAAAAATACCATAGTAATTCAAAGAAAGGCTTTTCTCAAAGTGCTAGCCTGGAAAAGGAATAATGCAGCCCCTCTGTGAACGGTGCAAGAAGCCATGAACTATCTTCAGAAAAGCTGTCAAAATCAAAACTGCAAAACTTTCCCATCACTTCCAGTCCACAGGCTGGTCTCTCTTTTCTCCTACAGATGCACATGTGTATGAACACATAACCATGATTATGAGCTCTCTTTCCAAACCACTCCTCCCCCTACTCACCCCCTTTTCTGCTGCCCTGTCCACATGCACACGCTCTGGCTCTTTGCTCTTCTGCTCAGGACAGATTGACTGCTCTTGCACACTCACAGTTGGAAAACAAAGTGAAAACCCAGGGCCAGAAGGGTTTGTCCATTCCCAGCCAGCTGCTGCCACCCAAGGAGAGCCAGGGAAGAAGCTCCTGCCAGCCCACAGCTCCTCCTGGCTATCAGACTGCTGCTGACTCCTTGGCTGTGGATTCATCCACTGCAGCCCTGTGACTTCTCCCAGCTCTGCAGGGCTGGAGCAGGTCACCACGTGCCTTCAGAGGGCTGTGGCTGGGACTGTGTGCTCCTGGTGACTCACTAGGAGGTCACCAAATGAACCAGATCCCAAGCACTGAGAAACTCTGCCAGCCCTGTGCAAATGGGAGAAAAAGGAGGAAGGAAGTCCTGTTGTTGCATTTTTTTATGATGATCAGTGCTGAGTCAAAAAAAGGGCTCCAGGATTAGAGGGAGGGAAAGCTCAAATCATTAGAGAAATAGAATTTTAAAAGGGTAAGCCAGCTGGATAAGAGTGGGAGCCCAACAGACACCATATTCTTCTCACTGTATATGATGGTTGTGAGAAAAATCAGAGAAGGGAGTGACAAGTGGGTGGTGATAGTCTTCACTGCTAGAGTACGACCTGCTTTTTTTCTCATCCTGGCCTCTCACTGATCCAACCTATTATTCCCTGTGGGAAGACAGAGGGAGAAGGCAATGTTGGGCAGGTCCAGTTGAGTCTCCTCTCCCTAAGGGATGCCTCTGGAGCAACGGGGTTGATTTCTGCTCAGCCTTCCGTGAGCTGTTCTCAGTCACTTGTACTGACATGGAGCTGGTGGACACCACAAAGGCTCAAGGCACTCACCAGGGTGTTCCCCACGTTAAGCAGAGCTAAAGCTCGGACAGACTGCAAGCTTGGGTGAACTCTTAGCCCTTTGCCAAGGTAAAGTTGCCAGGTTTTACACACTAGAACTAAGGAAAAATAACTCTGTATAGCATGATTGCACTTCTAATAGTGTGTACTCACGGCTTTGCTGGAGAAGTGAGCAGCTGTTCCAAAAGTGCCAGAAAATTACTGGCTGCATGGTTTTTCACATAGGATGCAGGACATGCTCATATTATATAGGATGCTCACCAATTCCAGTAATACACCAAATATATGCCCAGAAGTTAGTTTTTGAGATATTTACATTTTAGGCAAGAATCCTTTCAAAATATTTCCTCAGGCAACCAGTAGCGTAGGGCTGAAGAGTTTATCTTGGTTAATTCTGACTGGTTTAAAAGGAAAAAGATTGTGGGGATCAGCTCATTAGCAGTTGTAAACTGGCACTAGTCCAGCAACCTAAATAAACTTCTGAGTTCATAAACTGGCTGGAGAGAACCTGGCCCTATTCTGCAACTATTTAATCCCATAGTATGGCAAGAGTTTTACCCCACTGTACTGACAAAAACCAGTTTGGTTTGAATGAAGAAATACTTGATATTTTCAGCTCTCTCTTATTGTCAAGTTGCTGAAGTCCAAACACTGCTCATGGTCCTCTGTATGGTCAGTGCTTGACATGTACTAGAATGGATTTCTCAAGCTGATAGATGAGACTGATGTAGAAATGTTAATTTTTGTCTCTACACCTATTAAATAAATGCCCTGCTTCTCGGCAACAGCTTGGCCCTATGTACATTTTCTATGGATATTATTTTCTGCACATTTTCCAAATCTATTAATATGGTGGAAACTATGTAGGATCTTTATTGCCAAATGCTTTGCTTAGACTGTGTTTCCTCCAGTTGACCGGGAAAGGAAAAGTGGATACAGAGCTGCTAGTAAAACAATTTCCAGGATTGCCTGTTTTCCTTGCTTGTAAAAAGGTTCACTTCAATTTAATGTTAGTTACTAATGAATGCTCAGCATAGAGGACTAGTGCTTTGATTTATGTTCCCTTGTGATATACTTTTGGCAATTGTCCAAAATGCTTTTTTTTGCTTTGTGTTTCATTGATTAGCAGGGATGCAAATTGGTAAAATAAGTAAATTGATATTAAGAAGTCAGAAATGCTGCATTTGGTGTATCCAGTTTGTACATGCAAATTTGTATTCCTGAAATGCATCATCCTTTTGAAAGCCAGCCTTGCTAAGTCTGTATTTATGAATGTTAATTATAGAGGCAAAGCTCATGACTTTAGAGCCTGATGTGATTTTGGTGCTTTAAAAAGGAATTAAACCATTTAATTATTTTTGAAGAATGTAGAACAACCCTCCAAAATCTGCAGCACTTGTTATATATGGAATAAATTTTCTGGAAATTGGCATAGCAAAGTTTGGATTAGTGTGATTTAAAAATAAAAAAATAAAGACACACTTTAAGAACTTTTTTCCACCTCTATCAACCTGTGAGAACATGACTCATGTAATTCACTCAGAACTACCATATGGCTGTAACTCTTTCAAAAGTCATTCTTTCTTTTATTGGAAGGTGCCTCTTCCAAAAGAGTTAAATAATACTATATGCCAGAGATTGCCACAAATAGCTTTCCTCTTTGCAAATAGTTGTTGCTACTATTATTGCCAATGCCAGCACAGCACAGGAAAAAATACCCTCTGTCACAATGATCCCTATTCAGAGCCCAGTGGAAACCTAAACTGCCCCAGGAGGATGCTGCCATTAGGGACCACATTCTCAAGAAGACAAAAATGGTGTGCTCTTTGGGAGCTATGCAAAATGAAAAAGTTGTGGATACTTTATATACAGTCCCATATGTGCAGTGGAGGGGATGGCTGGCTAGGAAGATGCCTGAGTAGGCTGGAAAGGAATTCTGAAATTAATATTAAAAGAAAAGACAGCACAACCTGGACAACACTAAAGTTAGAGGGCACTGCTGCATGATGAGGCAATGAGGACTGGCCACAGAGGAGTCTGTGTTTGTGGATGCAGAAGTAGGCTATGGACTCCTAAATGCCCGGACTCTCCATGGCTTTGTTTTTATTTTCAGTTTTCATGCTAACCGTGGCACATATAGAATTATTTTAACATACAACATAAGAATTTTTATTTGTCTGAATTATAAAGCACCATATGTGAATGCATCTGTTCTTCACTGTGTTACATTTATTATTTGTACTATGGTGGGGCCTCAAGTTTCCACCTCAGATCAGGGTTCCAACTTGCTAGGCAATGCACAAACACATAATGGGAAACACTCCCTGCCTTGAGAAAAACATATTCTAAATTGACAAAAACAGCTCAGAGTGGGAAAGGAAAACAGCCGGAGCACCATTCCATGGCAGCTTAACCTCATCTAAACTGAAGCTGCCACGGTCCTGCACCTCCAATCCAGAACTCAAATTGCCCATTCAGTGGCTTAAACTGGCTCACAATTTGACTAACTCCACTCCAGTGAGGAGAAGAGCAACACTGATCTGAAACTAGTCCCCTTTTTTCTTTGGTTAAGGTTAGTTTAGCAGTTAGCTCCCTGAAGTTTTTCCCAGTTCTGGCACAAAGGAAGGGCCATGGCAGGACAGTGGAAGAGCAAAAGCTATGCCCTAGGTTGGCATAAGCTGCTGTGGAAGCTCACAAAAAAGAAATAGGACACCCAGGATTGGAGAGGTCAGAGTAAAAGCTCTGGCACTTGCCAGCAAGTGGAGTTTGCTCAACTTTTCCCACTCTGTCCAATTTCTCCCACTTCTTCTCTCCTATGTGGGCATTTTTGCACACACACCCACAGGCCCACACAATGGTCCAGAGGGTGAGGAGCAGCACAGGATGGTCGGCACTTCTGGATCTTCAGAGCAGAAGGCTCCTGGGGCTATGCTGAGTTCAGGAGGCCATGTCAGGAGATGCTGTTTATGAACCCTTTGATGTTAGGTGATATGCCACTAACAAGCAGTGTGCATTACATATGCTCATGCCACAAAAAAACAACAGGAATGATTTTCATCCTCAGATCCGTGTATGCTTTCTGCTCCTTTCATTTTCAATTTGCACTCTTGTTTTTAAAAGTCCACTGGGGCTTGCTCCATCTCAGCATTTGGTTTCTTTCTTTGTCCTCCTACTGCAATCTGTTACCTCTTGTTATCTACCATTATGCCTTTCTTTACTCCTTTATGTGGTTTTGCATGGTTGCTGCTGCCTCTAGGAACAAGCTGCCTGCCTCTGAGGGCATATCTTACTTATTTTTTTAAATTCTCATTTGAAAACACATGTTTTTCCTGTATTTATGATGCAAAATTGTTCTGTCCTTCTCTGCTATGGGCCATGAAGAATGCCTGCTTTAATTTACCCTACATGCTGTGCTGTTCATTCTTCTTGTCTGTAATTTATGCCACATACTGTGCACTCCCTTGTATTATACAACATAAAGTTGCCAGATGGGTGAGTGCAACGCATGCTTTACAATGAAGGCTTTTAGGCAACTGCTTAATCTGAAGCTGCAGAAGAAGCCAACTTGAAAAAAGAAAGAGCATTTGAAAATATACCCAAACAGGTCAGTAGTTATTATGTGGAGCTAACACTCTGAGAACACTTGTTAATTAGCATATCATGTTTTTATCTTCTCCTTGACATTTATTTTTCCTGCTTGGTTTTCATGGTGTGTGATGGCAAAAGATGGAGCCAACAGCAGAGCATTAATGGGAAAGAAGGATATTTGGTCCAAAACCAGGAGCAGACATTTTTCAGAATGAACTTGCGCCCAGCACCTGGAGACTTGCCTGGCTGTGGCCAGTGGGTCATTTGACAGTGCACTTTGCCAGGCTATGGGGAATTCTGTAGAAGATGCTCAGCATATGGGAGGGGTCGTTGTTCTTGATGTCTTGCATTCCTTTCCTGGCAAAGGCCATAGTATACCTTAGGGTTTATTTTATGCAGTGTGGGCTCAATAAAAGGAGCTCTAGCTGCCAGGCACCAGTGCTGTACACCCTGCATGGTTCCTGGGGCATGGGCTGCTCTGGCCACTGCTTAGCCCTCATCTCCCTTCCCTTTGTCCCTTCACTGGGAGGGTGACATCCAGCTGCTGATCTGCAAAATTTGCTCTGTTGTTGCTGCCCTGGACCACTGTACTGGGTTAGTGTGGCCAGGTTTTGGTAGTGGGGGGGGCTACAGAGGTAGTTTCTGTGAGAAGCTTCTGGAAGCTTCCCTCATGTCCAGCAGAGCCAATCTCTGATGGCTCCAGGATGGACCCACTTCTGGCCAGGGCTGGGCCACTTAGAAAAGGTGGCAACACCTCTGAGATAACAAATTCAAGAAGGGAAAAAAGTTACAGTGCAGATGTAATTGCAGCCAGAGAAGAGCAGGGTGAGAATAAGTGAGAGGAGCAGCCCTGCAGACACCAAGGTCAGTGCAGAGGGAGGGGCAGGAGCTGCTCCAGGGCTGGAGCTGAGATTCCTCTACAGCCCCTGGGGAGGCCACGGTGAGGCAGCTGTGCCCCTGCAGCCCCTGGAGGGCACAGGGATGCAGGAATCCACCTGCAGGGCACAGAGGGCACAGGGATGCAGGGATCCACCTAGAGCCCCTGGAGGGCACAGGGATGCAGGGATCCACCTGCAGCCCATGGAGGAGACCCAAAATGGAGCATGGGGATGCTGAGAGGAGGCTGTGAACCCATGGGAGGCCTGTGCTGAGCAGGGTCCTGGCAGGGACCTGCAGCCCTGTGGGGAGAGGAGCCCACCCTGGAACGTTTCCTGGCAGGACTTGTGACCCTGTGGGGGACCCAGGCTGGAGCAGGCTGTGCCTGAAGGACTGACCCCATGGAAGAATAACCCACAGTGAGGCAATTTGTGGACAACTGTTTCCCATGGGATCAACACATGTTGGAGAAGTTCATGGAGAACGGTCTGCCCTGGGAAGGATCCCATGCTGGAGCAGTGGCAGAAACAATGTGTGATAAACTGACTGTAAACCCCATTCCACATCTCCCTGTGCCACTGGAGGGGGAGAAGGTAGAGCAGGGAAGGAGGGAGGGCAAGGTATTTTTAAGGTCTTATTTTATTTCTCATTATCCTGCTCTGATTTTGTTAGTAATAAATTCAATATCTCTAATTTGGGTCTGTTTTGCCCATTATGATATTTGTGAATGATCTCTCCCTGCCCTTATCTCAACTCATCAACCTTAATTATATTTTCTTTCCCCTGTCCAGCTGCAGAGGGGAGGGACAGAGTAGCTTTGGTGGGTGTCTGGCATCCAGCCAGGGTCAACTTTCCACAACCAGGCTACTCAAGACTTGGGTGCATCCCTGCAGTGCTTGACGGCTGGTTTGTGCTTGGAGAAAGCTGGTGTGGCCATGGAGGGCCAGTCCTACCACCTACCAAGGGATTACATGAGCACTTATGCAACACTTTGTGGGGGAAGCAGGGAGATCCTGGGTGAAGTCTGGGCTCTGTGGAAGCTGACAGAAACTCTGCAAGTGCTGGCTGTGAAACAAGACTTTCTCCCCACACCCTGATGTGCTCAGAGAGCCTGTGGTTGCTGACACTAGCAAGAAGCAAGGTGGCTTGCTCAGCCAGCACTCCAGCAAAAGGAAAGGCTGAAGTAACCATGCATTTCAGGTGGGCTCTTGGAAACCAGGCTGGGATTGCTAAACAGATGGTGTCACACTAAGCTTCAGCACCACCACTCCCTGTGATGAGTGTTTTCAAAGAAAAAACGTGAGGATGGGTAGAAAAATATGTTAGAGTGTGACAGAATCCTACTGTGTTATGGAAGGGCCAGTGGGAGGAAGGGAGATGTGGAATGAATCTATCTACATAGTAAAGTGAAGGCACAGCACGTCTGTGCCAGCCAGCACTGAAGGCAGCAATGAAGATGTACCAGCACGGGCTTTTAACACTCTGCTAACCATCAGAATGCAAGTTCTCATCATTCTGCTCTGGTGGCAGCTTGTGCTGTAGCCTGTGTGCCTCATCTTGGTGTCTTTGCAGCTCTGGGAAGGGAGCTGGAGCTACGTGGCCCAGCTAATGCACACCCCAGGAACACCTCAGCAGGAATGGTGCTGCATGGAGCAAGGACAAAAAGCTGCCAAGAGGAGCTGGACTCTTTAAGTGTAGACAAAAAATTATTCTGTGAGCTCACAGCTAAGAAGTGAAGTTGCCAGTACCATGATTTGGCTTCTGCTTAGTCTGTCCACTTACCAAGGCTGAAGCTGATAAATGCATCTATTGCCTACCCAGAGCTAGACTCTATTTTTCAAAAGATTCCTCCAGTCCCACCTGGTGTAGCTTTAATTGCTTTAACCATGAAATTGGCACCAGAAGGATGAGGAGTGGAAAAAAAAATCATATTGCTCGTGCAGAGAGAGGAAATGTGGCATTACAGGGCAAGGTTGATGCTGTGAGGAACTTTTATGCTCTCCTACACCGAGTGACACATCATTGGGCACACATCTTCTAAGGACATATCTCTGGAGGACACAGAGTTGCTTAGAGCTATTCCACGACCATTTCACTATCATTTACATTCAAATGTTTTCATTGTTACAGAGCAAAGCTCCCTAACATAGGTATTTGGCATTCCAAGTTTCCTTCTCAATTTTAAATAAAATTCTTCACCTCTCTGCAAGATGACGGATTATGCTTTTACTCCAGATTATTAAAGAAACCAAAACCATGAAGAGTTTGTCTCTGATACAATGAATTTTCTATTGACACTAAACTGGCAGTGCAATGTAACTGATAAGTGCATTTCACACTTAGTTTAACATGCCTTAAAACAATTGAGGTTAGAGGACCAAGAGTAAACACGGGTGTCTAAAATAGCTGCTGATATTTCCCTTTACTTTCTCTAAGGCTTGGCTTTCTAATAATCAACCCATTTCTCCCATGCATTTTCATGTGCTTCAGTGAGTTGGACACAGTCCAGGCATTGATTGTGCCTTGCAGCACTTGCTAAGTTTCTATTCTTTCTAGAGGAAAAAGAAACTCAAGAAAGAAAAACTTTGTGCGATAGTGCTTGAAAAAAGTATTACATCACGGGGCCTGAAAATAACCAATATGAGCCTGTTTGTCATGGGTTTGTTTCCCCTTTCTATTTGACTGTCATTAATGAGCCATGTCAGTACAGCCAGAACAGGAGCTTCCTCTCTAAGGTTATGTATCCATGTGTCTGCACATATATTTAGGTTCTCTTCAGGGCTTAGTCTCTATCAGTCTGTAACTTTCTGTTGCAACTCAGTTGTGTTATTTGGGAATTGGATGCCACTGGCATTTCCCAGGGTAAAGCATGCTGGAAGATCCCAGATCCTCCAGGGCCAGAGAGAACAAAACCTTCTCTTAGGAGCTCTTGGCTCCCATCACGAGGCCTGCTCTGGAATCTCGTGCAATGTTTTACTTCTCTGTTGTAGTGGTCTGAGGACAGTGTGTCTCCTGCAAGCTTTTCATTCTTTTGGTTTGGGTATTTGCACTGTCATCAAGAAGGATTGAGGTTGATATGTTCATTTTCATATCACTGGGATGTAGTTTTCAAGAGATAAATCTGTCATATGGTGTGAGAGGGAAGGACACACACTGCCTTATTCAAAATGAAAAACTTCTGTTAATATGACTAAGAATTAGTCACATACCTGGGACAGGATTCTGTATTAAGACTTAAAATTCATGTGAAGGGAACATCCATAGTTTTGGCAGGGGTGGGTATTCAGTGCATTTTTCAGGGATGAAACTCAGAAGAACAGAGGAGGTCAGTTTAACCTTGTGGTTGTGGTTATGAATGAGCAAGGAAGTTTAAATTACACTGAAGGACAGCTCCTTTAGTCACAGGAGCCCATAGTGCACTCTAGATCCTTCATAAGTAAATATGAGCACTTTTTGTTTTTACAGCAATAAGCAAAATGCTAAGATCCAATGATTAGATTGTTCTTATTTAGCTTTGCTGATGGTGAAGTTCCTTATTGGCTGCTGAGGATTACAGCTATGGAGCAGGCTATAAACAGAACAGCCAGGCATTTTTCACAAGTGTAGTATAGTGGGCTTTTAGCAGAGGTCTCTCCTGCTCCCTCATCATTTAAAATGACAAGCATCAAGCACAAGAGAAAAAGCTAATTACATTTGTGTTTAATCCACCCAACTGCTCATTTGAAATAGGAGGGATTGTTACACATGTCTGGCTGAATTCAGCAAAAGAAGTGGGTTCCTTCATAAGTAACTGATACATCATGCACAGGATTGCTTGGATATTGATCTCTGCAATTTTTCCTGTGAACTTTTCTATTTCAGACATGTGAACATTGATGGCTGAGAGTCCTGGCTGCACTGCTCCTGGTTCACCTTGGGATCAGCTAACTTCTGATTATTCCTGCTGCTTCCAAAACCCATCTCTTGCCCCACAGCCAAGTTCTGTCTCACAAAATGCCTGTTCAGAGAAATCCCCAGATGTGGTTTAGAGCTGCTCTCTGCCACTCATGTGCCCTGGTGCTTTGCTGGCTGATGCTGGTTGACTGTATGTGCTTGTTCAGCAATAGTGGGACCATCCAAAACTCCTGGGGTTCCTCTGTCAACTTTTTCTAAATTGTTCCAGGAACCCTTGACTGACTCACTGAAGCCCTGTTAAGTGACTAATAGGACATTCCCCACTGCTTTACCTGGCATCTGCTTTCATTAAGTAATATTACATTTTTCCTTAGTAATTTAATCAGAATTGTTAAAAGCTTGAAGTCAGTAATGCTGCTAATGATTTATGCCACCAGTTGTCACAAACATCTGAATCAGACCTTTAATCTTTATTAGCCAGGTGATTAAGTACAAAATTACCTTCTGAGAGTAAGAGCAGATGTTCAAGACACATTTACTAAAACTTAGGTAGAAAACACACTTGTGTTTCAAATGGCACCTCATATTATAGGTGGAAATTTACCAAAACATGTAACTGTACAACATTGAAATGATGGGGCCACCCTTTAATAAATAATTATTTATTTTGCAAAAAAGGCCTTTTGTGAAGAAAAACTCCAGGCATATTCTTGTTATTACTTAAACCTGAAGTCAACCAAAAGAGAAAACTCTCACTGCCAACTGTGACAGACTGCAGCACTGCACTAACAGGAAGGCTATTTTAGTTCTGAATTGGGAACTGGATTACTTATTCAAACAGTAGTTTTCAAAACTGCAGGACTGTGTTCTTGTTCCCTTTGCAGCACTTTTCCAACTGTATCCTATTCACTGCACAGCTTCAAAGGATTGTACCTTTGCTATATATACACACACAGCACCTTGGCTTCTGAAATTGGTTTCCCCCAATTTCTGGCTGGTTTGAACAACCGTGACTTGTTTCCCATGCATCGATTTCAATAACATCCCAGCAGATGACAGCAGGCAGCTTGGACCAGGCTTCACATCAGCCTTCGGAACAGCTGCCAGGGAAAGGACAATATTTCTGAGCTACAGATGGGTACACTTAGCATGGATGTCGCAGTTAGGTTCATGCTACAGCACCAGATACCTTTGGAAATTTCCAGGAGCTGTGGTTTTCCTTCATGGGTTTGCTGAAGTCACTGGGAGTTGTGCTACCAACCTCTTAATAAGTGGTATATCTTGGATTATCAGTATAGACATTCCTCCTTTTGTGGAGAAGGAAAGTATTCTGCTGCTGAAGAAAATCCTTTTATTAAAGGATCTTTGTTTATGTAAAAAAAAAGTATTGCAATAGGACATAAGATAATCAACAGAGAGGTAATTTAGATGCTGCTTTACAAGGCAAATATCAAAGGTGCTTTTGCCATCTGAGCTGCAGCTGGGAGCAGGATGAGGTGTGAAGGTAGTGAGACAAAATCTTCTTTGAACCTCTTGGATGGCAAGGACATCCAAGCCAGCCAGTTCTTCCAGCTGCTGGAGATGTATAGGTGCTTTCTCTCCATAGGGAGGATGTATTCTCCCACATCAGGAGAAATATGGTCGTGTCCTTGAAGAGCAACAGAAAAAGTCCCACTCACATAACACAACATGTGAAGGCTGTTGCCACATGTATTTCAGAGGGTCTAGAGTAGTGGGCACTGAAGCTGGGCAGCCTTGGCATGATGGAAATTGTCTGTTTGAGAGGTCCATGGCTGCAGATCCAAAGCCCTCCTTGGTCTTCCACTGCCCTGCCTTGTGAGTGCAATCCTTGGGGGAAAGTTCAGCTGCACTTAAATGAAACTTGACTTGCACATTACTTGTTCGGACAAACTAGGAGTACAAATGACTCATCATTTCCCTACTTTGTTTTGCCTGTTAGGCAGCCATCAGCATTTACATCACAATTGATCATAAAAGAGTAGAACCGATGTAGCAGTTCCAACCTTGCCCCTTGTGAGTTACTACAGGAAATTTGCAGTCCTCCCCCAAATTCTCCACCTTAATGTCCTCACTTTGAATATTCAAGGAGAAAGTATTTAGAGAACTCTACATTTCTAGACATTTCTGGCCTGTGACTTTTTCTCTGTTCAGTGGTATTCTTTGGCTTATCAGTCCTTATTCTCACAGTTTTGGGGGACTAACAAACATGATGATGTGCTGTGATGGGCAGACTAGCACCAAAAAAAAAAAAGTTTATAAAACTTAAACCAATGTAGACAGAAACCTCAATGCACAGGCACAAATGTTCTTTCATGCTCCTTCAACCTGACCAAGAGCTCCAACTACAGCATCATTCTGCAGCCAAGTGGCACCGTGATACAAAGATGGCACAGAGGAGTGAGACAACAAATTAGCTTTAATTGCAGCAGTTTACCAAGGTCAGCTGTGTAACCCTGGCCACATTTCACCTTGTTTTTGTCGTCTCTGCTAGAACCATCCTGTTCAGTGAACTGCAGCCAAAGCACAACGAGACCACAGTAAGGCTGAGACATGAGAGCCCGTTCTGGGTT
The DNA here is from genome assembly GCF_052056855.1 of Sturnus vulgaris. Taxonomy (NCBI): domain Eukaryota; kingdom Metazoa; phylum Chordata; class Aves; order Passeriformes; family Sturnidae; genus Sturnus; species Sturnus vulgaris. The sequence continues at coordinate 113,281,480 of NC_142244.1, forward strand.
TGGCAGGGCCGGAGCTGGCGCTGCAGAATGCTCTGCCCTCCTTGGCGAGCACAGACTGCTGTACCTCTCCTCTTCTTTGGGAAAATTCACTGGCAAACACAACCTAAACAATCTGGATGCTAACTCAGTTTGGAGTGGCAGGAGGCAGAGGATGAGGGACTGATTTACAACCCGCAGACACAAGGAGCACTGTATGCATTTCATACTGTGCAGTACTAATGGTCTGACTGCAGCCCTCTTTGTAGAAATCTTGCCTCATTTCTTTGCCTCACTGTTTCTCAACACATTTTAAGACAAACTTAGTTATAGTTTGAACGGTTTTTTTGTTTCATGTCTCAGAGGAAAAAAAATATAATGGCTTGTTCCTGCTTTACAATCCCAAGGGCTCAAAGCATGATTTTCTTCAGAAGTTTCACTTGAGAGATTTTGTGCTAAGAGGACTACAGGTGTCAGGATTTTAATGCATGTACTGTACAGGACTTAAGCGCTGGTTATCCTGTGCAGATGTTCCTCAGCTTCCCCCTGTCACGCAGCACATGTGCAGTGGTATCTGGATGGATAAATATATGTACACCCACACCACTGGAGCACTGCACTTGATTTTTCTGAAGGTACCCAATTTATCAAGAAACCCAGAAGAAGCTGACAGAAAGTGCCAGCATCTTGGCACAAACAACAGCTGAGAAGGGAAAGAGAAACTCTGGTCACAAATGAGAAATCCCAGCAGCAGCTTCACTTTCTGTCGACAATGAGTTGGTGTCCTAAGAATATCCCTGTGCAGGGGAGGCACAAGAGAAAGATTAAAAGGGACAAGAAAGCATCAGACCTGAAAGTAGAAAAGTAGATATCACAGAAACTGGAAATTTCTGGAAATCCTATGATTTATGAATAGTGTTAAATAAAGCCATGTCTGGAGCAGGGTTGAGTGGACTGTGAGTCCTTGTTATGAACTGTGTCATAGTCCGTGTCTTTGTTACACTGTGACTTAGGACACCTTGCTTGGAGGCAGCTGTCTGAGCAGGCTCCTGCAGTTTTAGGAGTGTCCATCCCCACCTCCTTCCTCCTATCTCACCTCAAGCCAGCATCCCTCTCTCCCAGTGGCAGCTTGGGAGGGTATCCCTGGGCAGACTCACTGCCATCTCTCCAGTGCTGCAGCAGAATGTTTGGGAGCTACTGAACAAAACAGAGGTGCAAGTGAAACACCAGGAGCCTGACTGTGAGTAGCAAAACACGATAATGCTACCAGTGACAATGCATTTCTGTGCATTTGCTACTGTAATTTTTCCTAATTAAACAAAACATGTTAATTAAATGTGCAAGAAAAAGGCATTTTACTCATTTTCCATCACAAATGATCACTGCCTGTACTGAATGGCTTTGGATAAAAGCCACTAAAGAAAACAAAAAAAAATTTTGTGTGGGCAATGCTGTAATATTCCATGCTTGGGTTTACTTCCTTTTCTTTTTTACTTTTTTTCTCTGAACAGCAAAAATTTAGCATTTTCTTTTCTTTAAATAATCCTTCTTGCTGTTGGGACAACTCCCTTTTAAGGCCAGCTTTTTGCTCAGAGGGAATGTTGACTGCACTTATAAACACCCACTTCCTAGGGTTTAGAATAGTAACAGCAACATAACCTGAACTATAGTTTCAGCAGCATGCAGCGAACACATTCAGGCTAAGGCTGGCCTACCAGCTTTTTCAGAAATGCTTCAGAAGTGTTGGCAATGCCACTGGGTTTTTATTTGCTATTCTCACAAATTCACATATTTGGAAACCTCCTGTCTTTCTCCTTTCTTCTTTGAAAGTGTTACCTTGTGGTTCTTCCAGCTCCTAAATACACAGAGAGAGTTTTTGGATGGGGCAGTAAACACTGAGGCAGGAAAATGCTGCCCTCTTTATAACTCAGGAATTTTAGGTGGGTGCAAACTGTGATCATGAGGAAGATTTCCAAGAACTGCACTGAGGACCAGATTTCACCATATGTGTATTCTGCCCAAAATAACCACTTTATCTCCAGGGAAGGTTGCAAAAAAGCCTAATGACTTTTCAGCTGCTAGACTGCCATCCCCAGTGTAATTCACTGCAACCTGCTTAATTAGCCTTGTACTTTGGAAAAAGATCTGGTGTAACATCATAAAAATAACTTCCACTTCAACACTGCACACTGCAGTCAAACAAAAAGTCCAAGAGGATCAGACATCAGAACTACAACAACCTCCAGAAGTACCAGTGATTTCCAAATATTCCCTGGGCTTATATGGCATTAACACTGAGCCAGGGAATGATACTGGTATCTGATCTTTACTGGCCTCACAGGTTACTGCAGACACCTCAGGCTCTCCAGTCATGCAGGTTTGGAATTGCTATCTGGTATTTCAGCTGTTGCCTATGCAATTGTGCCACCTCTCAGTATTTCACACCATGACTCCCCTTTGCCTGGAGCAGGAGCTGTAATTCCAGCGCTGCACCAGCTGAGCAGATCGCAAGGGACTGATGCTGAACTTGTTCATGTGGTGATAAATTAGGAGCAACTCCAGTGCTGGTGGTGACACTGAAACACACAAGCCTGGACTCGGGCTCTTCATACCTATTGCAGGGTTTGGTTTCTCAGTGGATAGCTGGGAGCTAAATGTAAAATGATCCACCCCTACCCTCCTGAAAAAAAAACCAACCAAACCAACAAACCCTAAAAACATTAAAAAACCAAAGCAAAACCCCAACACATGGAAACACATCAAAAATGTGTAGGGATAGGGGGGAGGGGGAATCCTTGCTGAACACAAAACAATCTTGTGCCAAATGAGTTGTCATGGCTTTACTATAACATTCCCACAAAGAGGAACAGAATTTTCTTTATTGTGAAATCTTCGTTGTGAGTCTTGCTGCTCCTGGGAAAAGTCATATGTCAGAATAGAACAGTGTTTCCAAATATGACTAGTCTGAACAGATAAACAATGAATGTCAACACAGCACTCAAGGAAGTATCTAACTGTGGTTAAATCCCTTTCTGAGAGTTTATATTCTTGTTCTGAGAGTATTACACATAATGAACACCCATAGAGGTGCTTGCCTTTGTACACCAGACCCCAATAAACTCAAGTTAGAGTTCCTGGAGTCCCAGTTACAGACAGCCAAAGCACCAGCTGTGTCTGAGAACATCCTGCAGCATTATCTGCTGAGGTCTGAACTTTATATTCCATTTTCTTGATACTGTGTGGTGTGTAAGAGTCACACAAAATTAATACTCTTGTTCACTTAGATTTTATAACTGACTAAAAATCTGATGAATTTTCAGGTTTAGTCTCTTGTACTTCCCACATTCAGAGGGGTGGAACAATCCTACTCCCACTTTGGTTGTTCTCGGGCAGGGAGTAAGTAACAAAGTTCAGAGAACCACGAGAAAGCAGAAGGAAAGATTCCAGTCCTGTGCCCTCTTTCATTACAAACACTGGGACCAAGTTCATCTTGTCCTTTAAAAGCACTGAAAACAAAATGCACTGTTAGGAGGAGGTCCCAGAGAAGCAGAACACCATTATAACAGTCCTGCTCCTAGAGCTGCTGCATCCAGGAGCTCTTTAAGCAACATTTAAGGAGCAGATTTCCTACCTTAAGCCACCCTTTCTTTCAGTCCTGTCTGCTTTCACCACCAAATCACAACTGTGTTTCTACTCTCCAGGTGTATGAAATTCCATTTCTTTGAAGCAGAGCAATGTTACTTTATTAGGGGAATGCAACCCCTGCTGCCCATCCGTCAAAAACTTAGGGGTCAGGACAATCCACAGATAATAAACTTGGGTTCCCCACTTCCTTGGGTTATATTTATATAGACTGTGCCAGTAAAGACAAGAACTCTCTCTTCTGATCAGCATTTGAAGCCTTCCAAAACTCAGATACTCTCCTCTGCTTTTCAACTTCTCTTAAAAACAGCAATGACTTTTGGTTCTCTGCAGGTTTTTCCCTCAGGGCTGAGAAGCTAGTCAGGAGACGGATCATTTCAGACTTCCATTCAAATCTGATTTTCACATGGACTGGCTTTTAATTTCACTATGCCCCAACTCTGCATCTGCGAAACAGGGACGACACAGGGCAGATGAAGATCTGACACACTTACAACATGTATTCTGGACAGCAACTTTCTTTTGTGGTCCCACAACACAGCAGAAGTTTGAATCCAAGAGAACACATTAAATCACACTGTCCTTGTTGTTAGGGGAGAACTGAAGGGAGTTTGGCCACTGGAATGGTTTTGTTTTTCGTAACACTGCTAAACACAAAGAAACCCAGGAGCTTGGCAGCCTATTCCACCATGTAAATCCATGTCTTTCTAAATTACCAGAAAGTTCACTTGAGGTCAAAATCCTCCATGAAAATTTGGCTTCTGAAATACCTCCTAACCAGTACCTCAAATCCTTCTTTTAGCATTATTCACCATAGGTGAAGGAAAAAATGGAGTACCACCAGCCTTTGGGAATGGCATAAAAGTTTCAGGGGACTGATAATGAGGCCAGTGAAGCAGTAACTGAGAGCAGTTAAAACACCCACCAGCAGCCAAGTCACCCCCGGGGTGGCTGTCACAGCCAGGAGGAATTGGGTGGCAGAAACGATCAAGAACCTTCTGTAGAGCACTGCAGATTGGCCATTCAGCAACAGGTAGGGCTCACTCTCACACCTTTAGCCAGCTAATCTGTCTGTAAGTAAATAGAGGGAGACATTAGGAAGGGTTTTTGCAGTTCCTAATCCTACACCTCATGAGTCAGTTCTGTAGTAACCATGACAAATGCTGCCATGGTGCTTTGCAGCAGTTGCCTGGGCTCACAGGGTTACAAAAGGCAGTGGCAGGTTTGTTTACTTTTACATTCATTTTTGGCTTCTTTGTTGCTGCAGCTACAAAGTTCTGGTAGTTTTGGCTGTGCTTCTGTGATTGTAATGTCTTTTATGTGGATGTTTTGCATGTAATTGCAGTTATCCAGAGTTACCTCATTGCTCCATGGAAGTGCACAAGACACTGCTGTGTGAAGTCCAAGAAACAGAGAAGTTATGCTCAAGGAAAGAACAGCAGCTCCTGGTCTGAGCACACACAGTGCCCTGTTCAGGTGTTGATATTCTTCTCAAAACAGGCTCAGTCCACCTGCCTGGACTATACAAGCAACCAGGGAACACTCACAGGCAAACAGGAAGAAAAGTACTTGAAGTGTCTGGTATAGCACTTATGTCCAGTGGAACAGTATACTAAATTTATAGAGGTGGGAGAAGAGAAAGTGCAGATCCAATCCTTCCTTCTACAAGATAAAACAGGTTAAAAGAAAGTTTCCTACACTCTCCATCAACCCTTCCCTCACATCTTCATGATGCCTGCCCCCTCTAAAATCCTCAGCACTATCCAGTCAGTGATCAGCCAGCCTTGGAGCACAGGAAAATTACCTACCTAATGCTTCAGTCCAGATCCCTTCAGAACTCTGCACTCTAAAGAAAACTAAGCTTTAAATGAATGTTATCACCATAATGAACAAATTGATAGTATAAATGTGCTCCCTGCAATTTACTTCTCTTTCTGGAATTAGTGTCTGAGTATTTCAGAAGATACTGTTTTCTTGTAGCTAAAAGGAACTGGAGATTCACCATATTAGTGATTCTGCAAGTGTCTTTAGATGGGAGAATTAACACCTACAGCAGGCAACATGATTGACTTGCATCAGAGCACCACTACCTTTCAGGAGCTTGACAGACACTAATTTTGGAAAGGTGTTTTGCATGGAAGACTGGCATTCACAGCACATAGAAAATTAAATACGTGCGGGTGTTACTTAGCAACCTACAGAACAAGACTTTCAGAGTAGATAGAAAAATTACCAACTTGAAAGGATAAAGTTTGCTAACGTGTAGGAGCAGCAACTGCTCTTCAAAGCCTTGGAACTAAAACTCACTGCTGTACAGAGAGCCAGTCAGAGCCACACCACTGCCTTAGAGCAGTCTCCTAAAACAATTCAGCATTTTCTGTGAGCTACAACTATGAACTGTAAAGCCACACAGCAGGAGAAAAATGTCAGCATTACACTGGATTCTCAAGGCTTTCCAGAGTTTTGGTTAACTGCTTTTATGAGTAGCTGGCTAGCCAGGGACAGGACAGATTCAGAAATTGCAGGGCTCTCCAACCCAAGGACCACTTGAGCTAAACACCTCTTTAGCAGAGATTTGTTTTGCAAACACCCACAACCAAGGTCTCGGTTTTTTCAGTTTATTGTACAAAGCAGCACAACACAGTACAAACAACCCCACAGGCAGACAGGCTCTCCAGCACTGACATACAAGCAGTTCTATGCTACAGGATTTGTCTACAACCTCTGTGAGAGGCCCAGAGACATATGATAAAGCAGCCAGGGCCGTTCATCTTGCCTGAAACACCACTTCAGGAGACCAGTGGAGATTCACAGAGTAAAAATGCATGAGCACACTGACACCATTCAAGCCACACACCAAAGCACACTGTGAAGAGGGCACTTCTGGTGAGGAGTCCCAGGTGTGTTTATGCCTTTGGAAAACACTCACTCACGCTGAGGGAAGGAACATGTGCCCTGCTGGGTCTCCAAAAGACTGCTCTAAAATCCTCAACACCTTCCTTCTGCCCCGACCTTCCACAGGTAACTCTTCAGGGAATTCATTTGTGCTGAGTGGAGCTGGAAAAAACAGCCACAGCCACATAGTCCCCAAAAGCAGCTGTGCACAAGACAAAATCTGCTCAGTTACCTAGGACAGCAACAGAAGTCCAAATTACAGGTTTCCATAGTTTAATTACAAGCCACCTATCCAACGGATGGAGCTCTCTCATTAGGAATGGCTGTTCACACTTTTGGGCAATTAAAGCAACCCATTCATTATTCTATTCTACAAAAATCATAGTTCTGGGTTTTGGTGTCCCTGCCTCAGGTTTTATATTGGTTATTGCCATTTCAGAAACTTAATGACTGCAAGGTTGTTTGGATTTTTTCTTTTTTAAGAAACTTACAGAACGTACTTTTTGCTACCATGTACCGATATGGAAGGATATGCTGCAAGTACACCAAGGTTGGATTAAATGTACCCTTTCAATCTTGATTTGCATAGCTTTCTATACATAAACATAGTCAAGAAAACAAAGCTTGGAGTCTACAGAAGTATTTGTCACAGAATAGATAAATAGTAGGCAGTGAGGCTTTCCTAGCAGTTATCTGGAGCCAGAAAGTAAAAATATTGTTCTTCCTGCTATTAGGATTTAAATAGATATTCAAGTCAATTCTAAAAGCAAGTCAGAGGATGGGAAGAAATACCAGTGTGGGAAGATATTACATAAACTGAGATGCAACTGAAAATAGAAAACTAGGAAAGTACTGTGATCCTCTTCAATCTACAGGTCAAACAGACCCAACTGCCACTATTATCTTAGTTCCCATTATTTGCTTGGGCAGGAAAGAGGGGGAAATCAAATCTGAATGCCAAACTCCAAGCCCTGCATCTTAAAGGGATATAACCAAGATTTTTAGCAACTGTGTTTCACTGCCTTAAATATCATCCCATTCCACCCCCTGCCATGGACAGAAACACCTTCCTTTATCCCAGGTTGCTCAGAGCTTCATCCAACCTGGCTTTGAACACTTCCAGGGATGGGGCACCCAAAACTTTTCTGGGCCACCTGTGCCAGGGCCTCACCACCCTCACAGCAAACAGAGGGTGCTGTGAATTCAGGGACAGCTCTGGCCAGGCAAGAGCCTTGGTCTCACTTTGTCTGAGAAACAACATTCACCTTAGTCATGTCTCACACTCATGAGTATCACAGCAGAGAAATATCATGAAAATACAGCCATGGATGGTGGTGGGAGTGGAAGCACAAAGAAAATGCAAACTCTGAGAGCCTCAGTAAGGCTGAAAAGGTGATGTCACACGTCCAGTTTCTTTCATTGAAGTTGAAGGAGGACTTCTGGCTGCAGTTAGCAGCAGTTTAACCAGGAGTAGTAAAGGCACCCTCAGCAGGAGAGAGGAAGGAAGAGTCATGCACTTATGCCAGTTTCACTGAAATCCCTACAGAAGGAACAAAGAACTAAAACAGAAAAAAAATAAGTATATCATAGGAAGAGCAATCACTTTTACATGCTTCTATTAGCTATGCTAGACACTGAAAAAGTAAGGTACTTCACTCAGAATAAGGTAACAGAGACAAGTATGTGGGGTTTTTTCTTTTTTCTTAATTTATTTTAAAGGTGTCCATATACAAAACCAAGTAGCATGACAAAAATAAGAGGAACCAGAAGTACCTGCCCACAAAGGGGATTTCAACATGGCAAAGTTTAACTGAAACACAGTGGGGAAGTGAAACTAAATAGGAGAGGGGTTTGATGCTAAACATTAGGTTGATCTGCTCTTTAATTCTTTATAGTGTTTGTCATATACACAGTTGGGGCAGACATACCTTTTTCTGACATGAGCCCTTAAGGGTGAGCAACCATAAACAGGGGAACAAAGCAATGCTATAAAAGCTGCTGATATCTTACTACTGCTGAAGCTAAATGAGCCACAAAAACACTGCAGAGAATAACTTATTACCACTTTCAGGAACTCTGTGCATATGCTGGCCAGGACTCAGGAGGTTATATGGAATGAAACATCAGTAACATCTCTGAGAATTTGCCAGTTAATTTAAAGACGACTCAGCTATATCAAAGTCCCTACCAATTCTGCAATATCAGAGATGCAGATACCAACAGACTGGCACTGAGGAAAACAACATAAAGCAAAGGATAAATACTTGTTCAGCCTTAACAAGCAGTTTTCAAACCTATCTAGACAATCCACAGTTATTTCAATAGAGAGTGATTAATTGTGCCAATTACTGGCTGTTGGTAATTGTCTCTACATTTTTACTTAAGGTACAAATGCATAAGTGAATGTGTATTTTTTGAGAACAGTCAGGCTGACAAGTATTGAGGGGCTGTCTACATTAGACATTGTAATGAACAGCTTTATAGTCCCTTTAGAGGTCCTAACAACCTGGTGAAAACCTAAGTTTGATGTAAAAAAAAAGAAACGAGACACAGTTCTTTGCATGAGAAGTTTTATTTGTTTTAACAAAATACACAGTTTTTAACAGGAGCACTCACTTAGGAGCCCTTCAGCCTCCTGAGTATTGCCCTTTCAGAGGAAGGGTTCTGGATGCCTGCTGATCTAAAATCACCTTTGTAAAGTCCAGACAAGCTTAGCCAAACCATCCATTCCTTCCCAGCAGGAATCACAACCATCACAACTCTCCTGATTGCCACAGGGAAATGGCATGGAGCTCACCAGCAAAGGGTTAACAGCACAGACATGTGGAGCTTCCCCATTTACTGCTGTGGCTGCAGACCAGGTCTGGAAGGACAACAGTCCCCTGCTATTCCAGGCCCAATGTTCTCAAACTGAAACTGCCCTTTTTCTCACTGTGGCTGGATATGATGCACAAGTGAAGCATATTAGGTTTGGTACCACTAAGTGACAAGAGATCCAGCTGGAATCAGCACTCCAGACATTATCTTATTCCCCCCATTTATTTCTAGACACTTTCTGTATATAAGTCACACTATACACAGCATACTTTTTTAAAAAAGTCAGGCCTATAAATAGCTCCCCACTACTCCCTTCTCCAAAGAGAATTCCATAACTGCACAGCACACACATATATAGCTTTCCATCTGAAGATTTTTTGGGAAAAAAAAAAAGTGAAGCACCATTACCAAGGGAAACTAATGGTTACTCAGAAAGCAGGCATTAGCTTCTGCCTGACATCAATTCGTGTTCAGGTATCTCCACACTTCAATTCCTTGAAGTTTTATTCTCTTAAATAATATCAGCTCTACCCTGTCTCCAAGCTCCAGTTGACACCAAGTGGATCCCTTATGTGACAAGAGAGGGGGAGGCAGCAACTGGGCATGAATTGCACTGTCTTCCTCAGAGACATAAGGGAGGTAATTTGACCCCAAAAAAAAAAAAGTAGATAACCCTCCACTTTGTATTTCCAGGCAGCTGGAAACCCAGCAGACAATGTAGCTGTTGCTTAACAAACACAGAAATCTACATTGTATGCCAGGTTCATGCCCCAAACCTGGACAGTCTTCACACAACTGGTAAAAACCAGCTATGCACACCCAGTTCACAGCACGGTTTCCTCCCTTAACACACTGCAGGTATGCCATCAGCAAAGGTGTTTCAATACCTTCCCTTTGCAGGAGAGATCCAAGAGCCTTCACTGATAATTGTGAAGTCCAGCTATCTTCTTAGCTGAAATTTGCTAATATTCTCATTGGTTTTGACTACTGTAAAGCCCAGGACTAGGCTACAAGAAAGGCTGTTGCTTTCCAATCCAATATCCAGGTGTTTAATCTGATTCCCACTGTGAAGCAGATCCAACAGATATCCAATCCTTTATTTGGGGCCACACCTCAGGTGTTAAACTTGCTCGCACTGTGAACTTGTTCTGCACCCAGGAGAGAAGACACAAATCCAACAAAAAGTCTAGACAGGAGGCAGGAGATGTCATCAGAGACCCAGTAGCCAGATGTAGCTGCTGATTGTAAAGACAGAATCTACACTGACTACTGAGCGACTGATAGGCAACTACAGGTTCTGAGTTGATTGATCCACAGCATTAATCCAAAACGACCTGCAGAAACAATCAGGAAAAAAAATTAAAATCAGTATGTGATAGAGTTCTGTAGATTAGCCTTTGTAAACAAAGAATTTTCCACCATTGGTATCACACAGGTTTCTTGTGGACAGCAAACAGAAAAGTGTGTTGCCAGAACAGTCACCTCAGGTATGCAGCCATTGGCTTTTAGAGTTAAACAGTACTCACAGTGTTCTTACATCTTGATTCTGAAATAAACTCTTTCATCCCCATATATTACTGAAGACCTGCCCCCAAAAAGCAAATAATAATAACCGCTCACAAATGTGAAGTAGAATAATTACAAAACCAAAGTCACATTAAGTTTCTTCTTAATCCTCCAACAATGCTGTACAAAATGACAAAAAAACATGAATTATGCAAAACCAGGCTGTTCTTAGTCTGTCAGAAAGGGTATTCAGTAAACAAAAGTAAATTTATAGGCATGCAGGCAATCCTGGAATGGGAAAACATATCCCACACTGTAGTGGAAAATAAAGTACAGCTCCTGTGTAATTTAGCAGAGACAAGGAAAGATGCTTAGAGTTAGTTTCTATTAGAAATCAGTCCAGCACATCAAGTCTTTGCATGGTGGTTTGAAATTCTTTTATCTCTGTTGTTAAATGAAGAATTCCTGGCTCCTCTCTGCCCCAGCACAGTGCAGCACTTCTGAGCAAAATCCCAGTGGATGCATGCCCAGCTTGGCCTTCCAGCAGTGCCTGAAATGCACTCAGGGAGCTCCTTGAAGTCTTGTAGGTGTTAAGACTTTCATTGCAAGAAATGTCATTATTGGTAAAAAAAACCAAAACACCCATCAAGTTAGAACTGCTCATTAAATATTTCAAGTATTTGCTTAAATATAACATTTATCTGGGAACTGGGAAGACTTTCAGCTTCAATGACAGTTTTTTAATAGCCATCAGCCTGCCAAGTGGGTTTTTTCCCCTTCTTTTTAAACACAGAACCATAACCAACTGTAAGAACTTTAATGTATTTTTAATAATTTTTTTTAAGCACTTTTACCACTAATGTTTGATTAGATCATAGCAATATCAGCAGTGATTCAAGACTGATCAATTGCAAAGAAAATAAGAACAGCTTGCTATCATACTTCTGGAAGAGTGGTAGTCACTATGCCCCCATTGTAATAGAATCATGCATGCACTGCTGAACTTTTTTCCACAATAGGGTTTCTCAAATAGCATTAATTAATGATGAACAAGCATGATTTAATGTACAGTACCTATGCCAACCTCTGGAGCTTGCAGAACAGGGAGGTTTCCCAGGAACAGGTACCAGAGGCACAAGAGCAGTGGCACTGAAGCTGGGAATTGAACATGGGCACTTCTCAGTGATTTGCACAACTCACTCACTGCAACCTGTCTGCTTCTCCCTCATTCTGTAGGCAACAATTTCACCCTTCCCTGGCTTCAATCCTCCTCAAGACAAGCCAACATAACCCACTGCAGTATGGCCACCATGCTGCAGCTTAGAGCTAAAGTCATTTCCAACCTCAGAGCACAACACCCCAGCTTCCCTCTCAGTCAGGGCATAGCAGAATTCAGGAGGCAAAGGATCATTCCTCCTGAAACAGAGGCAGACAAAGCTTTTCCACCACAGGCACTTTGGGCTTGGGGCCACTCAGAGGAAACATCTCCCTTCCCATCCTCAGTCAAGCAGGTTCTGGAACAAGCCAGAGAAAAAACATAGTCACCATCTGCAAGGAGAGGCCAAGAGGCTCAGGAGCAGCTTTACAAGACTTTTGGTGGTATAAGTGTTACTTTTAAACTAGAAATTTTTAATGAAAAAGCTTTTGATTTGTTACATCAACTATTCTGTGAGTTTTAGCCAGAGCCCCTGCAACTCAAAGAGGAAAAGTAAGGTGAGGGATGAGCAGAGCCTTGAACCCCAATACCACCTTCTGTTTTAGGACAGGTGATGCTGAGGGGCAGCTGTTGAGCAGTTTTGTAAGGAACCTCAGACTTCTGAAGTTCCCCCAGACCTCTAAGGGTGTCCATTACACCCAGGTCCATTCCAGCCCTAACCAGGGCAGCAGGACAAAGTCCAACTCTTCAGATGACAAAGAGCTGGGTGACTTCACATTCAGAGCTCCTGCAGGAAGGGAAAGGGAGGAGGTTTGTGAACAGACATGCAGGAGCTCTTTGCACACTGAAGCCTCAAGCTGTACCATAATCCTGAGCACTGCCTCAGTTTGGTATTTGTGCAGACAGGAGTCTCACTGCTTCATGAAAGCAAGAAATACCAAGTTACTGAAAAAAAACACACCATCTGTCATCATCTAAATCCAACAGGCAAAGCTTTTGACACTGGTGAACTGTTCTAATATAAAGGTTTATTGCCAAAAAAAGCAAGAGGCAACTGAGACCATCACCATATCATGCTAAAATAGAAAACAACTGGATATGTTGTGCATTAAATACAAAGGCAGGTGATCAGAAAACTTGTGAATCACCTAACTCACACCTTTACTGGTTGAATCAAGTTATGTTTAATATGCTTGAATAATCTTCAAGTGCATCAATCAGGGCAAGAAACAACAGATGCACAGGCCACCATTCTTTGTCTAGTTCGGATTAAACAAGTTTTAAAATCGAAAGGTCTAGATCTGGAATTGATAGGGAAAGGAACAATCAGGTTCTCATCAAACAGCTCTACTGTGAGAGTTACATCATGGGCTGATACATTCTAAACATAGGGATGGCACTGACAAGTATTAAAATCTGTACTGAAAGAGGATGGAAAGCTATTCATTACAAATATTTTGGTGGGTGGGGAAAGGGAGAAGGGAAATACCAATTACTTGTGTTTGGACAATGGCTCTTCCCATGAAGCTACTGAAATTGGTAAAATGTTATTGACCTGGACAGCACAGCCAGAGGTGTCAAGTGAACTGAACAAAAAAAAAATAGGCACCATTTTACTGGTTTGTTTAGAATCCATACTGTGATATTTACAAGTGGGGAAGCTAGATGCTTTTAACAAAAATAATTAAAAAAAATCATTACCTGGATGCCAGCTTCAGTAGCTTCCCAAACAAAAGCAAGCTAGCATCCCTGCAAGTCCAGAGCTGACAGTTTCACTGAGATTTAATAAAGCCATCACCAAGGACAGCCAAAACACATAATTTAGTACACTGGCATGGCAGTTGAAGAAATATTTCCACATGCTTAATGCACAACACAATGGAATTTCAGCATTTACCAAGCATGCCAAGAACTTCTAATTACCTAATACGAATTTAGGCAAAGAGCCATTCTGTCTTAAGTTTTGAATTCAGTAAAACAGATCAGTGCATTGTTTCAAGCAAGTAGGCACAGAGTTTATAAAGGAAATGCATAACCGTGGATTCAGCTCTGCACTGCAATACACACCACCTAGCAAAGTGGGAAAGTTAATCAAGGCAGTAAGTTTTCTGTTTTAAAAGCCCACAGTAATGACACAGAAGGTGAAACCAACATTAAATACAGGTGTCCAATTAAAACTCATTCTCACACACGAATTCCTCTGCAGTTACATAATTACACCAGAGCCAGGATATCTCTGCAGCAAAGCATGTTTTCAGTGATCCCAGCTCCTGCATACCTCAGACCCTGTGACTGTAGTGGTCAAACCCATTCAGACCAGCTGATGGTCACTTGACTCTCTGCACTATTTATACATTGCTCTATGAAGTGAAGCTTCTGATTGGGCTGAATAGACTTATGAAAATCCTGCCCAAGACATTTCTTAAATTGCTTTGCCAGACAGCACTAGTATGAGCAGGCCTAGGGAGGTACAGAGTTGGCACAGCCTTTTAAAACAACTTCCTAAAGGCAAAACCACTCTCATTCTCAAAGACCAGCTAACTAACTTGTTTAAAATTCGATTGCTGATAAGTGCAAACAGTTACCTTTAACCAGGACTTACTTTTGCATTGACCTCACAGACATGGTCTTTGAGGGACTTGATACAGATACAAAACTGGCTTAGCTGCAAAAAAATCCATAAAGGATGTTGTAAATAATTACTTATTTGAGCATGCAAAAAATGACCAAGCCAAGCTGTTGACTAATTCAACATAGGATTTACAGCCATAATAAAACAGGTCTCACAAGGAGTTCAGCAAACTGTTCACAAAATTGATGGAATAATGAAGCCTGCAGCTTTGAAGAATGGCACAAAACAACCATGGAAGGGTATAAGCATGAGTTAAGGTCCTTCAGCTAGGGGCTTCTGTATGCTAGTAAGTAATGAACTAAGCTTCTATAATGCCTGCATTAGGACCACACTGTTCTGCAAGTGAGTAACATTCAGTTGTCAGCTATTGTTAGTGCATGCTCATACCCCAGTGCATTGTAACTGTCCTCTGGATGGTAATAGAATGTGAGAAACTGAATTAACTTATTCATCAAATCACAATTTTATGAGCAGTAAGGTAGAATTTTATATAAAAGCAGCCAACAGTGCTGGTAAAGTTTCTGTTTAGGCACACAGTGTTAAACAAACACCTTGCCAGAGGATTCCAGCTCAGTTTTTTTACAAGACTTATGGAAGGTAGTGCTTTGCACATGAAAGGTATCAGAGAAACACCCACAGCCAGACCTGCCTGCATGCACACAAACCAAACACTTCCAAGCACAAGGGAGGGTTACAGTGCAGGAGACTGCTAAAGCACAGAAAGGTGAAAAAAAAAAGTGAAAAAAATCTGTGTGCCCTGGGCTCCCTTCAGCAGTCACAGCCCCTGGGCCACTGCAATAGGTTTGCCAGACTCACTGCACTGGAGCATTTCAGGCACACATCAGGGTGTAGAACATGTGTAGAACAGACCCAACCCAGCCATTCAAGAAACAAATAGCTGGTGCTCACAGCATATCACTATTGATGTAGTAGAGATGTTAAGGATTCAACAGCTGACAAAGAATTATTTTATCAGTTTCTTAGTTAGCTTAATTCTCTTTTTCTAAGCAGCATGCATGCACCTTGCAACAGCACACCCCCAGCATGCCAAATATCAATTTGACTAGCAATGCAGCTGAAACATGAGTAGGAACTAAATGGGTAATCACAAAAGACTGGATTTTAATGCAGATATGATTCAGCTTAATTTAAGACTAAACAGTAATAAATTCTGATGCTGGGTGAAATTACTTTAACAAGCCTCTCTCAATACCCCTACAGCACATAATCTTTAATGGCTGGGCTCTGAAAGCCCTGCTATACCCTTACCATGCAATTCAATTCAAGCTACCACACAGTTCCACCCTCTGTAGTACCCAGTCTGTGTGGAAAACAGGGACCCTCATCTTTAGTAACACTGTTATTTATTCGTGCTGGATATTTAACACACAGAAAATATCAGGGAAAGAAAATACCAGCATGAAATAGCAAGCACCTAGTAAACAAGTGAAAGCATACCAGTGATGAGACCAGTTTGATCCAGAAGTTAGGTAACAAGCCAAGTGCCAACAATTTCTAATACTAACTCGTTGCACTGACAGTGTGATTCCCTTCTGTATCCTTCTCAAGGACCTACTTTAAAGATAATTGCTCTTCTAAGTGCAGTTAGTATGTACTTCAGAGGAGAACAGCATTTGTGTTACTTGAACTTCACAAAATAAGGCACTTGATTAGTCCATTATGGAGGTGATGTGACGAAGGTACCTGGTGCTGTATCACACCCTAATATGCAATAAGAGGGTGGTGAATAAAATTAACTCACTGTCCTGCTGGCCACTATCTCCTACTTGCCTTCCTGCAAATTCAACTGATCAAGGTAAACACACCCTTGTCCCCCTTTCAGTCAAGTGCAATAGGAAACTTAAAACATCTAAGCTGAGAACTTCAGATGTCTCTGATTGCCTCCCTGTGCTACAGAGAAAGCAGCTCTGGCCCCCAAGCAGACCTAGGTAAGTGGGGAAAGAAACTAAAGCAGCTATCTAGATAGGTGTTTTAAATCAATTAATTGTAAACCTAAAGGATTATGGACGTGGACTACAAGCATGGTTTGAGCATTGCTGTGCCTTAGGAATCAGAGGTACTCAATTTATTCCTCCAAGCCGGGAAGTTTAAATGGCAGCCACCTTTCTCCCCTGATAGATGCTAGAAACATCCCAAAAAATCAGAGCAAGTCCACCCAATCGATCTTAGTTATCTCAGACAGCAGCAATATTTAACCTGGAAACACAAGGGGGCAAGGTACAAGTGTGAAAGAAAATGCAGAGTCTATATATAATTTTGTTGAAGCTGTAAAGTCATAAGGTGGACATAAAAAAAAAAAAAATCACAGGGGAATTAAAGCCCTCAGAAGCGTGGAAATCTGAACATAATGCCCAGACTACAGTGCAGATGCAGTTAAGGTCTTCAAAAAACTTTGAAATTAAACCAGAATTGATGTTTTAGATAAGTGTTCCACAAATCACTAAGCTGAAGCACCTTTCAATAACCAAAAATAAGGCACACAATTCTTCAAGTGTTAAGAAACCTTTGCAAGAGGCATCTGAAAGCCAAGGGCACATTTTATCTTGCCTGAAGATTATCACATGACAAGAGCATGCTACTGTGCCACAGAGACGTAAATGTGTGTTTATCCCACAGCTCACATGACTTTGCTTCCTTCAGACCATAAACGGTGAAGAGAAATACATTGAGCAGAAGAGCAACAGGTAGAATATACTAAGCAGCTTCATAAAATAAGCATCTATTCTACAGAACCCAAGGTAATATTTACTGCTATTAAACCTGCATAAACTAAGTCACCAGCAAGTCACACGTAGGTTACAAACACCAATTCATGCACTCTAGATAGGCAATATTCTATATTAACTTAGGAGAAAGCAGGAATAGTGATGTGTCAGGGACAGTTGCATCAGTGCTTTTGAAGCTTGTAAGATTCCTGTTCCAAACTGGTACTCCCAGGAACACTGAGGAAGAAGTCACATAGTTCTAGCTTTGACCAGCAGAGGAGTTTTAAAACTACACAGAGAACTGAGGGTCCCTAGGTAAGCAAGAAGATTGTGTTCTACTGAAACAACCATTTAAATGAAGATGCCCTGCTCCTTCCACATAAATACAAACACTTCACTGGAGTGATCAGGTAAACAAGGACAAAACAAATGCCTTGGCAGAGGAGATAGATGGCTGTTAGTACTGCTTTACCTTCTTTGAGCATTTCAGCAAAATGCCTGTTTGGATCTGGGACTGTGTTACATAGGCCACCAGCAGAGTTATGCAATCCGCCCATTAACATTTGAGTGACATGTGTAAGTCAAAGCCAGGCTGCTCTCTCATGCTTCACATCATAATTAGACAAATCAGATAATTAAGAGGGAGTCAAAACACGGGGCTGCACCCATCAGAGCAAAAGCAGCTTGCACGCAGCAAGTCTAATCAGTAAACTTCTAGAAAATGTCACAGTAACTCTGGTAAAAAAGCACAAAAGTCTGGGATAAGTCTTAAACGGGATCCTGAAGAAAAACCACAAACCTATGACCTTAGTAGGTTGAAAATATTCATCATTATGATATTAAAACTTAACTTTGACTTTATCCCTTTTTTTAAAAGGGGGAAATACAGAATCTGGAAGAGAAGACTGAACTTACAGAAATATTTTGTGCAAGTGATATAACTCCCACGAAACAGAATAGAGGAGGAACCAGCTGGAGAAGCATCTTCTCTCATGGCAGATACAATCTCCAGGCTGTTTTACCCACTCAGAATCTTGCCAAGATTATCATTTAGTTTTTCCATAACATGAACTGTTTTTAGACCAACCAAGAAAAAGGCAAAAATTAGCCCAGGACTGTTGTGTAAGATGTGACTGGAAAGAACAGAAAAGTAACTCACTCAAGTATCCAGTTAATTGGGATACCTCAAGATTCTCAGGAATACTCAAAAATTCAAAAGTATATCCAGGACAAACCGGAAGAAATATTGTCCTTCACCAAGGTGACCTTAAAATGAAGAAGGCAAATTTATTCAGGGCAGGCAGTGACTGTGGTAACAGGAATTCACAATACTGAGAAAAAAGAGTAAGGACAAGCATACCAGTGGGTTTGAACACAGGGAAATCCTGGACAGTATGGAATATCAGTAATGTCTAATCTCCTATGGATTGCTAATAGGTTCAGGCTATGACAAAACAGACCACAGCAATCATAAGGTGGTCTCCGTTTTGAGCTGTGCATTAAACAGTGTCTGCTATCAAAGTTCTGAGATTAACACCCTACTACTACAGCATGCAGTGGACAGTGATTAAACTCATTCTGCAATTTGAGAAGGTCTCTTGGAGAGTTATGAACATTGCATACAATGTTATGCATTACAGATTTAACTGGAGCTTCTCATGACATTCCTGATGTGGCCTGAGGAAGCATTGCTTCATGAGTGTGCCACTACAGGTTCCAAGTGAAGAACACAGAAAATCCATTATTCCTGGTTCCCAACACATACTTAAAACACCAACTCAAAGCAGACTGTATTATAGAAACCTGTCCTATTTCACCCAGTTTG
This sequence comes from Sturnus vulgaris, assembly GCF_052056855.1. NCBI lineage: Eukaryota > Metazoa > Chordata > Aves > Passeriformes > Sturnidae > Sturnus > Sturnus vulgaris. The sequence continues at coordinate 113,300,655 of NC_142244.1, forward strand.
ATTTACTGCAGTACCCACTCAATCATTGTTAAATTCAGCTACTTAATAGAGCATTTATTCTAAATGCAAGCATTACCAACTCTTACTCCAAGAAACAGCACTGCAGAGCAGGAGCAAGTCCTGGTTATTCCTCTGAGAAGTTTTAAGGGTTCTGTGGAATTGTTTGCTTTTTTTATTCCAAGTAATTTTAAGGTATTCAAGCACTGAATTAGCCACAGTACACTAGAAAAAACGAGAGAGCATTTTTGAATCAGACCTATTCCAACTCAACAACTTTCTGCCCAGAAGGGCTTTTTCATAACCAGAGATGCAGCATGAAGAGATGACAACAGAATATTCTCCTAAAGGCAGGGTTTTAAAGACCAGGACAGTGAGGATAATCAAGCAACTCAAAAACTTATAGTACATCAGAACACTACAAGAATTTCTAAAGGGCAAAACTCAAAGCCAACTTAAGTATGAATCAGCAAGGAGAGGATACAGATCAACCATTCCAGGTGTTTGCACCAGTATTATAAATGAAGACTGCACTGCAGAAAAGAAATTTGTTTCACAAATGAAGTGGTCTCCATCTCTCTGCAGCTGCAAACACACTGACATAAGTGTGTCACTACATGTTTTGTTGGTCTAAAAAGAGAAATATGAGTAGCAATCTCTGCAACAAACACAGAAGTAGCAGAGAGTTCTATACTCATGCACAGTAGTTTATCTAAATGTAAGGTTATCTGGATAAGGAAAGTAACATTCACTGCAAAATGCTGTATAGGTATGTGTCAGATGCATCACTGCAATTAAATTAAATCTTTGAAGCAAAGCCTTTAGAACTTGATTTCTATTCCAGGTCAAAATGACATTGAGAAAACTCAAGTTTAAGACTGAACTGTTAAAGACACAGAACTGAAATGTGGCCATATTAAATTCAGCTCTCTCACTGCATAATTTTATTCTTAATATCAGATAAAAGAAATATTGCCTTTGTAGTATAACAGCTGTATATTACCAAAACATAATTTAAAAGCACCAGGTAGATTTATACTGATAAATCATTTGGTAAAGTCTAGTTAAGCCTCACAGCTTGCAATGCACAGCAGTAACACAAGAACTACTATCAAAAAGCCAGTCTCATTCATCCTCACTCCTTTCTAAAGATGAGTGGGGAAACCCAAACAAAAACACATGCATGAACGTTTCTGATAGGCAACAAGGATGACAGGCACTCCACTCTCCCTTCTGTGACTGCTAATGGCATGATCAGCTTCAGAGTAAGTCTTTTTATCTCTCTGCCCATAAGATTCACAACTACTGCTGTGAACACAAAGTAACGCAACAAAATTCCTTTTTCCTGTCAAATGTTGTAAGGCTCAATGCATTACTAATTAAGCAGAGTCACTCATTTACAAGCTTTAGAGTTATGGATAACACAGCTTTTCCACTCTCATTGTTTTGTACCTATACAGCACAGTCAGCACTGTAAATAATGCACAGATTTCCAGATAAGAGACCTGGGAATTCTATGTTCTAACACAGGTTCAAAGCATTTTCCCATCATCTGGTAGCAGCATTTTCTTCTAAATGAAGTGTATGCTCCCATTTGGAGACTTGCTTTGCCATCCCACTGTAGCAGCCTTCCAAAAGCTCCCAGGGGAAGCATCTCCCTTGGCAGAATGCCTCACACAGCATCACTGCATAGCTGGGAAATCCAGTGTACTGCAAGAACACAAACATCAGCACAAGATGATAATTAGAAGGCAGAGCTGCACGTATCAGTGAAGTAAAGGAAATACATTAAAAAAGAGTTTTGGAGATAATGCCATTCAGAGCCTAGATCCTGGTACACATAAACACGAACATTGTATGCACAAAAAAAATTTCCATGGTATAAGGCAGGAAGACTGGTAAAGTTGTTTAAAAATAAGTCATTCTAAATAGACAGATTCATAGTACAAGGCAGACATTTTCAGTGAAAGTAATCCCTCTGACATCTCAAAAAAGAGATTCTTAATAATTGATGCCTTCAAGAGAACTTACTTAGCTGAAGCTATATATTAAACCCCAGGAGATGCAGTACAAGAGTTTTTCACCACATTCTGCTTGAGAACTAGGAAATAACACTACAGGTTCTAATGGCTTTAACTGCTTTCAATACTAAAATGTGGTGAAGAACTAAATATGACCCAAAGTTTGTCAGAAGCTGTTTCTAACTACGTGTGCAGCTGACGTCCCACCAGTGATCAGTCATACACAGACACGCTGTTGGAAATTCTCCTGAAGAATAACCAGGCACTTAACCTAAATGGCAAGAAGTGCAAATTGTGAGGGAAGATGCAGATAGAAGCAAATCAGCCTTCCCATCCAGCACTGCCTGAGTTCTGATAGTGGCAGGACAGAGGAGTTCAAAGGTCACTTTCACAGTTGATGTGGGTTTCCTTTAAGATGCCTGGAAAATGACTGTGTTGACCACATCCACATTCTGAAATACTTTTTTGAGAACTCCTAACGAAGCTTCAGCCAAAGGAACAGGAACTGACTCATTTGTACAGTACCCATGCACTGCACAGTCACACTCAGATGTGTGCCCGAGGTGCACGTGGGCAGGGATGAAGCAGGCAAAGTTCACATTGTATTTGAGAGACTCCAGCCTGCGATTCTGCCTTGACACACCAGTGCTCAGCATCAGGGTGTGCTCACACACATCTTTATCACTGTCAGCCGCAGCTCTGCTATTCCTGCTTCTGAACACAAATTTATGCACAGAACTGAAAACTGCAAGCTGAGCTCCAGACCGTGAGCTGTCCACAGTATTTTACTATTTGCAACTCAAACTGGCCATGAACAAAGAGATAAAGATAAATAAGCTGTTATGTTATTACAGCCTCCATGTAGAGCAGGGAAAACAAACAAAGCAAATAACCCTAAACCAAGTGTACCTCTTAAAATGGACCTGGCTATATATGCTGTGTGTGAATCTACTCAGCCCTAGCTATGTTTCACTGCAAGATAAAACAGTTCTGAAAGGGAAACTTGAAGGATCCAACAAATCATTCTAATATTTCCAATTCACTTGGCAGTTTTTCAGTGCATGGGAAAATAGAATGCAGTGAGGGAAACTCTGTACAGGACATATATACTACCAAGTATCACCTTGCAGCTGTTAGCTATGTATAGACATGCAGAAAACAGGCATCCCATTTAAAACTCTGCTTTCTACAAAATAGGTGTGCCACTAGGCTATTGTTTAAACCCACTGAAACTGCACTGAATCATTTCCCTGAATAGCATCACAATGAAGTGGGTGTGTTGTTTTTAAATGAAGGTGTCTGCTAAGCAAGTTCTTTTAACAATTTTTGATTATCAGCACATCCCAGAAGCACAAGACCCATCTCTGAAATTCCACAGAAATGACACAAGGGTAAGATGCCAAAGAAACAACTCCGAACCAAATAAATCAGAGAAATAAAGGCTGGATTACAGCAAGAAAACACCTTTGGTCTGACTACAGAACTACGCTGCTCAGGATATCCATCAGAGCCTTCACTGCTCCTATATAACCAGGCTACTGAACACAACCTTTAAAAGCAGATTTACCCGACATCCCAAGAATAATTTTCCCCACAGGTTTGGCTCTCCAGGCTATGACAAAGAAACAATTTTATCTACAACGTACAAGCTTTTTGTTTAGGGTTTCCCCCTCTCCCCTAAATGAATATTTGACTAAGCCTCCTTTCCCATATCTAGGCACATTTTAATTGATGTGCACTTCTGTGGTATTGAATTGCACACTGCTCCTCCACCACGGCATTGCTTTTAACCTCAGCCAAGAAATAAGAAAGTTCCAGTAGGCAAATTTATCAAAAGCATATTGGAAGTGTTCAAACCAAACAAGTAAATCCCTGAAGTTACAAATTACTGAGGGGCATTCTGGCTACAAGCAACTCTTTGGGCTTTCCCCAGAAAATTCTGGGGAAAATACGGCACTCATCTTGCCAATACAGCTTTTTTCCTCCATTTCCCTACCAAATCAAGTAACTAAGCAGATGAATCCTAACAGGAGAACAAGACATGCCATAGTACTTCATACTTTAGAGGCAATTAGAGACTTCTAATTCAAATATATTGCCACCTTCTGTACTAATTTTCTAGAGTATGATGCACGTATGTTTTTCAGGGTGATTTTGGTTATATAATAGTGCTACTAAAACATTGCCAAGAAAGAGACACCTAGATAGGTTAACAGTCCTAAGAGCTTTCTTTTGTGGTCTAAAGAAAGAACTTCTTCTTACATAAAGGTTTCTCCTACCTTGCTGCTATTACTGACATACCTATTGGAAGACATCACCTTCCACATTTAGGAAAGAACCACTCCTCCCCATCACTCAGTAAGGCAGCTGCAACCTGGAGCATCACCCTGATACCAGCACCTTTCACTAAGTTTGTATAAGGATTTCAGAGCCTCAGAGCTTCATTCTTTCTACAGCCATAAGCCAGTTGGGAAGAAAGCACTTGGATTTTCTGAATGTGACAGGAGATTTTTGCCTTCTCCAGCTGCTGTACTAAGGAAGGTTTTAGTGAGACCTGCCTGATATTGCTCAATAAAGTTTCTGAGCAGTTCCAGACAGGCAGGGGATCTCCCAGGTAAAGTAGTGTAAGAAACAAGCTCACACTACACCTGCCTAACAAAGGGCAGCGTTTTTATGTTCTGTATGTGAAGACTGGGTATCATCAGTCATTTCAACTTCTCAGCCATCTGAGCATCACAGAGCAGAGCCAGACTCCTGTAGCTGAAAACAGTGGAGGAGACTGGACCACTACAGCACTCAAGTGAGCAGCTCCTTTACAAGGCACACAAATCACAGACAGCTTTCACCAAAAGACTGCCTGGGCTACACAGCAGAGTGGAAACAAAGCAGCCACTCAACTTCCAGTTCCTCTCCCCAGCCACAAGGCACATCCTCCTGTCTGCTTGCACCAACGGATACTCCCAAGACACTGCACTGCAGCTCAGTTCAGCTGGCACCTACTAAAGGAAGGCCAAAAATCTTCTAAGGATGCTCAGAATCTCTTAAAAAAAGATCAGTTCCCTGATAAAGCAGCCTAATATCGTCATAGTCCATACTGTGGTTGTCCCTGAGAACACAGTGTCTAACACCTCACTCTCTCCTTGTGTCCTATTCAGGCTTCCCCTATCACAACTGCAAACACTGTTATGCAACGAACGTGAGTGCTACGTTTCCTATAGTTTCCGGGAGAAAGAATAAACATTGGATTTCATCCTCATTCCACAGCTGCTTGTGGGGAGGGAGGCCTCCCTTCCAGTCCTTCCTCCCCTGAGGAATTTGGGAGGCGGCGCGGAGCTCTCCCGGCCAGGGCTCCAGAGCTCAGCGTGCCTGGTTCAGCTGCTGCCCCCGAACCCTGGCACTTCATCCCTGCGCCACTGCACAGGGCAAAATACCTGCCTGCTCAGGGAGCTGGCACCCTGCAGGCTGGTTTCGCTGTCAGACATACATTGGAAGCACTAATTACTGATCATAATCTATTTTTTTTTTCCACTCACTAGGGACTATGTCAAGAGCAGGCTCCCAAAAAGAAGTTTATTTGTAAGAACAGTGCAAATTGATTACTACTAGCACACATAAAACATTCCCAGCAGAACACTTTTACCCTCATTTACTTATTGAGAAGTCAGGGCTTTAGCAGGCACCTAAACACGCTCAAGCTTTACAAGAGACATGCTAAAATGATTTAAAAAGACTTGTGCATTGATAAGTGATTAGTGATGCTACAAATATAGTCATTAATGACGAATATTTACATATCCATTAATTCGTTCAGAAGCTTAACCAAAGCCACACGTCTGAGAAGTTGAATATTTGCTGATGCTACATGAGGATCTCCTCCATTCAAAGGTTGTCATCTTACTAATTAGTGAATTTGGATAAAACTTAAGATTTGCCTGAAAGTTGACTCTTCCCACATGTTAAATGAATCAAGGAAATAGTTTAAAAAACCATCAAATTTTCAATTGTTTTAATTTTCACAGCTGACTCCTGAAACAATCAGAATCTTCAATTCTCTTGCCTCCTCATATTCCCAAATTTTTCACCCCCCCCCCCCTTTTTTTTTTTTCACTTGCTAGCACACAAGCTTCCCCTTTGTATCTGCAGGTAGATACTGGCAAATGCCTCCAGTTTTTGTACAAAACCAAGAATGATATCACATGATCATATTCACGTGACATCTCCCATTCAAAGCATTCAAATCTCATTCAGTAATGCACATCTCCAAATACTTCCTTATCACAATATCATAATTTCAAATTAAGCCTGAAATTTAAAGTAGGATTGGGTATAAATATTATAAAAGTCTGTTCTTTTAAATGTTGTTATTCAGGGTTTTAATACCCGTTCCCTCCTCCCCTCACAATATAAATTAAAAGGACAAAGCAAAATGGGCCTCTCAAATGAACAACTACTCCAAGTATTTGCAATGAAGGTAGAGAATAGAAATCATTTCATGTGTATTGCCCAACCCCACACTTGTTAGACAAGGGCACCAAAAGATTAGAAAAATAAAAATATTTAATTATTCACAAGCTATCCAGACCTGTGATATTTTCCTTAAGGTGTGAACAGCTGGCTACAAAATTTAGACCAGATGTTGCTCTTAAAATGAGCACTGATTTATAAACACACAGTTTCACCATGACCAAGACAGCTACAAAACTGTACAGCACTATGCATCTATTTATAGGAGATATTTCTGATGGTGAAGAAAAGTGAAACATCTGGTTCAAGATGATTATGAAACAGACAAATCTCGTCACATAGTAACTACAGAGCATAACTCCTCAAGAGCACAAATAGGAACCCAAAATTCTGCACAAAGGTATTTGCACACGTCTTAGGCAGCCTTATTGCAAAGATGGAATGTAGAGTGACCATTAGAAGGCAAACAATTTTTTCAGGATGTTGACTTTGATATCTCACGATGTAGGGAGTAACTCCAGTCTGCAGATTCACTGGGAGGGTTGCATCACTGCCTAGTACTAAAGGCAAGCATGTACTGTTGTAACACAACTAAGAGCTCAAATAGTCGAAATGAAGGGGGTTTTGTTCTCCCTCATCTACAAAATTCATTGGAGACAGACAGAAATTTTCAACACGGACACAACCATGTCCATGGTAAGTAAGAGCTTAGCCTAGAAAACTTCTTGATGGTTGAGATGTTCTAGAGTTCACTTGTGCTCTCACAGAGATAAAGCACATTTTAAGTGGGGAAGAATCTGAATGGGGCTATACAAAAAGTTGGCAAGTATTTCCATTTGAGAAACATGTTGCTTGCTCTAGTGTTTATAGGCAATAATTCCATCAGATCATTAGTTTCCCTGGCTCAATACCTCATCTTATAATACACAGTATGAGCTGTGCCAATACAGTATATTTTTTTTAAAGTACAGCTATAGCTTCTTCCCTGAACTTGGATGCTTACAACAGTATACCTTGGCTGTTGTATATTATAAGCAAAGACAAAAGTTTTCATCTTTATAAAGAAATCACTCAAAAAATATAATTTCTAGGAGATTACAGAACATGTTCTCCTGTGAGCTGCACCCAGTCCCACCTTTCCAAATCTATGTTTAGGCAACACAATGATCTGACTTTTGAGACGCTGTGGGGATATAATAGTACACAAACTTGAAAAGGAGGTTTAAACTGTTCTTCTTGAACAAATAGTTTCAGTTCAAATTTATCACCAGGAATAGTCAGATTCAGAAGCATCTGTATTGTTATGCAAGCCTAGACAAGACAAGCTTTTCTGCTGGGAGTTGCACAACAGGCCCGTGTCAGTTATCTCTGAGAACAGGTCAGAAACACGGGCATCAGGATCGGCTTAAAAACTGTCAGCCTAACCACTGGGACAGGATGATGGTCCAGAGAATCTCCTGTGTGCCAGACAGAAGGTGTGAAAGTGAAAGAACAATTTGTAGGTCATCACTCCATCATCAATTTCAAAGCCATCAAGCAACTTGCTAAGGTTGCTTGAGTCAATTCATTCTTGAACTTTACATCATCCATCTGAATCATAAAAGCAGATTTTCTGTCCTGGAACTGTTGAACTTTTAAGATTCTGCTATTTGTACCAGTAAATCACTTATTTAAATCTCTACTGCTCATCAGCCTTTATGAGCAATACAAGATCTTCACAGAAATGAGTTGATGACTATGTTCTGGCAATATGAACTGAAACCAATGATAAATCACATTTATCATATGTAGGAGACAGGAGGATTTAGATATGCACTCCACCTCTGTCCACACAGCAGCTTAGGTTTAACTTATTTTTATTGGTGCTGAGGATTTTCAACAAGACATTTAAAGAAATATTAACAGCCTATCACAAGCCTATAAAATTGTTATGTCTCTTACACACGTCTTTTGAAAGATGTTTCTTCTTCCTCACAAATCCTAAGCAAACCAGTGACACTGGCTCAACTTTTCAGCTATGTCAAGTAATTTCTAAGAACAAATCAAACAAGATAATCCCCACAGAAAACCACTCCAATCATACTACACTGCATTTCTAACAAGTATAGGAGCAGAAGAACTATCTGCAGTACTAAAATTACAGATGGATGAACGAAGTGTTCCTGCCTTTGTAGAGAACAGATTCCACGTAAAGAAACCGGTTTTCAATCCTCAATACAACTAGAATATAAAGGGAAAAACTGGTCAGAGAACTCCAATGAAGGAAAGTAATCCAAAAGGCAACTCTTTCTTCCTTGGCCACATAATAAATGTAACATATCTTCAAGGACTGGAAACAAGCATCCTTACCTATTAAAATTTTTCCCTAAGTTAAGGTTAACTAGAAGTGCAGCAGCTAACCCAGCTCCCAATTCCTGGGCAGGGGAGAAAGTAATGTCTAAGAGATGGGGAACCATGGTACTGCCAAAAGCCATCCCTCACTGTCACACTTGGGAATGTGCGTGTGTGATATTCAGGCACTGAAATGACCCATGGAATCCAACCAGTTCAGGATCCTACAGGTTGAGGGTAGTACACACCATGCATCTGAAGTTTCCACGGCTCACTGCAGCTATTTTAACAATTTCTGATCTCTCACTCAAAAAAACCATTTAGTTGCAAAAAGTTATCAATATCCAGGAGGTCTGTGTGCATTATGTGTGAAAGAGGAGAGGACATGCACCATCACATGGTCTAAGAACATCAAAATTAACAAGTCTGGAACCTGCTGCTATCTAACAATTCTGAATGTCACCATGAAGTGCTGCTCCATCACACACGTGGAGTTCTCCACACTGTCTTGCCATCCACACAATCAAAATATTTCACACAACACAGAATATTTCACGTAACCCTTTCAGCATCTACGCTGACACAGAAATACAACAATCCCTCCCAAAAAAGCTAATTTTATGCATTCCTCATGTCTCTCATGTTTGCCCTTCTCTACATCAGTCAGGCAACACCACTAGAAATAATCATGTTATTACGACACGTAACAAAATTTACTTGTTGCAGTTAAAATTTCAGATTCTCCCAAAGCATTCTGTAATTCCAGGCATTTTCTTTTTTAGAGCAAACATTTTCATTACATTTGCTCACAAAAATCAGACAGCAAAAACTTACTAACAGAATGAGAGTAAAATGTGGTTTTGCATGAGATCATATACTACAAAACGTAAGGGGTTTTTTTTATGAATAAACTGGAACAGTCACCAGTATGACACAAACCAAAGTACAAGTAACAGACATGATCTAAACAGAATTTGACTAGAACATGTTTATTTAATTCTCAAAATTTCAGCTTATGCTTAAATCAGTCAGCCCTCACCTCATACAAGTATTTCAAAACAGGTGAGCGAAACCCAGTGGGAGGGGACTGATCATTTTAATAATAGACAACAAATCGACTACAGTTGAATTTTTTTCAAGCACTGACTACTTAAACAGAGTAGTATGTGCTTTTTATTTTTGGGAGAGTGGGGGGAAGGGAGCGGGGAGACCTCTGGGAAGAATGCTAACCTTATGAATTCTTGCTCTGGAATTTTAATTGGTAAATCTATAAGTAAAAACGTACCCAGCTGCAGGGAGCTGCTCCCCAGCCCCACCACAATCACAGAACCTGAGATGCGTGTGCTCAAGCCTGAAAACAGAACATTTCCCTCAGATGGTGCCCAGCCACACCTGAGCTAAGGAGGAGATTCCGGCAGCAAAAGTTGGATTACGCTCTTCCCGAATTGTGAAGCCAGAGTGCCTCTGGAAGACACACGCTTATCTCATCATCTATTCTTTTTATTGCTTCTCTTATTAGACATTTCCTACTCGTTTTTTGCAATAAATTTAGCTACACAACAACCTTGAGCTCTATTTTTATATACGGCATTGTTCAAAGAACTTCCGAAAATTGTATTAGGAAAGAGAGAAAGGCCTTTGAACAATTAAGACAAGATTCATAACAGAAATATAATCTCAACACGAGCTAGTTTCTTTTTCCCCTTTTTGGAAAAATCTTCACATGGGGATCTAAGACAGATGAAAGCAAGATATTTAAAAATAAGAAACAGTGTTTTATGCATCAGAACAAACAGAGAAGACCAAACTCTGCATGACACCTTTTAACCTGTAATCAAAGATCTTCCTAAGTGGATGCTGAATAAGTTACAGCTCAAAAGGAAAGTAAAAATAAAGCTTACAAAGTTTAACAGCAGATTTGAAACACAGGTTACAATTTCCACATAACATATCCATTCTTTACTTATTGACCAAGCGCAAGGTCTGCAATGTATTACAGGCACTACTGTTTCCCATCTGACTTGCAGGCAGTTTTCAATGTAGCAATTAATGTACTGTATGTAAATATAATTGAAAGAAAAGTTTTTATACGCACTCACACGGTAACATGGTTTCTAGGATCACACTGCATTCGGAAGTCTTGTGAAAACCAACATTCTGAATCTTTCTGTGTATTAATAAATCACTATTTCTGCTTTGAAGAGAATTGTGTCTCTGAAGTACACTACTTTTTTTTTTCTAAACACCGAGAGGATATTAAGTAACAGGCACGTGGGAAGTTATATCTAGTTTTAACACGCAGAACGCAAAGCGATCACGCTTAGCTCGTGATTTAAAGTCACTGCAGCTTCCACACACGAAAAACAATGGCAAAGCAAACTTGCAGCGCTGCAGCCGCAGCCTCCCCCTCCGGCAGGACCCCGCACACCGGGACTCTCCCCTCGCCCACCACCGCCCGCACCTGAACGCCGCGCTGCAGCTCCCACCCCCGGGCAAGGAGAAAGGAGTTTCCCCGCGACAAGGAAGTCGCAGGCACACGTGCTAGGGGTACTTTTTATCCAGACGGGGTTCCGAGAAACCTCCGAGGAACTCCCCTCCGGGCGAGGGGAGGGCAGCCGGCAGCACCCGCGGCGCTCCCCCCTCGCTCCCCACAGGTGCGCCCCTTCCTTCCTCCCTCAGCGCGGCTCCGCGGGCCGGGCGCTCCCGCGGGCTACGCTCCGCACTCACCCGAGCCCGGCGGCGCTTCCCGCTGACAGGCGGCTCCCAGCGGCCCCGGGCCGGGCTGGGGATGGTGGCGGCGAGGCCGGGCGCGGTTCCTACGCGGGGCCCGGCGAGGCCGCGGGAGCGGCGCGGAGCAGAGCAGCGCCCGCCGCCGCCGCGCTCCGCTCTTATAGCGACCCGCCAATTAAGGGCGGCCAATCAGCGCGCGGCGGCCACGTGACGGGGCAGTTCCAATTACGGCGGAGAATTTTCTGAATTAGCGGGGTTACACAAAGGACACTCATTGAGGGGGAAGGAGGAAAAAAAAAAAAAAAAAAAAAAAAAAAAAAAAAAGGGCAGCGAGCGGGAGCGGGAACGCCCAGCCGGAGCCTGCTCGGTGATTTAAAGCAGGAAACTCCCTCGCCTCACACAGACACGGCCGCATTCAGCACCGGCCAGCATCTCCGCGGGAGGAATGTCTGGCGCACATTACGCTAATCCTCGCCCCCGAGCTGGGGTTTACACAGCCACCGCGGCCATCGCCTCGCTGGCTTCCCCCCGCCCAGGGCAGAGCGGCACCTCCCGCCTCACCGCCAAAGAAGCCCTGTCTGTAACCTATACACACACACACACGTACAGATATATTTTCAAGTATAAGCTTGGAAGCGGCTCGCAAAGCAAAGGCTGGTGGTGAGCGATGTGCCGGCACCGCTCTGGAAAACTTCAGCGCGCGCGGCGGATGGCGCGGGTCAGTAAAAAACCGGAATTATTGAAAGGCATTAATTATTGAGCGATTAGCAATTAACAGCCCCCCCGCGCCAGAAAAGGCTCAGCGCAAGAAAAACGCGCCTGTGCTAATTAATGCTTTACGTTTTAATTGCGAGGAGTCGCTGCGAGAAGAGACGAAAGGTGTATGAAAACAGGCTCGCTCAAAAGCAATGCTGAAAGCCTCACCTGCCCGCAAACCCAGGAACAGAGGCCAGCACCTCCGAGCGCCAGCCTGAGATGCCACCGAGCCGCGCTGCCTGCCCGTTGTCCTGCCCTGAAGAAACACGTGTGGCCGCGAACATCACACGGGTGCAGCAAACGCCGTCCAAGGCACAGCCGGAACAAGGGCCAGGCTGCCTGCCACTGACAAGCCCTGCCAATCCCAATTTATGGGCAGGAAACGTATGCCAGGACAAACCAGCCGAGATGACTCAAGTCGCCTCTCCCCCACCCTCCTGTTCCACAGAACAACAGCCCTCTTTAGCAGCGGGGAGTAGGATCTCTTAGAGGAATGACTCAAAGTTGCTCTCAGGGGTAGGGGAAAAACCCCCACAGAACAGAAAACACCCAACTCTCTCCCCACCCCCTTCCTCTTTTTCACATTGTATTAATAAAACACACAACGACTGTCTTGAGGTAACAAATACAGTAAAGAGAAATCTAGTTTGACCACAAGATAAGTTTACTGAGGTCAAACCCAAGGGAAAACTAATCTAACCACATTTTCAAATTTTTTTGACTATTCCATAGACCAATAAAGCCATAAAATGACAAAAACATCCTATCCTAGAATAGCATGAGGATAACAAAAAATGTTATGTTTAATTAAAGGCAGATGACTTAATAAAAACTTCTCACTGTGTACATACAAAATTCAGTATCATTTTTTCATCTACTGTAATTTTTTAAAGAAATTGATCACATATTTTAAGCTTTTGGGGGTAATTTTTACCTTTGACTTCAAGTTATTTGATTAGAATAAAGAGATCAGAATACTTTATAAATCTTGTCTATGAACATTACACCAGTAAGTGATTTCAAATAATGGATTGATTAGTTTATGGAGAATAACATGTTCCATCTTCTTAGCAGACAGTGAGTAAATCTCTCTTTAAATAGCCATGAGTTTTCTATTAACGTAAAAAATGGGAGATGCACTGTCCACCTTCATTGGAACTTCAGTGACAGATTGCAGAACGGAAAATGAGACCTAAGATAACAGGTGGAGCTGCAGAAATTAGGAACTGGAAAGCAAACCAGCCAACACCTCCTTGAGGACTTTATAAATGTGACTATATCCCCATCTTGAAAAAAGTTCCAGTTTCCTCACATCCCCTGCAACTGAAAGGTTGTTCCAGAAGTTGCTTCTGGTGGTTCGGACCTTCTTTTTTTTTTTTTTTTTCCCAAAATTTCCATCTTAAACTTATTCAGGGCCAGCTGCTGGCACCACATGAAGTGATCTATATTGTCCTCTCTTTGCTAGAACAGTGCTTTTCCTTTTCCTGTGCTATACCACAAATACCCCCATTCTTCCATTCTGCAGCTCCCTGGTAGGCAGCAGTCATATCTGCCTTCGACTCTGATGAGATATTTTATGCTAACAATTTTATCACGCTCCATCTCTGAGTTCTTCCCAAAGCATTTATTACAGGGTTCTTCATGAAAATAAATTAGATTGAAACAATCAGTTCTTTTTTAATGGAAACCGTGAGTCAGATGAGCCAAACACAGAATATTCCACCAAAGTATTCTATGTATAGCATTTGTGTGAATTCGTGTGGCTGAAGGCAGCCAAATAACATAAGTACTCCATAATGGAAAAGCTGATTAACCATTATAAATACTTCAGAAGCACATTTTAAGGTAAATCCTCATAATATCCCTGTGAAATGGTAGTCTTCAGTCTCCTTTAGAAAATGAGAGGCCAGGAATACTTAAAATGTCTTGACCAACATCACAGAAGTTTCCATCAGGAAGGAAGTGAGCTGCACCTAGGGAGCTTTTGGCTCCCTGTCCCATGCCACATCTCCTGGAGCACACTGTGAATCTCATTCCAGCCTAGTGCTGAGCTGGATCATCCACAGCCACCTTCTATGTTGCAAAAACAGAACAGTGAAAAATTATAGCAGCTGGTCTCTAATGGGGTAAGAAGTTCTTTCATCGTTGTCCCCATTGTTGAGAAAAACTCTTTTTGGTAAAATCAGTGTAGGTGGTGGCAGTGGCATTTTTGGGAGGTTTTTTTGAGGGTCAGAGGCTGAGACTTTTGACCTACTGCAGAATGAAAATGCAGAAAGGTGCATCACTGAGTTACTGGCAGTGATGGTCTAATTTCAGCAGCTTGACCATTCAGACATGACTGAAGTTCATCTGGCTTCTCTCTGGGTGCTTTAACACAGAAACCCAACTAGAGCAGGAAGGCAGAAAATGAGGAACATGAGGAACATTTCTTCACCCTGCTCTATGCACCCTCATGGACAAAATCTCTCACTTATTCTCCCTCTGCTGACCATTTCCTCAGGAGACCTGTTCCTCTTTATTGTTTGAGCAGTGACTGTTTCCTACTGCAGTCAGCAATTGTCCTCTCCCAGATATTTTTCTCTTCTGACTTTCTCACCTTTGTGTCTTGGTCCAAACATGACAGAAAAATTCCTGACTGCTTTTGAAACACTCATCATTGGTGTTGGACATGGGCAGGACAACACTGGTACTGGACACTGGTCACTGGTATTTGACACAGGGGCCATCCAGCTGACAACACAGGTGAGAGGGACTGATCCTGTCAAGATTTCAGCACTCCACAGTGCTGCCAAAGGCCACCACCCACCACACCTTAGGGATTCCTGTTCCCCAGGGGAGTCAGACAGCCCAAGCTAGACAGTTCCCATCTTGCATAAAGCCATGAGGCAGGAGAGGGAGAGGAAAAGGCAACGCAGAGACCACATGTGCAAGAACACTTGTCACTGTAGGTCAGGTTTATTCACAACAGTTCTTTGTGACCAGGACGGAAGGTGTGGAAGTCATCTCAGGACTGGGGAATAAAGCAGATGCTCCAACTCTCGTGTTTCCCTGAGGAAGGGAGTGAGCTCCCCAGTAAACTGACAACACCCTCAATGCTAATTGCACTGAAGGCTCTCCTCTGCCGGAGGGGAAGAGCCCAGCCCACGGGGAAGCTCCCAGCACCACTGGGACGTGTGAACCAGGCAAAGTCACAGACCTTGAACGCGTGTGAATGTACATATCATTTCCTTATAGCACCATGCAGAAGCAGAGGATGTTAGGGAGATGAGGAAGAAACTATTTTTCTCTTTTGTGCCCTACAGATCCCCTTCCCTGTCGATATTACTGAAAAAGTAACGCTTGTAAGCACAGATATAAAGAAACATGCATCATTTAACTAGAAAGTGAGCAAGTCATGTTTGTTTATTTTTCCTTTGGGTAAACAAGTGATCTAGGCTCTAAGAACCTTTATCTTAAAAAAAGCCACACAAAACACACAAACAAAGATACAAAAAAACCCCACCTAAAATTCAATCCTCTTTGATATTTACCCTTAAGGTATCCCCTATTTGTCTCTTTCAGTGAAAGTGGAAGGTCTGTATTAGCATGCTTGGCTGAAAATGTGCTTTTTCCCATCAGCTTAGGCAAGTTATGGTACCTGCTGTGACAGATTCACAGCATCAGTGTGCAGGAAGTCCCTCTGTGCTCAGTGTTATACACATAACACACGTCAGTTTTCAGAGGCACTGAGCTGCTCCTAATTTCCACTGGGATTGTTGGACTGCATCACCTCTACATACCAGCTCTCTGTAAACATCTCTTTTTCATGTATAAAACATCTCCTTTGAATGCTTGCAGTGTCTGATCACAGAACCTGAGCTGTGCTCAGCATTCAGCTCTTAGGGAACAGGGCTCGTCAGATACAATGATGGGCAGAACTGTAACGTTTGTGTTTCCAGCAGTGGGTGAAGACAGGAGCTTTCCACCACCCATCCACAGCGGAATCTGGCACAAGCTTGTAGGAAACACTGCTACACATTTGTGTAATGGAAGCACTGCAGCTTTTATCTCTTCTTGGGGAAAAGCTTGTTAAGGAGAGAAAATTAAGACTTATTAAGGATCAAATAATATTAAAGTGAGGTCTTCTGGTGTTCCACTTCAACAAAAAAATCCCTATATATGGTTTTCTCAAAGAATTTTTTTTTGCAAAAATAGACTCACAAATACAAGAACCTGACCACTTTTAGCATCGCTTGCTGCAGCTCTGCTGAGCTGCTAAAAGCAAGCACGACTCAAGACCAATGCCACGCTGTTGTCTGCTAAAGTAACAAGAAAACCAGAGTACTGCTGCTGCCTCTATGGCACTTGTGAAAAGGAAGCCTTGTTCGACTCATATCAACATAAGTAAAACAGCAGCTTGAAGAAGGGTTTCATTTGCTCCATTTCTAAATCAACTTTTTCAGACTACGGTGACATAAATATACAGTGGGTGAGGGTGGGGGAGGTTTGGGTGGGAGAAGGGGAGGATGGAGGAGGACAGGGTTTTATGCCAAGAGCTGAATCATAACCATGTGAGTAATTTTGCTTTTTTTTTTTTTTTTCGTAAGGGTATGAATCAAATTAAATTTGTTTTGCTGTGGGTGAAGGAAGAGAGAATATAATAGCATGAATCAGAGCTATCATCAAATATGAGGCACAGACTAAAAATTAATTACAATTACTGCCTTCTTGTAAAAAGTTTCTGCTGTAAGATGCAGCAATTTTGTTAATCGATATAATCCATTTTAAAAATTCATAGGAATTAAAACCTTTCAATTACTTTCCTCTTCCTTTTAATTTTTTTCCTCCATTATAACAAGGAAAAGATGAGCATTTGTGAACAAAATTCTTCTTCATCTGTTAGATGCCCCTTTGCTCCAGTGGTAAAAAGACTACTGCTAATAATGAAAATTAGATATTAGACCACATGTAGTCTCTTCAGTCAGGACTAGCTCAAGGATGCAAGTCCAGGGAAAAATTATTTACCACTTTAGCAGAGATGCCTTATTAGGCGTTGTAATAAAGACAACTTAGCTAGTGAATAAACCAAACAGAAAAATATTCAATATCCCTTTGTCTTTTCCTGCAAGAGTGAGATAAGGTCATGGAAAAATGAGTGTTGAACACTGAGTTTTTTACACTTTGGAATAGCCATTTAACTATGAGAGCGTAAAGGGCTTAGACCATAAAACCCCTTTTAAAGAGGCCAGCATAAATACTTGGGAACAAACCTATGCATTGTTAATTACTAGTTAGAGAGATAACTAAGGATATATGTATCTTTGTGCTAGTAAGGAACCGCTGATTTTGATAACTAAAAAGTTAGTGATTCTTTCCCTCCAAGCTTCTAGTATGGAGAAAATGTTATTTAATTCCCTGTCTGAAAAACACAATAAAGCTACAGCAAGGCATCATTTGGAATCAATTCCTCCCCCTAAACAACTCCAGATCTTTCCCATAGTAATTCTCTTGCACGTGCCCAGTAAAACTCTCTGTATAAAGGACGGGTATACAGCATGTTCAGGAATTCAGCTGAACCACGAGCCTTAAGGACGCGATTCCCAGACAGACAGAAAACTTCTGTCGAGCCCACTGCAGCTGCTGTGACTTTCCAGTGGTGTGTGTGTGGGGGAAGGAAGAAAATGGAAGACAATTCCCTCAGCTGTCCTGGATGACCCCCTTGGACCATCTCAAACACGAAATTTCTGTCCCAACAAGCTCCTTGCTACCTCGTGGAAGCTGTTCCTCCTTTTTGTCAGCATCACTCAGAACCCAGGTTCACCCAAACCTCTGCCAGGTAGGACAAATGCCCAGACAACTTTGCAGCACTTGGTGAGAGGCAGATTCAATACATCCCATGTGGATTATCCCAGCCCTACAGCATCTCACAGTCTCCACCTCACATGCCCAGCATGGGAACAAAAGAACTCTGAAGACGTCCTCAAAATAACCACCCAGAACTGAAAGATTACCAGACAACAGCACCCACTGGAATCCCTCTCTAAAACACAACAGCAACTGAAACTCTCCAACAAACCTTAAAAATCCCTCAAAACACAGCAATGGAAATTCTCCTGCAAAGAGATCAGTGTCACTGTGGCAACCAGTATTTTGAGATGTCTGGTGGTACAGTAAGAATATACAAATATTTTTTCTTTATGTTCACAGCCTCAAAGAAGGCCAATTCCCCCTTACTTTCCTCAAGACAAAAATTGCTGATGTTCCCTAATTTTACTTGCAGTGAAGAATAAGCTCCAAGTAGAAATAAAATGCAAGTTGCCAGAAGTTAACCAGAGAAGATGCTTAGTATCTCTTCCTGAAGGATAAACCAGCATTTTTACCATAGCTGTGGTCATCTTTATTTATTACACAACAGATTAGCACAGGCCGTGGATTGTTGGGCTCTTTTACATTTCTGGTTAAATTATTTCTCAACGACTGTGTAGAAACCAAGCTTCCCAAATGTCCATCCTCCTTATTTTGGCATACAATGGCAGAGCTCAGTAGGGACTTTTAACTATCTTAGAGATGATATACATCACTTTGTAAAGTTAATTCCCAGCTTTCCAAGGCAAATAGCTACCATTTCTTGCAGGTGTTAGAAAGGTACAGAAAGGAAAAGAACTTTTTTCTGGCAAAAAAAATCACTGTATACCAATATTGATCAGAGCAGTAATGTTCTCAGCGACTAAACAGAAAAGCTCTTGCACCTCAGTCCCAGATATTAATCATGTTTTAAGTATTATTATTTTACACAATATAATTTTGAATATTTTAGCTATGAGGTTTTTAAGTAGCTGCTAGAACATATCTTTTCTACCAGCTCTTCTCAATTGTCTCAGTGACAAATTTAAAAGAGAGCCTTCTATCTAGGCACTTGGCTACAAAACCATATTAAGGGTAGACTAATTTTTATCCAAGTACAGAAAATAATATCATTATGCACTTAGCAAAATCATTAGGGATTTATCTAAACACCACAGATTTTTGTAGAAAACCTCCCATAAACACAATGACTTAAAATTAGCACGCATATTACTGCTATTTATTTACTTTAATGGCTTAAGAAATATTTCTGAAAGTAGCCTTTGAAAACTGAAATTCTGTTTTGCTTTCAAAAAAGTCACACATCCTTCACATTTTCAGAACTGCTGGAACAGTTCAAGAAAAGATGATGGGAAATTCCATTTGAAAATGCCAACACTTGCAAATACAATTTGAAGCATGGGATGGGAACGTGATCAAGAACGAAGAACAAATACTTCTCCACAATTACACATGTTTTTTCTCCAATCCTATGAAGAAAAGCTATAGGAAGGGGGAGTGTGTGGGGATGTGAGGAAATGGCAGTTGTAGTCAGGAACATAACACACCACTCATAATAAAATATAGAACTTTTTTCTTTCAAAGCTCATAGGATCAGTGTGGCCATGGGTACAAACCTATGCTTGCCCTCCAGTGCATTTTTTATTCCTGCCTTGTTAAATTTAAAAGGCAGTCTAGGATTATGAGTTTTGGTGACTTCATAATGGATGCACATGTGAGCTTTTAAATTAGCCTGCAATTCCTGAAACCCATTATTTGAAATTTGTTTCAAGGCAGGCTCCAGGATAGAGAAGTTTTAGCACAGACAATTCTGATCTGGCACCTTTTACAGAGCTAACAGGAGGCATTTGATTTGCATGGATTAGTGAAGCCAGTGCAGGCTGATTCATGTGTCTACAACGGCTTCTTCACCCCAGAACTGCATCCAGAGGAGGGTCACAATACTAATAAACGCAAAATTAATTTCACACCTCCTAAATTACAAGGCAAGCCTTATCAGTGCTAGACTGTGAGCTTCTAGGGGCAGAGACAGCCCTGTCTGTCTCTCTTGCAGAGCATTAATCATGCTGTGGGTGCTCACGGCTAATAAGACGCACGTAAATCTATTCTGATGTGGTTTTTTGCCACTTCAGACTCGAGGAGAGTCACACACACACAGACATAATCTTACCTCTCCACCTAACGATACACTAATGCTCCTAATTGAAAAAACAAGTCTTGATAGGAACAGAAAGGCTTTGTTTTTGTTTATGCCACCCAGACAGAGTCTGTGGCTATACAATGCAAATAGTTGGCAAAACCTAAACCGCAAGTATGCAGCAGCACTGTGAGTAATAAAGATAATGTTTGTATTTTGTTTATGAAGAGCCCTAACCAAACACTAAAGCGAGCGTACCGAAACCAAACAACACTCAGATCTTTAGAAAGACTTCAGAGGATCCAAATCATATAATTTAATCACTTTGTTCTTTAACAATCTAAACATCACTTAAAATTTACAAGCAGTAATTCTGTGTAAGTTCTCTGAGCTGAAAAATGGGATGTAGCCAGTTGCCTTTTTCTACCCCAACTATTAAAGTTCAAACAAATCAAGCTCTATTACTGAGGGAAAAATAAAAAAACACCTTGCAAAATTCCCTTGCCCCTAAGGTTGAGAAATGCTATATTGCTCAGCCAGCATGGAATTCCTCCATTTCTGGAGTCATGTGAAAGTGTCTTGTAGTTACTTCACTCTGCTGAATAATCTGCATGCAACTTTGACAACACACCTGTACTTCTGTGTGGAGAGCATGGATAAGAAATGTATTCTATACTTCTGAAAGGAAGAGAGGAAAGAAAGAGAGGAAAGAAAGAAAGAAAGAAAGAAAGAAAGAAAGAAAGAAAGAAAGAAAGAAAGAAAGAAAGAAAGAAAGAAAGAAAGAAAGAAAGAAAGAAAGAAAGAAAGAAAGAAAGAAAGAAAGAAAGAAAGAAAGAAAGAAAGAAAGAAAGAAAGAAAGAAAGAAAGAAAGAAAGAAAGAAAGAAAGAAAGAAAGAAAGAAAGAAAGAAAGAAAGAAAGAAAGAAAGAAAGAAAGAAAGAAAGAAAGAAAGAAAGAAAGAAAGAAAGAAAGAAAGAAAGAAAGAAAGAAAGAAAGAAAGAAAGAAAGAAAGAAAGAAAGAAAGGAGAAAAAAAAGAAAGAAAGTGCTGAGGTAAGACTTCTTGCTGAAAGATAAGAGACAGAAGGAAAGCCAAGGATCCAACTGGTTCCTCCCCACAGGGTGCACCAGAGGCAGCCTGGACAGCTGTGCATGACTGTCCCTGAAAGATGTTGAGCAAAACTGCCAACGAGTACCTTAAAAAGCAGAGTCTGGCCTCTAATACCATTCTTTCCAACCCCTGTGTGTGACATAAGTGATCAAAAGAGCCAGCACAATCAACTCTGCAAGGAGCTGCCCAACAAAACATGGGGAGCCTGGCTTGCAGAACTCCCAGTAAGATTTCACCTGGAGTTGAGATGCAGAACAAAGCAATAGTCAGCTCCTCCTGCACAGAGCTGAGACACTTCCCTTCCTAACCCGTGGTTCTGAGCTTCCACAGACAGCCCAGACCCCTCTGCAGATGCTGCCCAGCAAGATTCAAAGCCAGGGTTGCCAGGTGACAATCAGGTGCTCAAGCAGGGACAGTGCTGACCTCCTGTTACCTGCCTGAACAGCCAGGTGTGGGTACATCACCCCATTTTATACCTCGACTGCTGTGACATGACTGTGGCAAAGTCTGCTCGGGCAGAGCCCTTTCTCTAGCAAAAAATGACCACAGATGACAGCTTGAAGAACTGCTCTGCACACATGTGGAGAAGATCAACAGAAACGTTCTCTTCCAAACAAAAAGCACTCCAGCAATACTAAATCTTCTGCTCTAAGCTGGCTGTCTTGTCCTAAAGAAAATCTTCTGGTGATCTGTCTAGGCAGGACTTGGAGAAAGAGCAGAGACTGCCTTATCCTCATCACCACCATCACCTGAAATCACCACTGCATGAGAGGCTGTGTTGGCTGGGTCTTTGCTTACAGGGTTTCTCAGGAAGAGCTTTGGCAAATACGGCGCTGGGAGATAACATCCTTGTCTGATTATCATCCCCCACACACTCAGGGACAATTGTGAAACTCCTGTGGAAATCCTATCAACCTGTAGCTGGAGAGGAAAGACCAGCATAGGATGGATGGATGTGTGTGTGTGTGTAGGAGGGATCATCAACAGCAGAGCAGCAGCTAAAGGGGGAAAAAAAACAAACCAAAAAACCCCCAAACCAACAAAACCAAACTCACTCCACAAAAGAAAGCTCCAGGAGTAGTTAACAGGTCGACAAGGATGATTTCCCCCCTTCTACACCCCTAACATTTCCTTTCTCAAAGCACCCACCTGCTTTGTAAAGGGAGCTGCATCACAGCCATTACTACAATTAAATGGGCAGACTGGGAACTCTGCACAATCTTTTCAGCATTTGTCTGGCCAATATTCCCAAAAGTGGCACCTTGGTAACTCCTCATCAGAGCTCTTTAAGCTTCCTGTTTGTTCAACAGCCTAAAGATCCCACTCACACCTCTCTGCTGGGAAAACACACGTGAACAGCTACTAAAACACTCCAAGAGCAGACAAAAAGTGATCAGCACATCTTCTTCTTTCCTTCATGGCATGGGCATCATCAGCTCTGTTACTGAATGTCCCTTGCCTCCAACACCCAAATTGCTCCATTCCACAAGGAGAATCCTTCAGTTAAACCCTTCCCAAAGCCAAAGTGTCCCTGCACACGGAGTACCAGCACTCCCAGGGCATTCTGGCTACTTGTGCAGAATAAGGGAAGCTGGCATATTTAGGTATTCCTGGAGCTCTTCTTGCACCTTCCTGCCCCACAGCAGTCCTCTCATGACACAGATGCAGTGAAATTTGGCAGGATTATTATACCCTATGCTCAGGAATCCTTTGATTTCCTGCAGGCTCTGAGTGTCCTGCACTTAAATCCAGGACAGCTAACCACTTAGACACCACCACAATTAAATGTGCTGGGAAGCAGGTTAGATTAAAAATACGCTATAACAAACATCTTAAAATATGTCTGTTCAGTCATGTCTGAAAGGCAAGTGGTGATGGTACATTAAAGTATTCCTGTTCAAAGGGTAGCTTAAAAATACCTGATTTATTGCCCTTTGGCAACATTGTGTCTAGAGATAACCAACCACTCTTACCTCTCCTACACGGAATAGACTGCACAATATCATTCTCACGGAAACACTACTAAACTTTTAGATATCTTGTTCGAAGTATGAATGCTTAGGTTATTTTCTCATCTTAATAAATGATGTAAAACCTCCGGACATATGGTAGCATTTGTATGCTTTTAGGCAAGCAGTGATAACTTTCAAATGTTACTTCCCCTCCTCCTCCTCCACTACATGAAACAAATATACTGGAATCCATTTAAATCTTAGTGACAAACACATTTAAGAGAGACTAATTTCAGTTAAAGTTTCCAAATGTCAGATGTACACGTTAAATAATTGCACTAAAAAAATGAAGAGCAGATGAATTCTCATTCTCATCATTGGTTGCAAAAGTGCCTGTATATTTCCAATAAGGATTGCACAACTTTATGAGACAATGCTTGTGCCTAAATTAGCAAGGAACAAACAAGTGTCAGCTCATACTTACAGGGACATCTGACAAGTATCATTCATGCTAACTCAACACTACCAGATTAGAGGATTGCTGCTGTCTTGTTCAGTTTTTTAAGTATCAATCCACAACTGCTTCACTTTTTCTAGATCCATAGCAGAGCTCAATTTCTGAATAATGGTTACAAATTGTCTTTGGACTAAGGCTTGGATTTCTCAGAAGAGGAAAGCCACAGAATTCATAAATGAAGGTATGGCATCACACATGTCAAGATACTTAATTAGGAGAAGCCATCTCCAGGAAGGACATGGACCTGGAGCAGCAAGTCCAGAGGAGGCCACGAAGATGATTATGAGGATGGAGCACCTCTCCTGTGAGGAAAAGTGGGGAGAATTGGGATTGTTCAGCCTGGAAAAGAGAAGACTTTGAGGTAACCCAATTGTGGCATTCCAGAAGGGAGCTACAAGAAAGATGGAGAGGGACTATTTACAAGTGCCTGGAGTGACAGAAGAAGGCTGAATGGATTCAGACTGACAGAGTAGGGTTAGATCTCATATTAGGAAGAAATTCTTGACTGTGAGAGTGGTGAGCCCTGGCACAGGTTGCCCAGAAGAGTTGTGGATGCCATGGAGGTATTCAAAGCCAGGACAGGGCTCTGAGCAACCTGGTCTAGTGGAAGGTGTCCCTGTCCATAGCAGGGGACATTGGACCCAGATGATCTTTAAGGTCCCTTCCAATCAAACCCTTTCTATGATTCTGTGATTCTAAGGCTTTGCCTGCCGTGTTCTTTGGAAAAATAAAGGTGCATTTTCCCAGGAGCTTTTTACATTCACCAGATTCTCTCCTATTACTGAGAAACACACATGTCCTCCCAAAGCACATAGCAGAGTCGCACTGGAGTGGTTCAGGTTCCTCCCTGATTGAATGCTGTACTGTCATCCATTATTACTCAAGGCCACTCATAACAGGCATTAACATTTATAAAGTTGGAATCTATTCAGCCTGTCCACCCAATAGCTGACTAACTGGATGTTATTACTTGAAAAATAAATCTCACAAAAAGGGAAAACAAAATAACCTGGGAACACAGAGTAACTCACTCTATGCATGTATTTTCTCTAACACAAGCATTACTAATACTGAATAAATTGACAAGTATTCAATTTGTAACAGCTTCTAAGCTTCTCACAGAACAAGAAGAGTGAAGACTACACAGTTAATATTATTTTGCACCTTCATAACTGAAAGGAAAACTTTAAATAGGCAAATATTTTCTACTGATTAGGGATTAACTTGTTAACTAGTTAACTTATTGATATTCCTTTAAATTAAAAAAGGTGCTGTGTGCTTCGGGAGAAACAGGCAGCAGTAACAACAAGCAGTTCAGCACTTTTGTGCCAAATGGTCACAAGAATACTGAACAGAGAACTCATCCAGAGCTGTGGCAAGTCAGGCTCAGGAAACCTAAAGGTGGAAGAAACAACTCTTTCACCACCTTGACCGAAATTAAAGAGAGTAAACCTTACCCTAAAACGTTGCTTACAAGGTCTTTGCTTGCAGAAAAACAATGTAAATTTGCATAAAGTTAATTGGAAGCCAGTAAAGAATGCACCCCTGCACGGGAGCTGGGCGATGTGGGGTTAATGCACAGAACTTTTAGGCGCTGCCCAGAATTATCCCTGTTCCTGGAGCTCGGCAGGCTCAGCATGCCGTGTCCAGGCTGGGTTTTTAAAAGGTGTCGGAGGAAGCATGGCCAGGACCCCACAATCCCCACCCAGCCCCAGAGTGCTGTGGAGCTGGCCCATCCAACCCATCCCATCCCATCCCATCCCATCCCATCCCATCCCATCCCATCCCATCCCATCCCATCCCATCCCATCCCATCCCATCCCATCCCATCCCATCTTGTCTGACCTGCTCATCCCATCCCATCCCGTCCTGTCTGACCTGCACATGCCATGCCATGCTATGCCACCTGCTCATGCCATCCCATCCTATCCCGTCCCATCTGACCAGCTCATCCCATCCCATCCCATCCCATCCCATCCCATCCCATCCCATCCCATCCCATCCCATCCCATCCCATGCCTCCCCCGCTCCCTCCCGGCCCTGCTCTGTACTCGAGGTCCTTCCCGTGGGTTGGGTGCACAGGCAGGGCTCACGTTAAAACCTCTTCCAGTTAAAGCCCTAAACCAAAGAAGCCCCAAAAGCACAGACCAGCCACCACCACCCCCGGGCAGTAAATCCCCAGCCTGGCTTGCTGGGCTGAACTCTCCTTCAAGACAGAGAGGTTTTTTTGGGGCGGGATTCCCCCCCTGTTATCAGGAGACATTTACATCAGTGTCTACAAAGCATTCTTCAGAGACTGATGAAAAGTTCTGAAAAGAGCTTTGTCTTCACTTACGAAGAATATTCAGCTTCAGAACGTAATGTATGTCCCATATCAGACAACGCTTTGCACAAGTGACCACAGAACAAAATGTTCAGTGAAAAAGCTTTAACCCTATGGCTCATTTTTCTTCAGAGGAATCTGGTGTGATGATGAACAGGTTGGCCTATGGGAAAGGCTCATTAAATCATCAGAATTCTCACAACAGTTAAGATTTTTAATCTCACAACAGTGAGACTTTTTAATTTTAGTGAACCCCAGAAATTATTTTCTTCTATATTCTCTGGAAAAATACACTGTCTTTTACATTTTCTAGATGGAGTGGTCGGTAAGAGATCCCATGTAGCCATTGCTCAGAACCAACGGTACAATTTGAGCATGCACAGATTAAAATACAATTAAAACCACAGCTGCCTATTTGCAAGTTTTATTGCAACACTTCAGATCTGGCCACTCCTCAGGAGCAAACTTCCTGAGAATGTTATACCCTGCTCCAAAAACTAGCAACTCCCACCCAGTAGGAAGCAGTGGGCAGTCTTGGAAAAAAGCAATGGATTTGTATCATAGATTAAATGTAGAAATTAGAGGATTAAAATTTTCTATCATGTACTGCACACTTGGGTATTTAATAATTACATAAATGAGGAGAAAATAGTTGGGAAAGCAGGTCTTGAGCTTCTATTGTTATGACAGACAAGATGTGCCATCAAAATAGGTCTGTATTTTTAAGGAAAAAAAATGTGATGAAAACAACACTTTGAGCAGTGGCACTGTGCAGTAGAAACTACATTAACTTGTCATAATATGTTGCTTCTGTTGGTATGACTTTCGACTGAATAATAAAATAAAAATGAGCTTCAGAACACACAGAATTACTGAAGTGCTTGGAATGCAACACTTGGAAAGCAACCCTAATGTGGATTTTCTGATTCTTCTTGTTAAGATGTAAATGATTGCCAGCCTCAGCTGCAGGTCACTGTTTTGGGGTTTACCCATATCCTTGTCTTAGAGATGACAAACCATGACGCTATTTCTAAAAACACACACACACACAAATAAATTACTCAGAAAAGGTGATTCAATGTAAAGCTGGCTATGATCTGAATGAATGGGGAAAAAAAACCCTAAAACCCCCAAAACTTGTTAAGATGCCATTTGCTTCATTTAAATCACAGCCTTTTCCCCTCTTCTTTCTCATTTCAGTCATATTCTGCTTTCTGTGAGCAAGTACTGAGTCCTGGTTTTGCTGAAGAACTTTGGACACCGTTAGCATCACTGACTCTTTTCCTACTTCCTCGTCTTTTTGTCATTTTTATAGTATAGGACATTTATGATGCTTGCTATGGCACCTTCTGTGTTCAGGCTCACAGAATTCCTTCCCATCAGCTTCCACAGAGTGCAATCTGCTGTCACTGGTCCTGTGGTGCACGTTGTGGGAGGGGAGAGAAAAGATGGCAAAAGCTGCCAGGAACAAATCCCGAGCAAGCAGCTCCACATGCCAGGTCCTTCCATCTCTTTGAACATCCCCTTTATTCTTAAGATGCTCCAAAAGTACAGAGACATTTTTCAGATCAAGGATAGCTCCTTGCTTGTGCCTTTTCCTCTGAACTGACTGGATACTGAGTTTGTGGAACTGAGGTTTAGAGCACATGGTGCAGTGAGAACTCTCAAATGAAATGTTGTGGCAGGACTTTTGCTTATGAATAATCATTCATCAGAAAGAGTGATTAAGTGTCAGAGCTCATGACTCTTTTAGAAGCTTATTACTACTATCAGTGTATACAGTAGAGAATGTGGGGTTTTTTTTCTTCTCAACTCCTAAGGAGGGAAAGCAAAATTGATTTGGGAAGTAGCTCACGTATATTGATATTAAATATTAACATGAAACACTTGATTTAGAAAGCTTTGGATATTTCCAACATTTTGATACAGTCCAAAAGATTATGCAAAGTCCACAAGAAGCCTTTCTGAGTGATCCAGTAACGTTAAAAACCATTCTGCTTTTGCAGCAAGGCTAAATCTGGTTTGCTAACTTCAATGTCACGTTTCAGTAAACAGAAACTTCTGGAGATTCTTTTTTTTTTATTGTTTCAGCATCTTATCAGTTTGCATCAAGGTGAATATTTTTTAGTATGTCTGCACACTGTTAATCACTTACAGTGTATTACATCACACAACCTGCACCAATACAGAAAAAAATGCATAAAACCATAGAATGATAGAATGGCCTGGGCTGGAAGGGACCTTAAAGACTATAGAATTCCAACAACCTGCCATGAGCAGGAACACAGGAACACCTTCCACTAGACCAGGTTGCTCAGAGCTTCAGCCAACCATGCCTTGAACACATCTGGGGATGGGGCAACCACAACTTCCCTGGGCAGCTTGTGCCAGTGCCTCACCACATTCACAAGTAAAGAATTTCTTCCTAATACCTAATCCAAACTCTCTTTCAGTTTGAATCCATGCCCCCCTCGTCCTGTCTCTACACGCCCTTGTAAAAAGTCCCTCTCCATCATATCAGGGCAAAGTGAGAAACCAGAGAGTGAGAAACGCTGAACTTGCTGGAGCTGACTCTAACAGTCTATTTTTTCATTTTCTGAGGGCGAAAAACCGAAGGAGGCAGGGAAGTGATGGGTTCACGGTTTGTTTCTCCGGCTGTGATGAGTGCCCCAAGCCAGCGGGGCGCTGCAGTACCGCATCCTGCCACGGGAGGGCGACAGCCGCGCTGCCCCGCCCGCTCCCAGGCTGCGAGCACGAACCCTCTGCGCCACTTCGGAACCAAACCAGCCCCAAAAAACACCCCAAAACCCCTCTGAGAGCACCCCAAAGGCACCGGGAGCATCCCGCCTCTGAGAGCACCCCAAAGGCACCGGGAGCATCCCGCCAGGCGACACTGAAACCTCGCGGGGCTGTCCGAGCGTTAGTATGCAAGTGGAGCCTTAAGAGATTTCGTGTGAATAATACCAAAAAGGTCTAAGCTTCTTAGTGCTGCAGGAGTGGAAAATCCCATTTCAGATGTTTGTGCTCATAACTAGGAAAGAGGGGAATGAAGGGTTTTGGTTTTAAGCAGCTAAAGCGCTGTCCAACTGCAAGACAAGTGGGATGTAGCACTTAAGTAATGACTGTTTTGGTGTCAAGTTACGCCCTAAAATGTACAGCGATCTTACTAAATGAGTAACAGCAGGGTCTGCCCTCTATCTAGTAATAAAAAGCAAAACAAAACAAAAAATAACGTTCCAAAATTAATAATAACAATCTATGATAAAATGTATAGTAAAACAGTTCATTATTATAAATACTCCATTAAAATATTGTGATTCAACTTTCTTGACGGTTTTTTTACATTCTTAGACCAATTTTACTTATGAAAGTAAGCATCTCTTTATTTAAAGGTGTTAGGAGCTCATGCTATTGCAAGTTTACTCAGCACAGCTGTTAAACTCTTAATTCTTCTTCCACTGCTCTAAGGAAAATTAAATGCTGCAGATGTTATCCTTTATAATGCCATATATACAGAATCAGTTCCTCATTTGCAGGGCAAGTTATTTATTTTTTCCTACTGATCTTCAAGGCAATCATGATCATTAGGCATTGCCAGGGTTAAATAAACATGACCTAAAGTGATCACAAGTCAGAAGTTATGTGAAAGAGATATTCTCATGTCAATAAGTGGAAATCTAGGAACTGCACTTGAAATATTTCAAACAAATCCCTCTCTTCAGATGAAATCATATTAAGAACACAAGTGAAAAGGCAGAAATAGACCTGAAACTAAAACATTTCCTGTCTCTGAGATATATTTGAACTAGACAGTCTACATTATTAAAGAGGCTAGTGGTCACAGATAATCAATAGGTTAAACTCCATAAAATAAAGAAAACCCAAAACCCAAAATGGCAACAAGAAGACAAAAAAACCCAAAAAAACCCCACCCAACCAAGCAAACAAACAAAACAAAACAAACAAACAAAAATGAATACTCTTATACTCTCTGAAATTTTTTACCCATTCCAGCTCCACATGCCTGACCCTCTTTCACTCCAGAGCAACACCCCTGTGTCAGGATCCTGCGTGTGCCCTGGCAGCATTTCTGCAGCGTGCAGCCCGGACAAGCCCACCTGCCAGGAATTCCCCTAAGGACAACTGCAAGGAGCTTAAGAAGATTTGCATCCATTCATAAAAGATCCCTTTGCTTAAGATGAAGCCAATGTGGAACGGCATGCAGGAACTTGGGGTACTTTCAGGGCTATTGCCTAATTTTCCAGAGCCCCAAGCCCATGCAATTCCCAGTTCTCACAGGGAAGGAGGGCACTGAACATCACTTCAGAGCAATCCCTGCTATCCAGCACCATTATTGCCTGACACTGTTTTGCTCCAAGCCTTCCTCACCTCATGAAACCTCTCCTTCTCCCATCCCACAAAAAGGGAACAAACAGCACGTTTTGAAAACGTTCAGTGGAGAACTATTGCCAAGGATTATCTGAGACTGAGGAGCAATCCCTGCACCATGATCTAGTGCAAAACCCAACTTCACAGCTCTTATACCTTGCTGTAAATCCACTGTTACCCCCAACCTCTCTGATGCTTCCCATGCTTTTGCAGCTACCCTCCCAGATTTCCATTCAAACCTGGGTGTTTCCTCAGGCTTGCACATGATAAAGACCCACTGAAGCCAACAGAAACACTCCTCCACCTATCCCACAACCCCATTCCAGGGTCTCCTCCAGATCAAACCTCAGGATATCTGAGCATCTAAGAACCAGCTGTTGTTCTAAGACCATACCAACATCCCACAGCCAACTCGTCACAAGCAGACACTTTTTAACAGTAAGAGAAACATCATGAAATTAAACAAAAAAATTGGAAAGTCACGCAGCTTTATTACTCATGTATAGCACCAGCCTCTTAGAAAAAAAGTAAGGCTCAAATAGTTTTTATTTAAATACTGCAAATTAGTGAGCAGGAGCAATGATACCAGTAAAACATGGGCATTTGTATGATTTTATTTCAAAATAAAGTTCTCAACCCTAGACCACGAGGAGCTTTTCAGAGCTGCAGGTGGGAGCTAGGAACACTTGCCTGCCTTTTTCATCTTAGAAAACTCTGGGCACATCTTTAAATAGGAGTAATTCAGAACTTCAGAGAGTATCTGAGCTCTTCTAGTAAGGAAAAAAAAAAACCAGTAAGGAAGAAAATTTTGCATAGTTATGTTTAAAGAGAGTGTGGCACAATATCCAAACATAAAACCAGTTAAACCCCACTTTTATCTGTCACACCCACCAGGCATTTTTACTCTGCACTCTTTCATTTATATTAAGTGCATTTACTACTGGTTTTCAATCTGTTTTCTTGCTAAGACATTATATAACAGGAATTAAGGAGTCAGAGCCCTTTGAAGCACCCTCAGCACATGAGAAGACTCATTCAGCAGGTTGTTAGACACAATGAAAGAGAAGATGCATGAAACCAAGAGCACTTGCACAATCCTCCTCCCCAGTCATCTGCTTTGTCTCTGCCACCTTTCTTTTAGGTTTTGGTCAGCAGAGTTTAAAGAGCTCCAGCTTTGTGAATCTTTGGGGTTTTTTTTAAGACATATCTAACCACCAACGTGTACAAAAGCAGCCACCCAAAGCTGAACGGAGTTTTTATCCTGAACTGCTGTACTGGTCCTTTAACTTTTTATGACTCATAGTTCAAGTATTTGGGAATTCCCCTCTAAATATGAGTTTGACACACTTGCATTATGGAAAGTTATTTTATTCAAAAAGTAACAAAATGCAATATTCATGCAATACCCAGGTCTATATTTAACACCACACAATTGGGATTTTCTTTTTTTCTTCTTTTTTTTTTTTTTTTTTTGCAATAACACTTCTAATTAAAGACAGATAAAAAAAATCGAGAACAAGACTGAATAGCAGAAGTAGCAGCATTGAAAGAGACAATCACAGTATTACACATCCAAGCAAGTCAGGATTTCTTTTTTTTTTAACTATTCAAACAATGTTAGAGCTGTTTACCTTCTTCCCTGGACCCCCCAGTTGCATGTAAGAGTGCACAGCTTCTCTCTTACCTGTGTGCTGGTCCTTTCTTGGTCGGCTGGCTACTCATCAGGGATCACCTGACTAAATCCTGGAAAGAAATTAAAATATAATCAGCTGACCACCCTTGCTCACTGGCTTCCAGCTTAAATACTCCTCTCCACAGCACTCTGTCATGTGAGGCAGGACAGAACCAGCTGTCATTGCTCCAGAAAAAAGGGAAATGGGCCCCTCCGTTTCCACCTCCTTCCTTCCTCCTCGCTCACTCTTTCCTATCTGTCCCTGCCTCCGACCTCCTCCCTTTTTCTCATTCTTCCACTTTGCTCATTCACTGCCCGCCTGGCTGGGGTCTCCCAGGGGAAGCCGCATTCCACAGCGCACAAGCATTTCCCCTGCATCCCGAGGTTTCTCAACAAGCTGCCTACACATTTGTACTGGGGGAAAAAAAAAAAAAAAAAAAAAAGGAAGAGAAAAAAATAAATCAGAGAAAAACAGAGAAAAGGCACCACATTCCACAACCCTCAGTCAGCCCTGGCAGACTACGAGACATTTTCAGTCACACAGCACAAAATGCATTAGTCAGAGCTGGAGGACCACACACTTTGTACCACTACCATGCTAACAGAGAATGGTCTGAGCAGAGCCACAGGAAAAAGGAAAGGAGGGGTTCCTATTGGTGCTTCCATTTTACATGGGGTGGTCACCTAAGAGCATGAAAAATCCGCAGGAAAAGGCCCACAGTTGACATTCCCAGCAGAAACAATGTGGACGTGGGCAGCGGGGAAAGCTCTGCGCTCACGGAGCGCGACCTTTGCCGAAAGGACTCCCCCTCCAGCAGAGTGTGTTATTCCAAAGACTGCAAGACATTATCTAAATCAGAACTTCTATCTCCCCGATGGTTTGTGCATAGGAAATGCAAGCCTAGAAAAAGTGAAAGTAATACTGCATGATTCAGATTCCCCGAAACCACATATACTTTCAGTTCAGACTCCGCTCTTCTTCGCCGCTCCTTACAGCTCTGCAGCTTTATCCATCTATGGAGTTTTGTTTCCTCTACTTACGCAGTTTCAGCCCTCCGTGCTCGCAGGGAATCTGATCAGCAAGAAACGAGGAGGGAGCTCGGAGTAAAAAAAAAAAAAAACAACCAAAAAAAAACCCTCTCGGTCCTCATCCCAATGACCTAATCACTCATCTATCTGCTCACTGCTTCCGTCCCCCACACGCACTGATCTCCTGCCCGAAGGCGTTTCAGGAGTGAGGACACGGCTTGGGAGAACACACCGCTCCCAAAATCGCATCGGAGAGGAACAGCGCTGCGAGGAGCACGCGTTTGTGTCCGCTGGGAACAGCAGCACCGCGGAGCCCCCAGACCCAAATTCCCTGCTCCCAGCCGCGAATTCCTTCCTTTCAGCCCCAAATTCCTGACTCCCAGCCCCGAATTCCCGGCTCCCAGCCCCGAATTCCTGACTCCCAGCCCCGAATTCCCGGCTCCCAGCCCCGAATTCCCTACTCTCAGCCCCAAATCCCCGACTCCCAGCCCCAAATTCCTGACTCCCAGCCCCGAATTCCCTCCTCTCAGCCCCAAATTCCTGACTCCCAGCCCCGAATTCCCTCCTCTCAGCCCCAAATTCCCGGCTCCCAGCCCCGAATTCCCTCCTCTCAGCCCCGAATTACCGGCTCCTAGCCTCGAATTCCCTGGTCCTAACCCAAATTCCCGACTCCCAACCCCAAATTCCCGGCTCCCATCCCCGAATTCCCGGCTCCTCACGGGACTGTCCGTAACACACCCTGCCAAGAGCCAGGGGCTTAACCCGGAGTCAGAGAAGAGTAGGGAGGCGGGGGGAAGATGGGGAGAACCCTCAAGCGCCTGCACTGGAATTTCTCTTCAGAAAAGTCCATGCTTTAATGAAAGACTGATACTAGATACCACAAAGAAACTTTTATTTCTGTACGCACATGACTCAGATGCATTTTCTGTGTGGGTTATGTGGTTGTGTTATGTTTCATCTTAAAAAACTGTTTCAAAGAGACCTTTAAACATTAGTTTTAAGAAAAACTCGATGTGTTTATGTACAGTGAGTGTTTTAAAACTGCCTTTTATTGCACAATGCTGTATAAAGCAGAGACACTAATGTCTGTTTTCATTATAGACATAATTTGAATCTAATACTAAACACAATAATCTGTAAAAATATTTATTTTAAATTACATCCCTAAATAGTTCCCAGAAAAGTAAACAAACTGAACCCTTCAGCAAAACAGATCCCCTTAGTTACAATATTGTTATCTGCCCTCTCTTCTCATTTTCTCGATTTTGAAAATGCATTTACTCACTGCGTTATTGACTTAGATGCATTAGTTTATAAAATAAATGGTAGCTGCTGTTGTGGAGTATTTCAGCAGAGGAAGGCTGTCCAGAACTGCCTCAGAGACCGAACACTGTCGCCATTATAACAAAAGCATTAAAATGAATAATTCATGAGCAGAGGAAGTACCCTACCATTAAAAGGCACCGACTATTTCATGAATTGTCCAAAAGCTACCCCTTTTACTGCCCAGTTCCTCTTACTACTTAACTATGCTTCATTTTTCTAAAATGGCATCAAGCAGTAATCAGCAGAAACACACGGAGCACTTGTAGGAGACTTTCCTGAGGAGTAAGAAATGACGGCTAAGAAGTGAGCCAGAGAGAAGGAAGGAAATAAAAGTATGTCTGATGATGGATAGATCAAGGAAATGAGACTTGAGACTTGAAGGGGCTTTTCCAAATTGTCCATTTGAATCTTGAGAAGGAAGAACATCGACAAATATTATTTGCAGAAATAAAGGCAATCAGTTCTTTGCCTTTATCCTGTACCTTCTTTTTCAGGATCCCAAGGCATCATGAAAATGCTCAGGAATTAAAAAGCCCCGTTACTGAGGATTTTCAGAACTTTCCTCCTGTTTATAGGTGCAGAACATAAGATCTCAAGAAGACTAAATTGTTTTCTCCAGGTCACACAGGAAGGCTTGGAGACTGAGGCAAGAATAGAGCTTCATCCCCTGGCTACCAGTCCTGTGCCCAACAAAAAGAGCAACTTCCTTGCTTTATGCTAACAAGCATCAAAAAGTTCAACAGTCCTGCAGGTTTTTAACCCAATAAAATGAACAGTGGTGCACAGGCATTTTCTGCAGGGATAGAGGAACATTCTGAACCATTAACCTCACATTACACCAGAATTATGAGCTAACTTAAGTTTTGAATAAAGTATTTAAAGGAATTTGGCCTGGAGTAGCAAAGAGCATCTGCTGCTCATGTTTCTTTTATCTGCTGCAGGAAACACACGTACAGTGCCTGGAAGGAGATTTATTTCTAACTTTCAAACTTTTCAAGACATTCAAAACTGGTACACTAACATTAATAAACTTCTCAGATTTAATTTGAACCAACACCCAGTTCTTAAAATTGAAGAAATTGCATCTCTAAGCCACTCTGCCAAATGGGACAGCATTCCATAATGCTGAGCAAAAACCATCCTAAACATCTTTACTTACATGGGTCGCTTTCTAGGTGTCCTACTCTCTTACACTATTGGGAAGAACTCAAACACAATTCTTATTCCAAGGCTCTCATTGCAACAAGTTCACCAATTATGTGGTAGCAAGCCCATAAATACTGAAATACAAAAACATGCCCCCAAGGCATCATGGATGGAATGAAAACATGAGGTGTAACTTTGCAAGATCAGACACTGTCACTGGTCAACTTACTGATGATCCTGGGCTTTTTATTTTTAAACCAGTTGGCTTCTTTGCAGAGCATTGGTAAGCACTTTTTTGATTGTGACTTTACAATTTCTAGGGGTTTTTTTTCTCTTTTTAAAAAATTTCAATAGCATCAATTTGAGAGAGATGCTCTTTTGATCTGGTATTAGATGGATGACTTTCATTCTGCCAAAAAATTTGCCCTTCAGTCAACTCAGAGCTGCTCCCACAGCAAGTCCTCACAGGAATAAGGAAATGCTCTTTAACAGCTAGAACAATCTGTACAGTTAAACATATTTTTAGTCATCAGTCCCCAAGGAACTGTGAGTAGAACTGAACTACAAAACAAATATTAAAAAATCCCATATTTTTTTGTTACATATAATTAATTAGCCCAGCTCACAGCAAGCAGGTTTATTGTAACTGATAGGCTATTTTAGTATAAATGACCATTAATGGTTTGATAACTTGTGGCAGGAAGAAAGAGGAGGAAAACCCACTAAATACTTATGATAACTCTTCCAAAGATGGAAGAGCTCTTTTTAAAAATTACACCAAAAAAAACCCAAAACCAAACAACCAAAAAACAGTTAAGGAAAGAAATTCTGTGAACACTTCAAGTTTATCTCCTTCAAAATATTTATCTTGAGTCAACATTACAGGAGAAATTCCTTGTTGACAAAAACCAGTATGAGTGTGTCCACCAAACCAGCAACCTCCACCAGGGCATCCAGACTACTGAGTCACTACCTAAACACAAGTGTTCCAGAGAACAAATAGCATCAAATAGATTACTTCAGAGAAAACAATGAGAAAGATCACCACTACTTCTACTTGGAAGCAGATGAAAAAAAAGGAAGGTGAAGAAAAGGAAAGGAAATAAAAAGTCATCATGTCTGCAATCAGAGCAAAATTTCCAAGTGAAAGGAACTCAATCAGCATTTTGCTACTTGGACAGGAGGGAGAGGGGATGGGAAGAGACAGGAGAGACCTGTAGAGCAGTAACAATCAGATTGGTACATTGTTCAGTATGCACAACTGTCTCAAAATTACATTATGGCTTCAAGCAAGAACAAATGGAATTATATAAACCAGTGTAATGATAAGGCAATCAAGCACAAAAGAAAAAATAAGAAATCAGAGGTTAAAGAAGTTATCCAAGCTGTATCAGCTATACAAAAATAACCCATCTGCTCTCAGTTTGCCAAAATTGTGGTCAGATAATGTATACAAATTTATATCTAGGAGCTTAGATATGTTTAGAGAGTTCTGGTATTTGTTTTACCTCCAGTGAGAGAATTTATGTTCCACAGAGCAGTGGTGTTTGCTGTTGTTTACTTGTATCAGCAAACACCAGAGATGTGTGGACTGTGCACTGAACTGCTCACACACCTTTCAGTGCTACAGAGGAACAGAACTATTACCTAAGCCTTCTAAAACAAAAAACAGTTTTAGATATTAATATAAATTAATTCTATAAATCATAAAACAACTTATAGAGGACATTTTGAGGGCTAAATAAACAGACGTAGATGCAAGAGTAGTGAAGGTAATTTTCACCTTCTTTATTGTAAAGAAATACCTCAGAGGAGGCATGTCAGCATATCTACAAGATCCCAAAATAGTTTAGGTTGGAAAAAAACCTCTGGAGGTCATTTGGTCCAACCTCCATGCCCAAACAGGGGCACCTGCAGACTATTGCCCAGGACCACCTTCAGAGAGCTTTTGAACACCTCCAAAAAGATGGAGGTGTAGAAACTCTACAGCCTCTCTGGGTAACCTGTGCCAGAGAAAAAGTGATTCCTAATGTTCAGGTGGAGCCTCCTGTGCTTCAGTTTGGGGCCACTGTCTCTGTTCCTGTCACTGTGCAACACTGAGAAGAGCCTGGCTCTGTCCTGCTTTGCAAAAGCCCTTCAGGCATTTGAGCACATTTATGCTCCTCCCTCAAAGCCTTCTCTTCTCCAGGCAGAACAGCCCCAGCTCTCTCAGCCTTTGCTCACAGGTGAGATGCTCCAGACCCTTCATCACTTTTGTGTCCCTTCACTTGAAGGGAAGTCTCTAGTAGCTCCATCTCTCTTTTACTGGGGAGTCCAAAACAGGACCCAACACTCCAGATGTGGCCTCATCAGGGCTGAGCAGAGGAAGGATCCCCTTAGGATCCCCTTCCTTCTCCTGCTGAACAGCACTCCTGCTAACACAGCCCAGGATGCAATTAGCCCTTTTCAAGGCTACATTGTTGGCTTGTGCTCAGTTTGGTGCCCACCAGCACCCCTGGGCCATTTCTGGGAGCTGTTCCTCCCCAGGGGCAGAGTTTGTGCTTGCCTCTGTAGGTCCTGCAGGGGTACAGGTCTTTGAAGAAAGGAAAAGTTGCATACTTGGACTAAGGTGCACACTGCTTTCCTTGACACCATTACTTCTTACTTTCAGATACAGGCTGGACTTCCTGACAAGGAATCCCTCAGCCTCACTATTCTCTTCCTCTCCATCTCAAATACCAGTTATTCCCTGGAGTAGAAAAGGTAAGATTTTAGTAATTTAGGTAATTTCTGTTGCCTTGACATTTCCTGCCTCTTTCATAGTTTTCCAGCATTTTGAGAGAGTGGGCTTAGAACAGAGAACTTAGAAAGGAAATATATGTAGAATATTTCCATTATTAAAAGTAATAAAGTCACTCAGGTATTTGCTTGTAGGATGTCCTCATGGTGTTTTCCAACAGAACTGAAGCAGCCAAAGCTCTCTGAGTTTGATGAACTGGTAGAGTCCCAGTGCAGTCTCTGAAATGTCAAACTTCGTAGGAAGGAGAGCAGAAAATGTTTTCTTTGGGTCTTCTTATCAGACAATCTACTGTCAAAGGGTGGCTAGCTACCAAACAAACAGCTACTCTGACACAAATACAGTAACCACAAATTCTCCTCAGATCTTACAGGTACAATTCAGTCCCTCCAGTCCAGTTTTCTGGTGCCATCTGTCCCCTGACCTCCCACAGCCAGGTCTCCAAACTCCAGAGGGCTCAGGATCTGCCCCAGAGCTGCACACCCCATACAAAGCCCTGGGACACACTGCAGCATCCCAAAGAGCACTGAACAATGATGTGCAGGCACCAGAACCCACCCTAAGCACCTCAAATTACAATGTGACTCCTTTTCATGCTCATATTTGAATCATCTGGGCAAGATGTGTGTCCGAGACCTTAAATCTCTTTATCACATAAGCATACATGTTGTCTGTCCCAAAGAAAGAGCAATTATGCCCAGCCATAACTAGAAACTACTTATAATTCAACAAGACACAGAGGCAAATCTAGGCCACCTCACCACAGCATAAAAAGGGAAACAAACTGCTTTTTTTCCAAAGTAGGAGAGGCAAGTGATTTTTCTTACAGCACGAAGTCCACCAAGAGACATTGGCAGCACAAAAAATAATCAGCCAAAACAGAACAGAGTCCTGCACCTGTGCCTTATACTCCCACTGATATTGCATACACTCTGTCCCACAAAAATAATTCCATTGCCAGAGCTTGGATTTTCCTCACATCTTTTCCAGTGACCTCCATATTTTCAAATCCGGTTTTATACTCTGGAATATTTACAGACCCATGATCTTCTAATTAAAGAAAAAAAAGAAAAAGAGGAAAGGTGTCTTCAAATATTTCTTCTTTGCTATTAATACCCTTCTGAAAACAATTAAAAGCTTCTCCAGACCAACATTTCTAAGAAAAATATGAACTCAGTCACTTGGCTCAGAAAGGTGCAGGGATATTGTAGCTCTGAACTGGCTCCTCAGGGACCAGCACCAGTTTAAGTGCATTGACATTTATTCAGCTTCCTTAGAGAGGCCAATAAAGCCAATCAAGGAACACAGCACCAATAATTACTCTCATTTCTACTGCAGTATTTTCAGGTGCTGAAGTTTCAGGCTTTGGTGCTGACATCTTCTGTTTGATACACAATACTAATTTTGAGATTTTTCTGTGAATGGACACCCTTAAAGCCTTGTTTTGGGGCTCAATGGCTCTGATATGCCATGCTGTGAATAATCTCACTGTGCTGGGTGCAGGCACACAAAAAGGAGGACTGTAACAGCTCTCTCATACCTGGACTGCTCCTGTACAAGTGAATTTTTGTCCCATGTATACAAAACCAGGAAGAATATTTATTGCATGTGTCTATAGAAACATCTGCTCAGTACTTTTCAGCACGGTTGTATTTGTTGCATCATCACAAGCAATGATTACACTCAAAATGAAGTCCTGAAGTGACTCCCAGTAGAAAGGAAGGAAGAAAATTTCAGGGCCTCCTATTTATTGTTCTTTTCCAGTTCCATCTCACTGGGATTATTCAGGACATCAAAAACTTATCAGCATAAACAAGACTGATGACCAGTGAGCAGCACTCTGGTCTCTGTTTTATTCTACCAAGCTGTCTTATAAACAATTAATGCTATAATTAATAAGCAGTGACATTCATCAACAAGAACTGCGCTTGGTTTCACTGGCGATGTATCAAAAAATTAAGTATGCTACTTAATATCAAAAAAGGTTAACTTTGGTTAAGTTTTTTTAAAAATTTAAATGGAGAAGAAATGCGAGTTGAAGTTCTCTGGTCTTTGAGAAACTGTCATTATTTTGTTCCAGTTTAAAAAGTTTCAACAGCTAATTTCAAAAATTTATCCTGTACAAACGTGAGGTATTAATTAAAATTCAAATAGCTTGTTCACAGTTTTTATGGCTAGAAGCCTAATTCTTTTCTATAACATGTCATTATTTAAATCTAGTCTTATTTAATTTGAGTACCATGGGAAAATAAAAGAAAGGAGAGGACCTTGGCAAACCGAATGAATGTCACATTTCAAGGAAGAGTGGAGAGCAAGGACAGGACAGAGAGAAAGAGAAGGAGTTTTCAAGTCCTAAGGAATGTAAAATTTGCTTATGCAAGTCCTTAAATATAGTGTCCACTGTACCTAAACAACAAGACTGAAAGCCATGATTTTGAAAGGAATTATCTCAATTACTTTCTGAATCTGTCTTTCAGGTTGTGGGCCAGATGGAGGCACATGTGGGCTTGCCAAGTGACCAGATTTTAGAACTTTTCTTAACTACTTATCTTAGGAAAACTTTATTCTGAATTAGTATTCCCAGTTTCTTAATGCTT
Source organism: Sturnus vulgaris (assembly GCF_052056855.1). NCBI lineage: Eukaryota > Metazoa > Chordata > Aves > Passeriformes > Sturnidae > Sturnus > Sturnus vulgaris. The sequence continues at coordinate 113,341,770 of NC_142244.1, forward strand.
TTACGGAATCCTTAAAGAGGTAAAAAGGCACACAGGTCTGTACAGAATTAGTGCTTCTCAAAATGTACAGTGCACAAAAAGATATCTTAAACGTGTGAAGCTGAGCACTCAAAAGGCAGATGGGGCCACACTGAAGGACCCTTGAGCACCTGTAAATCCATCTTGCTTTGTGTGTGCACATACCACAAGAAAAATCCTCAGTTACTATTCATAACCTGGATATTTTTTCCTTTTTTCGTTATTTTCTTGAACAGGTCCATCCCAGTCAGTGCACAAGATTACTGGCTGTTTGTTCAACAAGCAAAGGGATATTCCAGTTTACTCTGCCATTCAGCAGATGGCCACAGACTTTCCTGCCATCTCCTATTTAACTCCAGCTTTGAGACTGCAAATTTCTTCACGGGTTTATCACCACCATATGGATACTGGGAACATGAGTTCCATAATATTTGTAAGCACCACCCCCTATGAAAAAAGGAAGAAGAACTATTTCAATGTCACACCTGGGGAATTGAGGCGTAAAGAGAGCAAGGCTTGGATAACTGTGGTCATCCAATTTAAGCTATAGCAAAAAAATGAGAAATGGTGCCAGGTGACCACAACAGGCTGAGCTGTACTGAAATCATTCAGCTGCTTCCAAACCACCCCAGCCATGCCCACAGCAAGACCCTCCCACAGATCTTGGCTAGGGGCAACCACGTCTGAGCAAGGTGTCTCCAACCAGGAGCCAGACACCTTCAAAATGCAGCTGTTTCTGACCTCAGGGAAGGAGAAGAGGCTGCTCAGCAATGCCAACAATCAAGCAGTGAGATGCTCTGAAAATGGGATAAAGGAGTAGGGAAAACAGCTTTGCAGCAGTGGTGAGGGATTGGACTGTCTCACAGACCTCTGGGAGAGAGGCAGGAGGAGAGCCCCTGGGCAACCCTCAGTTGTCCTTCCTTTTTTCTTTCTCCTTCACAATATAGCTTTCAGAATCTACAGATGTCAAATTTTGATGTACCCCCATGCAAATTCACCTGAGCTAGTGAGTGCAAGAAGGAACTCCTGTAGAATAAATATCATGTGTACACATAATTAGATCCTCTAACGTGGCTATATAATCAGAACTACAGTGAGCTAAGACAGCATAGGAAAAATTAATCCCAACTTTGGATAATTTTTAGCACCTACCTTATTACTTTACTACCTTATTACGCAATGTATTTTTATTACGAATATTTTTTTAAAACCCCAGGGAAAAAATGTAGGGAACAAATGCTCATAGGGAAATGGCCCAACGTGGAACAGCTGAATCCACACTACATTTGTCTCTGTCATTTGCAGTAATGGAGGGAATAAATACAGCAGTGAGATGCTCTCATCCGTGCAAGCCATCATTTTGACAGTGGGTCAGCTACACAAGACATCTAGGAAAAGACAGGAGGCTCTGCTCAGAAATCTTTGGCTCTTCACTGCAGGGAGCAGTGCACCTGAGTTGCATACAACTTTTGACCCATTTCCTCAGCCTTGACATTTTCCGCTTCTATACTTTTCATTTTTTTCCTTCCAGGACTTGTTCTTCATCCACTCTTAAGCTTCCAAGCACTAGCCCTCATCATTATCCTGTTTTCCCATTGCCCCCAGCTCCTCATTTCGTTCCAGTCTAGTCTAGATCTCCTTTCTCTCTTAAGACTTCTTTCTTAAATTCCCTGTTTTCCTGACAAAACGGCCATTCCTCATCTCCCCATTTGATCTCCTTTCCCTTGCTTCTCTCCCATCTCAGATCTTTGTTCTGGACTTGTCAGGACCCTTGTCTCAATGTTTTTATACAGAAGAAGTCCAGCCCTGGTATAATCAGTCCCCATCAGGACCATTCCTTCCCCACTCTGTACTCCGAAGTCCATCTTATGTGTCCACTGCATAAAAGCCAGGAATTTGCTGGAAAAGCTACAAAATTAACTTGAGGAGAGTCTTTGATCTCAGTTTTAATAGCCAAGGTCTGTGCTGCTATGTACAGCAGGTTATTTCCATGTTTAATTATACATGTCAAGAGCAAAGTAAAAGGATGTTGCCTCACCTCCAAGTCTCAAATCCCTATCCACAGTACAGGCAAAACAGCACTAGAACTATAGAAAACAGTCACAAACAGCTGAACATATTTCAGCTGACAATTTAATTCCTCCTCCTCAACTTCAGCAAATTTTGCCCAAGGCAGAGATGTGATGAACAATTGATGCGGTGTGGTGGAGTCATGCTCTGAAGGAGAGCATGCTCTTGAGCACAGAGAAATTGTCCATTTATTCTCTTTCCATCCTTTACTCCCCAGCACAATCAATCCTCCTCCGTGTCCCTGGACAAGGAATTAAGCTGACACATTAGCCATGGTCGGGTGCAGACCTTCAGCACAGTTACACAGCTCAGGAGCTGCATCTTCTTCCATCAACCACACCCCAGTGAGGTGCAATGATGGCCTCAAAGAGCAGCTGAACAAGGCAGCATTCCAAGGCATGGATGTCAGAGGGAAGGATCAACACAGTGGCCACAGGAAACAAAAAAGGCCACTTCTTACATTTTCCCTTTTCCTGGTCCCAGAGCACAGATCTGTCCTGTCCTTGCCACCAGGCTGCTCACGAAGTCACTGGTGAACAATTTCTCCCTGTCCTTAACTCATGAACCTTTCATTATGACTCCTCTCCCTTGCCCAGTTGAGGAGGAGAGTGAGAGAGTGGCTTTGGTGGCCACCTGGAACCCAGCCCAGGTGAACCCTCCCCAGTTCCCAGCAGAACACAGGCGGGCAGCCTGAGGTGGGCATGGCCCAGCCCACAGCATCAGACACAACTCTGAGCTGCACGGTCTCCTCTGCTTCCTGATTTCCAGGCTCAAACACAGAGTGACTACAATTAAATCCTGCAGGACATCTGCAAGTGAAACAGGATGCTCCCCGCATGAAATTTTTAGTTCAGATTTCCAGTACCACTTAAGGCAGGTTTTTATAATTTATTATAATTTTTATTGTATTTTGTAGTCACTTTATATTACATATATCTTCTGTAAAACTCAGTTCTTTTATAGTTTTCAATGTTCTGAAAGCCTGTCTTAAAAGTTTATATGAACCAGATTATTTGTGTATAATTACACTTTTATTATTTTTAAAAGAACTCTTAATCTCCTTGACAAAAAAGAAAAATCTTTTTTGTTTTAAAAAACAAAGAGACTGAGCCAAAATATGCAAGGTATTGTGCTGGTATTCCACTTTTAAAAAATAAAAGCTAAGGATACTTTTCTAACAAAGCTTTCACAAATTATACCTACTTTAATTAAATCCCTCTTTTCTGGAAACTAACAAAACGCCATTAAGAGCAGAAGACAGTTATTATCTTTCAGTCGTTTTCCTTTTGTACAGTACATTATTACCTAAGTTTCAGTGATTCTTGCTGCGTTATCCACCTCTCCTTTAAAGAAAATACTCTGTAACCATAGCAATACTTTCCCACCCTGGTATTATTTCCCGCTGGTTTGTTCTAGGCTTTTGCACATAGCAACCACAGCAATCCTTGGTCCAAGCTGTCAACTTCTTCTTGGCAACTCTTAGCAAAACTGGTGCATCTCTCAACTACCAAATATGCAGCTTTACATTTTCAAAACAAGATGGGCAGCTATGTTCTGAATAAATGGAGCATTTAAAATCCTAACTCTGCTTTGTATGGTATTTCTAGCGCCACAAACGTGAGATTTTGATATTCTAGATGCTGTCTTCTAGATTTATCACTTTCTGCAGAGCAATGCAGCAATCCCTCCTTAGGCAAAAAGCAGCAGGCAGAGTTGTGACATCTCACTGTAGTTCACCCAACAAAACCTGATGTTCCTGCTTCAAACCTGCCCCGTTTTTCACTGAATTCATGTAGGGGAACACCAGATGTCCCACCTACACCCCACCAGCTGGGCTTCAGCCTCACAAAGGCAGCACCAGCTCTGCCAGACCTGAGACATAAACGCTTTGAATCCAACATCTAAGCACTGAGGAGTCACAGAACAGGGGGCACATCTCAGCCATGTGCATGAATGTTTAACAAATTCCTTGTATTATTTCACTACTCATCACGCAATGCCATTGAGGTTCTCCAGTCTGAGCAGACTATCCACACTCTTCTAGATCTCCACTTTACTGTGGATTTGAACTGAAGAGAAATAATTTTTTTTCCTCTACAGAAGTAAAAGCATATGAGAGAAAAAAGTGCTAAAACAACCCCCACTTAAAACTAACCAAGTTGGATTTTGTTCATCACCTTTTTAATCGTATTTTAAGTTGCTGCCTAATATGGACAACAAGAGCACTAATAAATTTTGAGATTTAGCTGAATTTTGCTACTAGTTGAGTTAGCTGCATAGTAAGGGTAGAGTCAGTGAACTGTGGTGAAGCAGCACAATTTATGCTTGGGAACAACAGTAATTTAAAACTTTGGTGTTTTACTGTGAATCTTCTCGTCCCACTGGAGTCAACAGGGCTTTTGTCATTAACTTCTCTGTCAAAATCTTACTCCCAGTCATAATTGGTTCCTATGAATCACCCAGGGATATTCCCTTCATCTGCTCTCTGGAGGGGGAGTTCCAGAAGTGGAACTAGATATGCAGGACAACCTCATTTACGAATCACCTACTGAGAGAGGTGATTTTCCTCCTTTGAAGAAAAAAACCCCATTTGTCTCAGTCACAATGATAGAAACAAGCAAATAAAGTTGGTAGGTATAAAATATATGGGTGTATATATATACACATCTAGATATGCACACACCCCCACATATTTTTTTATATACATGTACAGCTCATATTTTTTTATACATATACAAATCCCTCCCATATTTTTATGTATATATACACACAAATAAAACAGAAGGGATATTTATCAAACAAAAACTCAAATAACCTAATATATTTGTGAGAGCTGAAAAAAATAGAAATAAGAAAAGAAACTCATTAAGGCAGTATCAGCTAGCTAGGTTGGCCTGGGGTTTTTTTTGAGAGTCTAAAATGCTACAGAAGAAAACTATAGTGAAAAAAATTATAGAAAAATCATTCTAGGAGGGAGAGAAAAGACAACAGATTACCCTACTGTTTCACGTGTTGTTGAGTTAAAGCACAGCCTTGTAGATATTCTAATTTATGGATGCATCAGATACCCATAAACACAAAATTCCCCTACAACCATGACCCAGTTGGGGCTACACACCAGAGAAATGTACACTACCCAGATGGGCCAAAACAGGAATATAGAAACATATTCCTAATGAAAAAAAAATAAATCTTTCCACCACTGTTGCCTGTGGGTTTTTTGTTTGGGTTTTTTTGTCATTTTGTAAAAACTGAGTTAAACCTTTATGCATACAGAAGGAGAACAGGAGCTCAGATGTGGAAATAGAAAGGAAACAAAGGTATATAATAACTTTTCCAAGAAGATCTAAAGAGAAGGACCAAAAGTTTTATTTTGCTATTCTGGTATTTTGCCTAGCAGAGACACATGTTTATGAGTAACTTACATTAAATTTACTAAGGTTTTCTTCTTAAAGAAAAAGGTGGAAATTTGGCATTAGGGGGTCTATATGATTTAGCTATGTTCACTGAAAGATTAGCATAAATACGGAAAATAGGAGTAATTTTGTCACCAGAGCACTTCAAAATTAAGACTCAAACCTAGCAAAGTGCCCTATCACTGTACATGAGAACAGTAATTTGTATTTTATCAGCTGTTATGCTCAATTTGTGGGAGAATTTTCAGACAGAATATTTCAGCTGATGATCACAAATAAGGGAAAAAAAAAAAAACATTTTCCATAAATGAAGGTGGTAATAGTTTTATTAAATTCTTATTCAAATAACGTTATTTTAACATGCTGATCAAATGCATCATGAAACCAAACATTATTTGCTTCGTTTAGTTTTATGAGGGTACAATGGGAAATGCTGTTCTCTCCAATCACAGGTTTTCTGAATGTATCCACTTCACTGGTCTCTTAACAACAAATGCAATTACATTTTACTGTAAAATAATCAAATATGCACTTCCTTGCACATAACAGCTATTTTGTTTTGGATGTAAACACTTTGGTTAAATTTTCTCTAGTCTTAAAGATGCTATTTTCTAGAAGGCAGCATCCTCATTTAGAAAATGGCATTTTCTGACTTGATTTGATTTACAGAGAGACCTAAAGGAAATGGAATCACTGAGAATTATTTTAAATTTGAAATTATAACTCAATCCACAAGGCTAAAGAAAATGTACTTTAAAAAAAAAATCTATTATTATTTCCTATAAAGTAAAGAAGGATTTACAATATTTTAAAAAACATTTTGCCAAGGTGCTCTTGCCCCAAGTCACAGGAAATAATTTTGAAAACTTTTTCAGTAATTGAACACAAAATGAAGTCAATAGATTTTCAATGAATTGTCAGGTTTAAACAATGTGTCTTTTAATTTGATTTCTGTTCATAATGGTTCAGGTTGACATGACTTTAACAAGACTTCAAAAAATCTGCTTAATATTTTAGGTACATCTTGTGCCACTTACATAGACAAGTCTTTGATTGCATTCCTTATTCCTGGCAAGAAGTTTGCTTTTCTTATTCTTACTCCATGTATTTTGGAGACTTTTAATATTTATCCCTTCTTTTAAGAGGATAACTGTCCAAAGGCCTGCCTTCTGGAAGTTGTGAAAATCTTAGCCTTAATGTTTTTGTGGTTTTGTGTTTGGGGCTTTTTTTAACTACCAAAAAGTGTCTTTTAATTGTAAAGGCCTCATTACAGTGACCTTCCAGACAAAATTTACATATTTCTCCATAAATTAAGAATAAGCATTGTTTTAATGTTGGTCTACTTAAAGAACGTTTGGTTTTTTTCCCTTCCAGTTTCCTGAAGTCTCAGAACCCTCTTTCAGAAAACCTTCTGTAACTGGATCTTGCACAGGGACATCAAATGATCCAGTATCCATCAGAAAAGTAAAGAAGTGTTAAAGGAATCAAAGCAGGAGTGAGGTTTGTGACAGACAGCAGGTATTTTGGGAAGTTAAAGAATATCCTCTGCTTATAAAACCATCACTTAAAAAAAAATAAAAATCATTTTTATCCCATTCTTACTGAAAAAGTGTGAACCAAGCCCACAGATAAACCAGGTTTAAAGTGCAACCCTGAATCTGAGCAGAAGGAAGAACACAGCCCCGTTTGGGACATACACATTAACCATTGTGGATGCAGTGCTCCTGTTAGAATATATTATCACACAGTATCCAAGTTTATCAATGCTGGCCTCAATTCAAATATGCCGTTAGATGCCTTACTAAGTGCTTCACTAAACTGAGCCTTTAATGCTATTTAAAACTAACTTAATATAGAAAAGAGCTATAGATTAACTGACACATCTATTGCCTTTTTTGTTCCAATCACTTCTGTTTAAGTGCACTGCACTCTGGGGAACATAAAAACTTGGCAGGGGGGAGGAGGGGAACCTCAGCAAGTTATGTTTGACCTGGAATTGAAAATTCAAACACCAGACCATTCCAGACCTCAGGCTGTCTGATTCTTCCAGTCTCACGTAATCTATTCAACAGTTAAGCCTCACTCCCTATTACTCCTTAATAGTGGTTGTGCCTTTTATTGAATTCCTCAGAGCAAATCATCTAAAACTGGCTTTGAATGACCATGTGGCTCCTGGAGTTGATTTGGAAATCCAGAAAACAAGACACGTACCAGCATTTGAGCAGCTGGCCACAAAATGACAGCCTGAGGCAGGAACTCTGTGGTGCAGGCAGCAATGCCAGAACCCACCCAGCTCCCTCTCACAGCACCTGATGCCTCAGCCAGGAGAGCCTTCCCCGTCCTTGTCAGTCACACTTTCCCACTCTTGTGACAAGGAGAGGTTTAGAGATGAGATGTTCTCCCAGCACCCTTAGTGGGGTGTTGGCTACTTCAAAACTACAAATGAGGGCTGCCTGCAGAGCCCAGCATCTCCTCTGGACAAGGAAACAGCAGGGAACCCCCTCCCTCCAGGGGTTTCCAGCAATCCCAGAGGCTGCTGCTGCTGCCATGAGTAACAGGGGAGCTGCACACAGAAGGCAGGTGGCAGGAACCCCTGGGAAGACAGGATTGCCAAGGGCAAATGTCTGTTACAGCTCTGTGCAAAAAGAAATAATCTCAGAAATATCTGTGAACATCTCATTAACTGCCTATCCCAGATATCCCTGCCTATTCTTATCCTATAAACACCATAGTTTTATCACAGGCGTGTTTCTCCCAGAAAACAAACAAAAAAAAAACCAACAAAACCTCCAATACTTACAATTTATTTAGATTTTGCACAGCACATACATCCATGAAAACAGAATTAAAGTAGCACGTGCAACCTTGACTTCAGCACTTCCCAGTTCTGGTGGCCTGGCTTTGTCACCTTAGCAAGTCTTTCATGGCATACATGAAAAGTTTCCTCAAACTTAGGGGAGAGGAAAAAAAGTAATCAAACCAGGAAAATTCCTTTTTTTTCTTTTATGTCAGCTTGTCAACAACTGCACACCTGAGAGACAGGGTGAGAGCATTAACACCCAGTGCTGTTGCTTGAGTCAACCAAGAAGCCAAAACCAGTGTCTATCATACTTTGCAGTGCCCCAGCCTAGCAGGGAAAGCAGAACCCAGAAATCCTGTGTTTCAGGCAGTGTTCTGAGAAGCAGCAGCATCCAAGATCCCCATGGTTGCCCCTCATCTTCTGCCCTCTCTCCCTCACTGCCAGTCTCATTTAATGTTCCCTCTCCTCTGTTCACAGCAAGTCTGGCCCTGTTTCTTGCCTGTTTTGCAGCTTCTATTGCCCATGAATTGGAACTGCTTCCCACCTTCATTCACCATCTTCCTCTGCTGCTTGGGGCTTTGGAGATTTGGTCTGCCTTATCCATCTATCCCATCCTCCAACTGGATCAAATCAATGGGACATGAGGCTGCATTTGAGGTGAGATGTGCTAATAGACAGAAGTATCCAAAATACACTGGTATACCCAGTCCTTCTTCAGCCTCATGTTTTTCTACCTCTAAAGAAGCTTAACTGCCTTCTTTTCACAGTATTTTCTGCCCCTCTCTGCCAATCAGAAGACATTTTCACAATCCATACTCCCCAACATACAGCCTGGGGTTTGTTTTGAGGCAGAACAAAAGAAATAACTTCTTCCAAGTGGTGCACAGTGCAGTTCTGGAGTCAAGGCAATTAGGCCTAAAACTGACAAAAGAAAATGACTTCACATCCCAACTGAAGAGAGCAAATGGAACAAAATGTAATGGAAGAATGACACAGCTGAAAACAAAACAAAGACGTGCCATATTTCATAACAATGCAGATGTTAAGATATTGAAAATATTTTTAGCATGTACCAGGGAACACAAAAAAGAAAAAACCTATTGGGAATAAGAGTTCAGATCTACATTGTTCCCCTGTTTTCATGACGTTTACAATAGTATTATTCCCTCCCACCCGCCATGAATTTAAACAGCTCCAAAACAAGCTCTTCATTTTGCCAAAAAAAAAATTTTAAAAAAATCAACATGTTCATTATTTTTCAGTGTATTCTAGTGAGTAGTACCTGAAGCAACTCACTCAGCTCTCTGCAGCTGGCTTTCTGCTTTCAGAGGCCTTAATTGTCTGTACATGGACCTCACCTTAGTCACAACCATGTTGGACCTTTCCATCCCCACTCCATTTTCAGTTTTGAGTTCTAGTATGCTGTACACTGAAGTCCCAGAAACCCAAAGTAACTTAACTCCAAGGGCATATCTTTTATTTCAAAGTCAATTTAACACTGTAGGAGCTGCTCATGTGCACTCACTCCATTGTGTGTCATCATCCTTTTCCTTTGCCTTCTCCTCTAGAAATTCAATTTTTCTCAAGCTGGATAACCTATACATCCTTCAGCTGCTGAGAAAGGTAATTTCTCTTTTTCTTTTGCCCATGACCTGCCCTTCTGCAGACACACAGATAAACTCTACAGCAAGAGGAGGGTGCAGTACACCACGACAGAACTGCTGTGGTCCCCAGCCATGGCAGGTCACACCTTGTGCCCTGCCTAGTGTCACTCTGGGTGTCACCTGGACATCCCTGCACGATGCAGCTCTGCTGGGCATTGGCCTTTGTGCTTCCCCAGCTCCCAAAGACAAGAGCAGCTCCTTGCTTTGCCACTCTGCTGCCTTTCTCCAAAGGGTGAAAACAAGCACAAATGCAGCCAGTGTGGGGGTTCTGAGTCCCCTCACCCACCCAAGAAATGGTTTGCTGGGGTAGGACACTTGATATCACAGGGGGACAGAGAAGGGAGGCAGAGCTGTCTCACTATAACTCCATTATCCAGTTGCCAAGAACCAGCACTCATGGCCACCTCACAAACTGGACCAGTTGAGGAGCAAAAACTTCTCAAAGCTCCACACCCAAAAAGATGCCTAACACCTCTAGGTTTTACCTCCTTTCTCAGCTTCATGTACATCTTGTGAGATGTACAACACCCTTCATTTGCACTGAGGGCTCTGCAGCACAAATTCCCCGAGCACAACACAGCCAGTGCAAATCCTGGATGCTTTCTCAAAGCTTTAGACTTTCTGAACTTATGTTACACAACACAGTCTGAATCCTCACCTGCCCTCTGGGATGGGAAGTCAATGGCCAGGAGTGGGTAATTACTGCCTGGATAATTCACTCCACTCATTAACAACCTCAGTTATCCCCCAGCAACAATTCACACTTAGATAAGGAAGGGACCCATGCAAACTGAATTATGCCAATGGTGACAAGCCATGTGCAGCCACTGTGTTTCCAGAGGAGAAATACAGATAGTGACAACAGAGGGGCTGCAGGGAAAACAGCAGCAGTTAACAGGGTGATACCTCCAGGTCCAGGGTCTGCAATGAAAAAGGCTTTGGATAAGACCACATATGCATTTCAGCAGCCAAGCAGCCCAAATCTAGTTTATATTGAACAGGAATAGAAAGTATGTTTTGATATGAAAAAAGTCTTCAGGATGAAGCTCTACAGGGCTTTACCTGTAGCTCACCTTGTTATAAGCAACCACCACACACCAGGGATTCTTGGAGGCTGGCAAAGCTGACCCTTACACACAAATGGACAAAAAAGGGCTCATGTGAAGGCAGCTGAACAGCTCTGTGATGGTCTTCACTTAGCACTTGCCCAATACAGATGAGTAGATCCACCTTTATTCATGGAAAAGCCAACATTTCATTTCACATTATCAGGAAAGAAATGCTGCTTGCTTCTCCCCTCCCAAATTTCTCAGGCAGCTCTTCTATGACTTGGAGGACGTTGCACAGCTGAGTCCCCAGGTCCTGTGTACCTGCCATTGTCACTGAGGCAGAGGTCACACTAGACTATTTATACAAGAGCAGCAGCTTTGGAGAACCTGGTTTAGTCTGCCTGACTTTAGCTACAAACTACCAGACACAGGTTTCAGAAACATCTGCCAAGAAATTAAAATCTAACTTGCCAGAAAGGCAGAAACAGATTGCAGAAGGGCAAGCTGGGAACAGGGGAGTTCCCAAGAGGTCTTAGCATTTGTTAAAAAAAAAAGTAAAATTTTTCTAGTTTTTCCCTACATAAGAGGAAAGTACAGTTTGACTTAATTTCAAAGCATAAAGATAAGCCAGCATATATGTACATGACTCATTTTCAAATAATTCCAAAATGCAAGGAGATACAGAAGACACACTTTAGGACTGTTTTCTTACTCTTAAGACTCACACAACAGTAGAACCAGGTCTACAGTAGTGTTGCAAGACTCAGACACCCTATATAGGCAGACTTATCTCCAGTCAGGCCTGGTATTTCCCCAAAAATCCCATCTGCAGACACAAATTACACACAGTGAAGGCAAACCCTACAGCTAATGCAAGCCCATAGTCCTCTGAGAACACACAAAGCTGGTGCCTGTCTGAAACCTGGGACCACAGCCTGGACTGATGCTGCTCCCGTGGAGGTGTAGGATCACTGAACACACCACTCAACACATGGCTGGCAGGCACTGCTGTGGAAAAGAAGGATTAGGGCAGTGCTGTGGAAAAGAAGGATTAGGGCAGTGCTCAGACACCCAACAGATACCAGCTCACCAATCTTTGCTCTGTCTCTGCACGGCGAGGTCAATACTAGAATGCACAGACATTGGAACTGTATGCAGAAGGTGATAAATAAAAGCAGAGAAGAAATAGAAGAAGCCTCAGGTGGTTTAAGGGATAAAACCAAAGTGTCTTCAAGTGAGACTTAAGGATTTAAGTCTGTATAAATTATCAGTGAGGATATTTTGTTTGAACAGAGTGCCAGGCTAAGTGATGGATTCTCTGCCATAATTTTAAGTTTTTGCAAGATATTGAATATAGTAGAATTATTGCAGAATATAGTTCTGTGTCCTTTGGCACGCAGGGTGTTTTAAAAGACAGCATGAGGATCTTTCTGGCCTTGAAAACAAAATTCTGAGGGCTGTGCTAAAGCTGAAGACTGAAATCTAAAGAAAATATTCAATGCTTTAAACAAATAATGTGTTTCTTATTTAAAGAACACCACTTTCAGACACTGCATTACAAGTGGGGAAAGCACAAGCATTTACAAATTCTAAGTCAGCTTGACAGAAATTTTAAGAAATAATTTGATTTCTATGAAATATTTTCTGCTCATTCTTTAATTGGGGAAAATTCATGCAAATGTCAGTCTCGCCTCCTACCAATTATGACCAAAATATTGCCTTTTACTTCCCATCAGTGACACACCAAGTACTGGCATTTTTATTTCAAAATTTGTATGTGAGGACAAAGTTAACATATCAGTAAAAGGCTGTGGTTAGTTAGGTAAACTCCCCGTGGTAAATTTAGTTATTTCCTGATGTCACAGCTTAGTAAGACAGAAAAGTCTTCTGCCAGTCTCTACCTTCTCGACATATGGCAACTCATTTCAAACCAAGAGGAGATACAAAAAGCTCCCCTTTTGCAATAAAGCAATTAATCACTGTCTGCTAACTTTCTTTCCTGCTTTTGTGCCACTTTTAAAAGGAATTCCCCACATTCTTCTTCCAAACATAGATTTTAGGTATAGCATTAGGCAAGTTATTAATATCAAATAAACAATTTAATTCTATGTCTCACAAGGCCATGGTTCTTTGCACATCTTCACATCCTTTTGTCACCCTCAATCCCCTCCCAGTAGGTGTAGAAAATGAAAACATTAAAAAAAAAAAAAAAGAAAAGAAAATGAAAATACATGTAGAAATGTGGCAGCAAAAAATATGTAAAGGAAGTGCAAGGTCAAAAAATGCAAATATTAAACCCACTCACATTAAAAACTGAGAAATTCAGTTAAGTTAATCAATCATTCATGTTTCATCAATGGCTTTCTACTTCAATTACGTGAGGTACAAGTAAATATTACAAATTTAAGTTTGGACTTTAGCTTTAAAATACACAAATTATGCATTTGAGGCAAGCTTTCTGAATGAGATTAGACAGTGGATATGATGAGAAAGAGAATATCAATTAAGAGAAAGCAAAAGAATACACAGCAAAGGCTTCATCTGTTTTCTAGTTTCTCTCTTATTCTATAAAAAGCTACCTGAGACTAGAGATTCCATTCACTTCTAAAGGTCCCAAAATCCATGCATTGTGAAGCATCATAGATATCCTCAGTAGCAAACATTAACTTTTGATTTAATACAGTCTGGAACCACTCAAAGGGATGAGGAGTAAGGACCCCAAGGTCTCAAAGCCACCTTTGTCTCCACAGAAGTCTCATTTTTTTCCAGAACAAGAACAGGGACACACTACAAGAACCGAAATTCTTGATTTGCAATTAATTCATTAGTGACAACTTTGTAAAAGCACCACGTAATATTTTAACCATGTACCAGCTTCAAAAAAATCTTCAATTCAGGCAAGACAAAAAGCAGAGTTTTCTTCATGAACAGTTTCCACAGAACTGTGATAAAAATTAATGACTATATTATGAAGCAAATTATACCATCCACCAATTATTTGCAGCTCAACTAAGTGAGAGGCACCCTGACAAAATTCCAGCTAAGCTGTTTGGATTCTGCACTTTCCAGCAGCCACTGAAAGTGGAAACACAACTCAAGCACTGGAACACTTGTAGGGTACATTGAGTAGCAAGTGTACACAGTTTAAGCCAACCCAGACCCTGTAACAAAACAAAAAGGTGTAATTACCAATCATTCATCTTATTTTTCCTTTCCAGATACACTGAGCTACCTTGGGCAGGGAGATGCAGCTCCTCACCAGTGACCATCAAACACAGCCCTGCTGCAGCTGGAGGAGCCAGTGCCTTCTCTGGAGGGCAATTCAGAAAAAAAGCCCAACTTGGAAACTCAGAATTGCCCTGGAAACCCCAATAATTTTCCACTAGCCAGGGAGGAAACAGTCAGTGCTCCCTCTAGACTAAGGACAGCCTTTGTGAATGCCCCACCAAAGTCATCAACGCTAATGCCTTTAAACTAACACTCCAGCAGAAAATAATCCTGCCTAAAAGAGGGGCAGAGGGAGGGAAAGTCTTGCCTGACAAAGCAGGAGCATAAAATGGATTTATCAGAGTGGGAGGAAAAGGGTGATAATGAAGAACGTTTCAGTAAGACCAGCTTGAGAGAGATTAACATTCAGTGTTAAAAAAAAAAAAAAAAAAAAAAAAGAAAAAGCTTAAAAATAAAATCACAGTAAAGTGACTGCCTTGGGAGAGAAAAAAATTGGTAGATCTTTAAGGTGCCATGCAGGCCACATGTCTTTATCAGCAGAGCTGGTGGAAAACCCAAGTGATTAAATGGTAACTGCAATCAGCTTGTAAAATAAAAGAGAAGCTTCTTCATAAGGGTTTTAAACTCAAACAGCGTGGAGGTGGCAAAAGTAAAAGAACATTTGAGACAATTAGAGCAGGCAATAAAACCAACTATGAATTTTAACAAGAAGGCAGAAGTATTTCTTTCCCCATATAACCAAGAAAACACACAGCTGCCACTCAAGGAAAGTCCTGTGCTATTTCAGAAACATTTGGTCTAAGAGATGAAACTTTTTGTCTTCAGATACGCTTCTGCATACTACACCAATTTTAAGGGTTGAAGATCCATAACATTTTCAGAATAAAATATTTCCCAGTTCAAATGTGGAAAATTAGATGGACGTATTTTGAACATATGACTACTGAGAAATAATAGGAATAGCAGTCAAATTTCAGATGTAAAACTGGAATCATGTAAGACATTTGACAAAATTATTTTTAAATGGACCTTTTTAATAATACCTGTTTAGTTATTCAACCATTGCATCTTTTGCCTGACCTTGTTGTCTGGTTCTTTATTTCTTAAACCTTTTGACAAATTTTTGTCCTAACCTCTGACTGCATTAAATGCAAAGAGTCTGATGGACATGAAATCTAGCACACATTCCTCTTTTCCACTGAACAATTTCAACTCTTACTGCTAATTACAGAATTCTTGCCTGAGTGCCACTGCTCACCAAGTTACTTAATGTCTGTGCTTTTTAGAACAGCTACATAATTTTCTAAAACTTCATTTTTTTTTCACCATTCTACTCCCCCAAAACCTTACAGCTAGGCTTGATTTAATTCTAACTACCTAAGAATCTTCCATCTTCCCAGCTTTATATAATCCCTAGGTTTGATCAGCTCCTCACTATGTTCCAAGCCATTGATTAATGAGAAGTAAAACACAAGGAAATTTCTGTGGGACAAAACTTTCTTCTAACTTTAATCATTAAAATGAAATAAAACCTAAAGCAATTGTTGAACCAGTCATAAATCAGCCATTTAATTAAGTAATCCACCTGGCTTCAAATTCTTATGAGTTTTCTAAGTTTTGCTGAATCAAAGGAGCTACAGGAGACTTCTTGGAAGGACTTCTACCTTTCGAAGGTTTCTAAAGTCATTACAAGCACTACTTCCACTCTCCTCCATTCCCCAGCCTCACAAATACAAAGCAATTCTATTTTAGGCTGAGATTTCTAGGTCTGTTTACAGGGGAGCAGGGTGAGGGGGGGAATGTTTGTTTTCACAGACTTTGTTAAATGAAAGATGCACAAGATATTTTTGCAATAAATTAATAGAATCATAGAACTGTTTAGGCTGGAAAAACCTTTAAGGTCATCAGGTACAACCACTAACCCAGCACTGCCAATCCACCACTCAAATCCTGTGTCTTTATATCTTAAATATCTCCAGGGACAGCGACTCCACCACTTCCCTGGGCAGCCTGTTCCAATGCCTCACCACTCTTTCCATGACATTTTTTTCCTAATATCCAATCTGAACCTCCCCTGGCACAACCTGAGGCCGTTTCCTCTTGTCCTGTCACTGGGAGAAGAGACCAACCCTACCCGGCTACAACCTCCTGTCAGGGGATTGTAAAGGCACTAAGGTCCCCCTGACCTTCCTTTTCTTTGGGAGTTAAAATTAAGAAACACAGGGCTGATGAAGAAGGATGAGGAAACATTGTCCCAGAGCAGCTGCTGTGTCTGGATGCTGCAGTTCCTTAAAATTCCAACAGCACCCCCCTGCTCAAGAGCATCTTCACCACAGTCAAAAAATCTAACACCTTTACAGACTGAAAAATTTAACAGGCAAATGCCCACATGGGAAAGGGTTTGAGAAAATGGAGTTTAAGAAATTGTCAGTACTTGGTTGGTCTCTGTAAAGGATCATATGAACATTTATCTGGTGAGGTAAAATATACTAAATTGAATAACTTCTTAAAGCATTTGCTACCAGCAAGCTGACACAGCACAAACCACTTAGGGTAGCTTACTCTGACTGAACAAGCAAAACAAAAACTTCTTTAAACTTCACAGAATAACCCAATCTGGGTCAATGCACTGTTATGCCTATGTGTTTGATATGATTTTAAATACTCATTCCAATTAGAAATTATTTGTGCATGGGGTAAAGCAATGATGGAGATTATGTTTACATGTGTCAGGAAGCACTAAGATGGATCAAAATTTGAAAAAATCTCCATCTATACATTTGATGATTTAAGGTAAAACTGCTGTGAAGCAAAGAATAAAACAAACAAAAACAAAATGAGGAAAGAAGGCATACCTAGAAGCTAGAAGTTGCAAAAGGAAATTGGCAACAGTTTCAGGGTCTGAAATTAGAGGACTTGGGATTTCTGTGCATTCTCAGGAGCCAGGAGGATGCAAGGCTGTTGGAGGTGATGTCAGAAGTGTGTCTGTGCCTCACCACTGGGCTCAGGAGGGACCTGTGAGCAGATTTCTGGTTTGCTTTTGGCCCTGGCTTCCATTTTATCAAAGGTTTTATAAGAGTTTACAACTTTCCTTGTGAGCAACACAGACTTCATACAAATGAAATCTGAATCAAAGGCAGCATGTGACTTTGATTTTGACTTTGGAATTATTATTATTTTCATTATATAATGCAGAACCACCTCAATTATCAGGAACACTAAGAACCATCCAGATAAAAACTAACAAGTACAATCAACTATTTGTAAGGCATCAGAGAATAATTATAGCGCCTGACACCCTCCCCCCCACATAAAAAATAAGAAAAATACAAGTGTAGTTGATAACAAAAAGAAAAAATTAGAAAAGGTATGTATGCACAAGCTTTATAATACTGAAATATATAACCTGTTTTCTCAGAGGATCTTGTATTAGAAAAATATAACTGGAATAGTTCCCAAATAACGGATTCCACTTAATTAAAAAGAAAAACAAAAACTTACAGCAGTTTCCACTTTCCAAGATAACACCGGAATAAATAATTGCTTGGAAAATATGCTATGGCTGGTGCATCCCCTTAACTACTTAAGGCCACACACTACAGTTTAAAGTATGTTTTTAAATAGATAACTCTCTATGTTACTAGAGAAGTTCAGTTCCACAGTGCCTGGTAACAAATTATTTTTAGAGAAAAACCAAACCTTACTGTTATCTGTGCTGACCCAAATCTCCTCTAGGTGTCTGACTGACAGAGGTTCAGCTTCATTACCCCACTGTATTAATTACTAGATAAAAAGAAAACCAAGATTTTTCCTATACTTTTGCTTCCCTTTAGTATAGCATTCAATTACAGAAAATTAAAATCAAGAAATTACTCTGTTTTGCTATATTTGAACAAATAGGAAAACTGAAGACCATTCAAGGGAATAATCAAAATAACTGAGCTAATGACAGGACTGGTTCTTCTCCCATTCTTGAGAGATATGAGTGTCTCAGGTAGGGTAAATAATTAGCCCCTTCTTTCAAACAGGCTCTGTTGCCTAGATTTTGTAATTTACAAAAACTCCATATAATCTTTTCTCATGATTCTTCTTTTTATTTCAGAAAAATCTCTGATTTTACTTCCCCCCCCCCTTAAACAGAAGAATATTTTATTCTTGTTTTTTAATATGGCTCTCAACTTAATAGGCAACTATGGAAAACTTAGTGGGACAATCTGAACTTTAGTAGGAAACAGACACTTCTCCATGAAACTCTTAAAAATGGGTTTAGCTAGTATTGTCTTTTCATGTATTTTTATCTTAGTACCACTGGGGGAAAAAAGTGACCTACTAAAACTTCTAGAAAAATCAGATCTGACAGTAACATATAGAATGGGTATATTCAAAGGCCAGCTTTGACTTAGGGAGCCCAGTCTGCTTTGTTTCCCTTGTCAGCCTGTAGCCAGTGTGGACAGATTAAAACTCCTCCAGCAGGTAATTCAGAGCTTGGAGTGCTCCTTAGCACCCACTGGGGAAGCTGATTTATTGTCCCAACCCCAGGAACCCAAGGAGAAAAATATTCCTGGGTTAGATGAACCTCTGTGTTCCCTGCACCACCCATTCCTGTGCCTCTCTGCAGGGTGAGCACAGTGTTTGTGCTGATCCTGGGCCTCGTGGCTGGTTGTGTTCACACCAAGATTTACCACTGGGAGACTCTTCTTTGATTTCATTTATTACTGGGTTGGAAGGCTACACAATCCTGGTTTCATAACTTCTAAGTACTTTTAATATTTAAATGCTGTTCTCATGTCTAATGGTCAAGTTGTTGTTTATTCTGGACAACCTATTCTCTCCAAGTTCTTATTCAGTTCAAGTCTAGCATAGCTTTAGTCCTTCTACATTTGGATAAGAAACAAGCCTAGGTGTAACCTCCCCATATTTATAGGAAAAGAGATTTCATCTTCCATGTTCAAAACCTGTATTTTTCATTCTATTGTATTGATAAGCATTTTCTCCTGAACCAAAATCCTCCAGTTTATTTTTGCATACAGGTTTTTAATTCAGTCCATCTGAAGATAAACTGCAAGGGACAACAAGTGCCCAGCTTTGAACAAGGACAGAAGTAAAACTGAATACTGATACATCAGAACAAAGAATCTTAACTCCCTTGTACAGGCATTAAACTCTACGTATCACACAATCATAAAGGCTGAAAAAGACCTCCAAGATCATAGAGTACAACCTTTGGCCAATCATCACCATATCAACTAAACCACAGCACTAAAATGTGGTAAAGACTGGTACATTCTTCAAAGAAAATTGAACTTTTCTTTTGCTTTGGGAAGCTTTCAGGCCCAAGGAAAGAAAAAATAAATCTGTCCTTCTCAACATGTTTTCCTCCCCAATATTCCTGTTATGCATCTGGACTGGCATTTGCTCAGCATTTTCTGTACAGGACTGCAATTTTTCTTCCTTTTACATATTAATAACCACATTCAGTCGGGCCAAAGATACATTTCTCCTCATACTGTGTCTTTAGCAAAGGCTGAGAGCAGAAGTCTGGGAAGAGCACCAGGACAAGAAAAACTTGCAGGGATACACTTTGGGATCCCTCTGCAGCCTTCAGGGACTGAGCTCTGTGTTCTTCTAAGCAAGAGTTGATGCTTTTGCACTGACAATCCACACCCAGATAATCCTGCAGTGTGTGCAGTGCTCACAGCTAAACTATGCACCATGAAATAAATACCACCTCTTACTTGTTCTGAATCTGTCACTTGATAATTTCATTTGATCCCCTCTGGGTCTTGTACTACAAGAGACACTTAATGAACACTCCCTGTTCATTTTTTTCCATTACACTCCTATATAGATTTTTATCATTTTCATCTTTAGCTGTTACTTTGTCAGGCTGAAGATTCTCAATCTATTTAATTGCTCTTTATCATCACTGCCACCCATTTCTAGTACTGTTATCTCTCCTTTCCCCCCCCCCCCCCATTCTTCCTTTAAATCCAAGGATCAGAACAGCACCCAGAGGTCAAGACAAAAGCAGTTTACAAACTGGCATAGCAGACTTCTGCTCTATGAGCCATTTTTCCCTATTTTTTTTTTTTTTTACCAAACCCAAACATCACTTCATCAATGCCTGGATTCGGCATGATAAACTCTCTACAACATTGCTTCCTTCCACACTAATCATCTCAATAATGGCAGGATTGTTCTCCACCACATGCATTACTTCATAGCACCAGCAGCAAGCTTCAACACCAGTTACTAAGCATCACAAGTTCCCTCTTGGGTTCTTCATAATTGGCTTTCATTTATGCTCCTCTCATTAATTTGGAATCATTCTGCACTCCCCCTTTCAGATCACCAATGCATATTGGTGTTAAATTTAGCACAGATCCATGAGTAACTCTACTGGTGACCTCCATCCCTTCTGTTAAACAGGACATTTATTCATCTTTTTGGCCATTACTCTAGGACAAAAAAATTCCTCTTATGTCAGAGCAGTTTCATTTTGCTCAGCACCTTTGGTGAGTCGCTCTCACAAGATTCCCTGAGCCCCAGTGTATGCATCAGCTAAATCACACTTACTCACAACCTCAACAGTGCTTCAAAGAACTCCACCAGACCTGTGAGACTGTTCTGACTCTTTCCTGGTGCATCAAATTGTCCATGAATGCTCTAGTTTTCTTCCCCATTGTATTTACCAGAAAACTGGCTGGTAAGAATGCCAGTCAAACTTGTCCTGTTCTTTCCCACAGGCTTTCTGGAAGCCTTTATAAAACCTGGCATCACCTTTGGCACCCTCAGCTTCACTGCTACTGTGAACATTGTTCTCTCATATGCCTTTAGCTACAGGTGCAATATTCTTTGAGTTCTTTTAGCTCTTAGTTACCTATTGGACCATTGGCCATCCCATTTCTGATTGTTTTGAAAGGACTTATGATAAGCTTCTCTGCCTTTTATCACATATCAGGCTTTTAAACTTGTTTTACTGTCTATTTCATGTTTATTTTGCATGAATGTCAACTTTTTTAAATTTCTGGACTTGTTTTTGCAGAGTATCTTTCTGTTCCTTACACATCTTGCTCAACCATGCTAAATAGAAGCAGTTTTTAGGAAATATGTTGGGGTTTTTTTCTGAGTCTCTCCACAATGGCTGCAAGCATTTTATTCTGTTGACAGTTCCTCTTACCAGGCTGTCCATAGGAACCCTAATCAGTGTCCTGCTTGATATGGCAGATGTGGGCTGTCAATAACTCACTGCTGAACTAAGCCATCAATATCTCCATTTTATATTCCAGTCTTCCAACATTTGCATAGAAACACTTCCATTTTGGTCTGCCTGCCTGTCCTTCTGTGCTCCTGTATAAATAAGACCTAATTTTTCCAGCAATCCTTCACTGTTCTCTAGATGACCTCCATCAAGTTCTGCCTCGTGTACCCCAGGCACAGGCAGTGTCATCTTGACCTGTGTGCCTTCCCTGCTTGCCCTCATGCAGGACATTGGGAATACACTGCAGACTGATGCTGCACAGCTCTTTATTCTCAACCTTACATCCAGTAACTCATGTGCTGCCTCCAGCACTCTTCAGTTGCCTTTATGTCACCAGCACTTCTCCACCATGGAAAGGCAGCCTAGACTCCTTTTGCTGTAAGTCACTTTGGCATGTGGCTGGAAGGTTTCCAAACATTCCCTTCCAGCCCTGGTTACACCCCACAGCAGGAGAGGTCTCTTCATCACCTGGAACCAACACCAGGCAATGGAATTCCAAGAGCAGAAGGATACTCAGCCATCACCTGACATCAAGGTCTCATCTACAGGATGAGATTTGTTCTGACCTAATTTCAGGGTCATTTCCCCTTTGCAGGATTGATGTCCCAGCAGCAGCCTCCCTGGAGACAGAGGTGGGAATACTTGCCTGGAGGTTTGCTTTACAGATTTTCTAATTGACAGTAGTTTCCTTACACTTTGCATGTCGTGACTTTCACAAGAGTCCAGTTGCATTAATCTGCAATGATCATCTTGCAGTGTCATAACTATCTCTTTGGTTTAACAGCTGCATTGTTGAGGGCAAGTAAATGTTTTTGGGTTTTTTTTTCCTAACTGGAGATCTGATATCAGCCTCTAGCCTGAGAAGCCAAAGGGTCTAGGCTAAATGGCCTCAGACACACTCGTTGTGTTTGTAGGCTTACTCTCATTGTATTCCATTGAAATTTTCACTTTGTGTCTCTCCCTCCAGACTGTCCTCATTCTCCTGGAAGACATTAGTTTTCTAGTGGTTTTCTAAAAATCTAAAATTGTTCTAGTGGTTTTCTAAAAATCCATTTTAATACTGGACTGGTTGGTGCTTGTGAAAATTTAAAGTATTTATTTATTTTGTGAAATGTTAATAACTTCTCTGCCTTCCATTCAGCACCTTTAACCCATTCTTCAGGTTCCCACAAACCATTTTCAAGACAATTAATGAAAGTAAGGAGGAGTAAGAAAGTTTAATTTTTCTTGTGTAACACTCTGCTATCATTAACAGACATTTCCCATAACTGCTGGGCAATCATGCTTTATAATCTAACAGATCACAGCCACTTTATGATAGCATGAAAGGACTGATTGTGCAAGCCCTTAAATACTGCTTCCCTAAGACAACAGAACACACAACCAGCCACAACTTCTAGCTCAAAACAGAAACACAGAACTGTTTCTTAAGATGCAGCCTCTTCTGCAATGTGGAGGGGAGTTGTACTTTACACCCTCCACCAAATCCAGGGATATTCTACATAACTAGGACTTGCTGATTCAAAGTGGGACCTTGCCCATTTAGATTTCTTACTATGAATTCTACTTTCAATTACACCAAGTCTGCTGCATTTTGTTGGCTCTGATGTACACAGCTTTTGACACAAAAGAAGTCTTGAGAGCTTACACACACCACACACTGTCACTGCTGTATTTATAGGCAAGATGCTTAAACATTTGCATTTTATTGTAAGGGATAAATTGTGCCATACAGTACAGAGAAATTCAATACTGATTCACAAAACAGGCCTGATTTTTGAGTTGATGGAAAATGGTTTTAGTTCCCTTTCCACCATCAAATCTAATTTGAAGTAACCGAGTGTAGTGCAAATACATCAGATACTTGGTAATCTCCTGTAATGGCAGGGAAATTCATCACAAATTGCTGAATGTTATGAATCATCTTGTGAACACATAACTGCCATACACTGAAAAAGGCGCTTTAACAAGTGGTTTCATTCATTTATGTCAATACTTCATAATTAGCACAGAGAAGTGTCTGTAAATTGAACTCTTGAGCATCACACTGCTTAGTTACCATTTTTTAAAATATTTTCAGCACTTGATGTAATGGAAGACCCCATTAAAATTTTGTGCCAATGACAAACGACTTTTTCATTTTCTCTTCTAAACGTGTTAGCACAAGCTAATGAACTCTACGTTCAACAAAGCCACAAGCATATGCTGACCTGTACTACATAAACAGTTCAACTGACTTTATCAGGGATATTAATGTAAAGTTTTGATGGATATGTAAACCCTGTTCCTCAATAACATATAATAATAAAAGACCTACTAGTGTATATGGAAGTTAATACTGATGCTCACTTAGAAGTAGCAGGTGGCACAAAAAGCATGACAGCCAGAGGCTTAGGAGAGCTCTCTGCTGCACACTGAAGACCTATATTCAGCCACCTTTTCATTTGTAATTGAAGAACTCTGAAAGCTTTGCGGGGTATTCTATCCAAGGCACACATTATTTTGAGAGCATTATGATGTACCCAAAACCAGAGATCAGGATCTTACTATTCCCCAACAGAGACACAGCTTTTCTACAGAGACCTTACAATTTCAGGGCTTGAGTGTCCACAAAGCCATACCTGAACTTTGGTTTCCTGGTCGGTACTTTAAGCACTGTGTGGAAATAATTAATTTCTACTTGGATTCCATAACCTCAAGATGCCAAGTCACAATAATTTAACAGTATAGTGGTGACTGCTGGTTTGTCATACCTATGAGGTGTCTTAGCCCATTTTAACAGCAAAATAAATCATTCTCTCTGCAACTTCCTTTACAACTGAGGGGCTGACACAAGGTGACTTGGTCATCCCTGGGCATTTGGAGTAGAAACACATTCTCTCAGGAGCAACTGAAAGGTTTAGACAAACTGCTCTCCTAGACCAGAAAAGGAAGTGCAAGACTATAAATACACCCATGATCACAGTGACAATTCCACTTTGACACTTCTTACCGGGGTAACTTCCCACTCATCAGTCCTAAAAAATCCTCAAGCCCCAGCTCCAAGTTTGTCTCATCCTCCGTGGCTTCCTAGGAATCCTGGAATGCACACCTGTGGACTAATTTCCACAGGCTGTGCACACCAGGGTAAATATTCAAGAAAAGCTTTGCCTTACTCTAATGTTGCTAATTAATGACCAAATAATTATTAAAATAATCTAGTATTTTCCTGTGCTTTGAAATAGGAGATCTAATCTTGAGCTCTTATTACATACTGCTTATTTTTACTTTTATTTCTTAATTGAAAACAATGTTGTCTTTTTTTTTTTTAATTTTACAAGATTTAACCCTTAAAAAGGTATACATATCCCCATTGGACACTTATTTGAAATTACATGTAATTCGTAATAACATCTTCTTAATTCTGCAATTTTCCTCACACTTCCAATCCTTCAGTGCTCGTTAAAAAACATTACTGATAAGATATCCAAAGTAGCCAGACATGCAAACTTGTCTCTTGTGTCTAGAGTTTCTCCTTTTCAAGCATATTCAGGCCTGTAACTGCTGCTAGGTTTATCAATATAAAATATATTTATTTAAAGGGATTAAAAAAATAATCTTCAGAATACTTAGGGCTCCAATTCTCAACAGTTACAGTAAACTATAAGAAGTAGGAAAATCCCACCTCTCCTTGCATACTGCCTTCAAAGTATTTTTTCTCCTTTTAGTAGTCAAATATAGATTTTTCCATGACATTTTGATTAGGCTCTTACTGTGAACACATTAAGTGATAATTGGTCCAAAAATACTTATTGAGCCAGGAATATCAGAATACAGTAAATACCAGGAGCACCATAGGCAGCTGTATGAATCACTTCACATACCTGTGGTTTTCCAGGTTCCTGTGCTTAGTCATGAGTACACTCTTCATATTCTCGTACACAGAACACAATTTCTGCCAATTTTTGTTCTTGGCTTCTACACTGCCACCTGTAGTCATACAAGAGAAATTAGCCATATTTTATGCTGCAAATCCTATTAGCACAATGTTTCAGCTCACTTGTTTTTCTAGACAAACATTCTAAAGCATCCCCTTTTCTAAAAGGTGCATTTAGATATTCAAACCAAGTTATTTACATTTTTCTCTTTAATACATTTGAGGAAAAAAAGAAAAAAAAATTATCACCAAAGAATCTCAACTCATTTAAAACCAAGAGGATATTTAAAACTCTGAGACTCTTTGCAGGTTTTTATTTTTTCCTCATTGCTTGGTGGACACGTCATAACCTTGACAGAACAAGGTGACTTCTGAAGTAGCAATGCAAAAACATCTGCACCTAATTACTTGGTAAATACAAAAAACCCTAATTGGATTTGTTCTGCCGTCTGAAAAATGAACATAGTTTTACAGAGGCATAATACCCATGTTCAGCTTAGTTACCTTATACAGGTTATAAAGAAATGCATACAAATAAAAACTGCTAGTATTTGAAAGATTATCTCCTAGAATTAGCAATGATCTTGAACTTTTTTATAGAATGAAAGCCATTTGATTTATTCCAGGTTTACTGCACTTTGAGCAATATGCCACATATCCTGCCAATTTAACCATTTACAACCAAATAAGACCTAAACACAGTACCCAGAGCCCTCACATCAATTCTTCCCTGAAAATGTGAAAAAAACTCAGAAAATTCATGCCTTCCTGGAAAAACCAAAGCTTCCTGGTGTTCAGAACACGGGTTTCACCGAATAGCGAAGTTTCGGAGTACGAGCTCTGGGGGGAAACCCGGCTTTTGCATGCACATGCCTTCTTCTTTCTTCCAGTTAACAATCGCTCATCATCCCTGGAAGCGGGAGCCCGAACGCTCCCTGGAAAAACGCGTCTGGCTGGAAAAACGCTCCGGAGTCGGGAGCGGCCAGAAACAAACTCGGGGTCCCCGCAGCACGGGAGGCTCCGGGCACCCGCACCCTGCGCTGCCCTACGGCAGCGACACCCGCAGCCACCACCGCCAGAAACCTCACACGGCTACAGAAACCGAAATCAAACGCGATTTCCAAGAACAAGTTGGTCTTAGAAAAAAATTAAAATAATTTAAAAAAAACCCCAACAACAACAACAAAAAAACAACCCGAAGGTGATATAATAAAGAAATAAAATTCCCCAGCGCCGGCGAGGCTGCCCACGTCCCGAAGCACACGTCCAGGTAACCCTCTCGCCTTCCCACCGGCGCCGGTCGCTCCCGGACGGGAGAGGCTCCCCCGGGCACGGAGCCCCCCGGGACGCGGCCACCATCCCCGCTCAGGTGCGCCGGGCACCGCCCCGCTGCCCGCGGCCACCGAGCCAGCCCGCGGCCCCACGGAGCCCCCGCACTCACCCCCCGAGCCGCACACAGGACCCCGCCGGGGCGAGGGGTCACGGCTCCAGCCCGGGCAGGAGCGGGCGCTGCCCAACCCACCTGCGCTGGCCGGGCCGGTGCCGCAGCGTGAGGCGGCGGCTCCTCCTCGCCAGCGCGGCTCCCCCGCTCGCCCTGTGCCGCTGCGCGTCCCGGGATTCCTGCGGGAGGGCGGGCGGGCGGCAGCGAGGGAGGGAGGCGGCTCATCGCTGGGCACAGCCTCCCGCTCCCCCGCCGGCTCAGCCTCCAGCCCTTCCAGGCACGTTCTGCCGCACGGCGGACCCGCAGCGCGCACCTCCGGCCCCTTCCCTTTTTATCGCGGGGCCGGGGCTCCCACCGCCGCCGCCGCCGCCGCTGCTGTGCGGGGGGCTCGGCATCCGCGCCGCCGCCTGCCCACGGCCGGCCCGGCCCGCCCCCGCCGCCGCCGCCGCCGCCGCCGCGCTCGCACCGCCCGCCACCCACCTGTCCGCGCCCCGGCCCCGCCGGAGCCGCCCCCGCTCCGGCCCCGCTCTCACCGCAGCGGCCTCCGGCAGCGCGGGGCTCTGCGGCTGCCGCCGGAGCCGCCCGCGGGCTCGGCGCTCTGCGGAGGAAGGGAGGAGGTGGCGGTGACGCTCCCGCGGTGGCCGCGCTGCTACAGCGGGGCGCGTCCCACCTGCGCCCGCAGCCCCCGAGCGCCGGGATGCTCGCCGCCCCCGCGGCGGGGAGGCGTTTGCCAGGCGCTGGAGGAGCTCCGGGTGCCTCCCCGCTCTGCCGCCCAAACAAACGAGGAGTCTTGGCCGCTACAAATAATTTTCGTGTTCAGGAACGTGCTGGAAGCCCAGTTGTTGATGGGTCTCTGACAGCTGGCGTTGAGAGATAACCTAGCGGGAGGCGGTCGGCTCTTCAAAATTTGGGTGGCGATGCTTAAAGAATTCGAGAAAAGGAGCGGGTAAATACAGGAAAGTGTTAGGAAAATGTCTGTGGTGTAACTAAAACTGCAGCTGAACTTGACGTTGTGCACATGCTGTCTGAACTCACACTGATGGAAGAACAGCCCATCCTTACGAACGCTTCTCATTCTCTGTCTTTTGCATGATGTATTTGCATCTTGGAAACGTATGATGTATTTAAATTATTGAGTGTGTATCTTTTTGTTCAAATGGGTGATGTTGACATTGAAAACGTGCCCTAGCACAACCCAGTAGAGGAGAGTTGGGAGGAGTTGAGTGCATTGATGCAGCGTCACACCAACCGATACCATTTCCAAATTTGTGTAATAAAAATATCCTACATTCATTCTTCCCACAGCAATAGATTCCACTTTATTTAAGATAATCCTTACCTTTCCCAAATGTTTTATTCTAATCCTAATATTTTGGGACCCAACCTTTTCAAGGTAAGGCAGAAATCCATACAGTCATGTTACAAACTGATATCACACTGTAGTTCTAGTCATATTCAGAAGTAAGCTGTAGAAATAAAATTGCTTTTCTTCATCTTGTCTTCTGCGAAATTAAGGCTATTTTCAGTTCCTCTTCTTGCATCTCATAAGCGAGACGCCAGACTACCTGAATATTTAATGAGTAATAAACCAGAAATCTGTAAAAGTAGCAAATATAACGTATTTTGATAGCAACATAGACAGGTACTCATCTGAGAAAAGTTTGTGCAATTTAATTCCACTAGATAAATAAACAGCAGTTATATCTAATCATATGCAGCCATTCCTAATTAAATATATCAAAATCAAACAAAGCTTACATTAAATAAAGTAGAAATTAACCCAATAAAGATGAGGGTAAGAATTGATACAGGCATGTAGAAGGGGTTTTTTTGTTTTTTTTTCATCTACTACATCCAAGGAAGCATTCCTGGTCTTTCCCTTCAAAACCTAACAACCTAGTGGCACACTGGTGCAATAATTCTGAAAACAATGTGAACGTTGAAAATGGTTGTGCCATAACTCTGCTTAAAAAGACATTTGTTAAACATACAAGCTTTTACAGCTGATAAGTAGTAAATTTTATTTTATCTCTAGATTGTATGTTTATCCTCTTTCTATTTGAGCTTATGGTACATGAGACAAAATTGCTAAGTTTTTCAGTTTTGCCTCCTTACCTAAATTTTGATTAAATGCAACTATCAATATACTAAGAGTTACCAACTGGTGAATATAATGAAATTCCATGGTTACCTACAATAAGGTCTGCCCATGACTGCAAGACTTCAAACAGTACTTGAGCAGTAGAAACCACATTGACATGCCTCCAGTGCAGGAGAATTCGTTTTCCACTAAACCCTTCACAAACATAGTATTTGGTCAACAGGTGTCTTTCCTATAACTGTTACAAATGTATTAAATGCTAGCAGAAAGTTCTTGTCTTTTCCACTGAAGCATGGCCAGTGCACAGATTGTTCCCTCTGCAAAAGAAGTCATTGTTCCTTTCGGGTCTTACACAACACTATTGTTAAATCTAGCCCATCACACGAGAAATGCCATCTCGATTCTGATTTTCAAACCAAGAAAATAAGCATTTGGTCACTTAATAATGACTATTAATCAGACACTATCATACTTGCTTTGAGTGTGTGAGATGAAGAAAATTAGATCAGTCATGCACAGACCTTTTCTTTCACCTCTTCTCCTCTATACCACCCACCTCCCAAACAGTTCTGCCTTTTTTTCTTCGGCAATTCAGTCTTGGAAGAATAAATTCTATTGTAACAATGATTCAGAGACAAACTGAAAGCCAAGTGAAATATTGTTGTCCCAAATCTGACAGGAAAACTTATAGGATGGAAACACCCAGAAGATAAAAACCCAGTTCTCTTATACCACGCTCCAGAAAGCATTACTTATCACTGTCCCCTCATTCCCAAAATACATACAGCAACTAATGGGTTGCTGTAGTACTGAAAAGTTCCAGTTTTCCAGATGATGAGCTGTGACTCAGTACTCCTACAGATACATCTCAATGCACCATCCATTTATTTTATGTGCTGCTAAATCATCTCTCCCTTTCCTTCCACCAGAACTTACTAAGAGCCATCCTGTGTCTGAGGTCTAATCTGCCCTACCATGTCCTGCCCTGTCCATCTGAAACCAGATCAGCTAAAAGCTCTTCTACTCCATTATTTTTTCTGGTCTAGCTCCTTGTTTCAGCTGCTATCAAGTGTGCTTACAGCTCTAAGAACACGCAGGTCATAATCTTAAACTTTCCAGGCTGGATTACACCCTTGTTTATTGTCTAGGGAAATCTGAACGGTGGGCACAGAAATCTTTCTCTTTGTGCCAAGGGAATTTGCAGTTTGCACCTCTACTTCTGAGAAAAGTAAAGGTTTTTTCTCTACATGCAAAACTCCTTATAAGAGTCAGTGAGGTGACAAAGCAAATTTTGATCAATTTATAATCAAAAAATTACTTCAGTCTACTCTACAGAAACCAGAATTTGGCATAATAAAGGCAACAGCTGCTTGAGGAAGAGTAACAGTGTGGGCTGTTTGATGTTCTCAGACGAAGACAAACAATCAAAGACAGAGTTAGGCTAGCACATGATGTTTCTGAGAAGTGGTAAGGAGTTAAAACCGTTTCATAAGCCCATTTATCAAGACCAAATTTTCTTATGGGAAAACCATCTATCGCCCATAATAGCAGCAAAAAAAATACCCTAAAAACCTTTAACATGCAAGAATGTTGTGCTAATGAGAAATCTGTGTTAAACAGCCCTTACAAACTATGCAAAATGTAG
Organism: Sturnus vulgaris; assembly: GCF_052056855.1. Lineage (NCBI taxonomy): Eukaryota > Metazoa > Chordata > Aves > Passeriformes > Sturnidae > Sturnus > Sturnus vulgaris. The sequence continues at coordinate 113,372,379 of NC_142244.1, forward strand.
TGCAAGCAGCTGGAAAGTTATCCTAATTTCAGGGAGTCCTCTTGCCTCAATTTGCTATGTACACTGAACATCAGCACGGAGCAATGAGGTTATTTTAATATCTTCCACTTCTGTCAAAGCTCTGCAACATTCCCCAGTGGACATCAGAGACAAAAACAGGCAGAGCTATGGAGCAAAAATACAGTTCTAGTTAAAACTATTAATTTAGTTTTAACATCTGCTTAGAGATATTCATTAGCCAGTGAGCACTGGAATTTATACCAGAGAACTTCAGAATTGGTGAGGAGATTAAATGCCCTGACATGGGATCCAGAAGAGCAAAGGAAATGAGCTGGCAGTGGGAAGGAACTGCTGTTGGTGGTAGTGGGAGAAGTGTGGCCAGACCTCTGCAAGGGTAAGGAAATGTTATAATCCTGCACACTACTTCTAAGCAAAAGGAACTACAAAGGCTCTGTCTCCAGCCAAGCCAGAAAATCCAGGAGGCAGCTGATCAGCTCCCCTAAAAGAAGTTCTCCCTCGAAAAATCTGCTTTAGCTGAAATCGTTGGGGATGAGTAACAGTTGCCTATAACAACAACCAATTTCCTCACGTTACATCTTCCCTCCCAGGTTAAATTATCATCCTTCTAATAATAGGACCATCAAAAGCCTTTTTCTCCTTCTTTGGAAAAGAATAGCTGAGAGTTATGTTCAGTCATAAAAATGTTGACAAAACCTGGACAACATTTTAGGGAAATAGGCTGTTTCAATTTGATGGTGTTAGAATCATTCCAAACTCCTTGTTTCAGAGTTACAAAATCTCCAATCATCAGGACAAGAAAACGAGATTTTCCTTCACATCAATTTATTCGTTACCAACTATTTCTGGTCTCTGCTCAATGAATATGAGAATGCCAGCAACCATCTAGCTCGAGCAAAGTAAGGCTTGAGTGTCAATTCCATGGAAATTCAATAATTTAATAGAACTCTCCTACTTCTTCTACTTCCCTTGCCATCTCTGTAACAGGCTCATGATCAGTGCTGCTTGTAAACTAAACACGTAGCAGAATCAGTCTGATTTCTTAGAATGGTCTTCACCATAGGTCTGCCCAAATCCTTACCATGTTCTTCTCCTAGTGGATTTCAGTAAATCTCAAGTATCTTTTTTCCCCCCCAAAAAATACATGTGTTGGCTGAACCCTCTTCAAAGAGAAGCCAAAAAGCAATACAATTTACGTTTAGATTCCAATACAGGTTTTTAAAAAACCCTGTGTTTTTCGTCTAAAATAGAAGAGCTCTGTTCCAACAGACTGGGAAATCATTACAATTTTTTATCTACTTTTAAATGGATTGTAGCTAATATGGGTCTACAGATTAGATGTCCGTGACCACATAACTCTCTGGGAAATAGATCCCTTTTTGTCCACATCAGCCATTGAAGCCATTCATTAATCTGTTTTCTAATGCAATCATTTCCCTGGACCAAACCTATTTAGAGACACCACTGGTTATTAAAAGCATTTGCAATAAAACTGACATGCATTTCTAAAAACTGCTGTGTAAATCAATATAATTTCTTAATTGGTTAACCAAATAGCTGCCACGCTAATGAGTCACTACAATTCTCTACAAACATCTCTTTCTGCCTGGTTACACTTCTTCAAGCACCACACAGCTCCACAAGAGGAAAAGTTCCAGTGTCCCTCTTTCTGCTCCCTGTAGTCATTTCAGCTCACAACTCTGCAACCTGTGGACTGTTCATCTTCCAGTAGTTTGGATCTCTTTAGAACATAATCTTAAAATTTGTTTCTAAGGGCTCTGTCTCTAACCACCCATGCAATATATACATTTCTAAAGTGAGGGGTTTATAACAGCAATGAATAGGATAATCAGATGACTGACTGCCTAAGGAAGAATTGTAGAACATCTTGGAGAGAAAACTCTGGAGAAATCGCAGATTTTATATATGCAAGTGCCAAACTAAATTATGGGTCAATTTGATGTAAATGAACTCCCAGATCTTTCCATGATAATGCTCTGAACTCACAGGTTGTGAACTTGAGTTATCTCCAGTGCTGTGTTATCACACTTGTGTGAGTACTAAACAGTTCTTGAAGAGACACCTTCCAAGATATGAGTATCTGATGCTCCTAAATGATAAGAATAAATATAAAACATTGAGCTAGACAATCTAATAGAACTCTTGCAGCCGGGGCTGCATTTCAAATGATAAAATACAGCCTCCTCACCGGCAATTGTTTCAGTTAGTGGAAACAGTTTTGTCAAATACCTGGTGTTCTGCCAAAAAGAAAAGGCACTGATACAGCTTTCTATAGTTTCCTACTGGATACTTTGCCATTGTTTGAGACAACACAGTATATATCTGAATTGTCTTGCCCCCTCTGTCAATTCAACCTCATTTACTGGGTTTTGAGTTTTAATGTAGCCCGTTCAAGAAGGAAGCATCAGCCACTAAGTTCAGATTGTGACTTGGGTCACAATTTCCCCAGAGTCTGCTGAATGAAGTACTTTTGGTTTAGGATCCTCTTTAGATTTCCTTTCTTCTATTCAGAGCCAGGACAGGGCACAGAGGGAGGTGATATCTCCTATTTTGCTTCTGATCAGGTTGAGCCAGGGTTGCATTCCACTTCCCTGCTTACTATGAGAGCTGCATCCATGAAAAAATCGACAGAGCTTTGGAAAATTGTGTAGCAATGGTACCTAAACAGAAGCAGGACTTCAGATTTAAGAGGAGTGGCCCTTTGCCAATCATGGATTCTTTTCTTTACTTCTCTATGCTGAAGGGGTGTATCTGAAATCTGTTAATACAGAGGTTATTCCTCATGTGTAGTGAGTAATTTCATCCCTAGGTCTAATACAGGGTTGGAGTTACTTTCCTACCTACCTTTAATCATGGGCTCACATGCCCCAATTACTTCACAGGTGCACAGAAAATATCAGGATTAATAAAATTCCCTACACGTGGTTCAACATCTTTTTTCAACACTTCCACATGCTGAGTTTTCATTTGTTGTTAGCAATGACTGATTTTTAAGCAGGCTACAGTATGAGATGGAACAGTTTATTGCCAATTATAAGATGAATTAATGATGCCTGAAAGCAGGTTGGTGAAGTTAGAAGGCACTAACTAATAACCTTTCCATCAAATAAGAAAATTAATCTAAAAAAAACCAAAAAACCCAAAAAAACAAAAAACAAAACAAAAACAAAAAAACAAAAACAAAAACAAACAAACAAAAAAAGAAACCGGAAAAGAAACCCCAAACAAACTCAAAAGAAACCTCAAGCAAAACACAACCAAAAAAAAAAACTGAAAAGAAAAAAACCGACAAAACACAAAAACCAAAACAAACAGGAAGAGCAAGAACTTGCAATTGCTCTTGCAAATTGCAAGCCTTAAAACTAAAATCTTCAGGCTCTGTCCCTCTCCTGAGATTAATTTTCATAAAGGTTAAATCAATACCATCAAGGGAAAAAAAGTGAAAGCCAGACAAAGAATTCCATCACTATTTCTGTTCCTCAGAGTTGCTGTGGATCATCTATTTATTGTTCCAAGCAGTGTAGGAGAAGTGAGATTGTGGATGCCATAGGAAATGTCTGGGGGTCTGTTCTGTTCTCTCTACACAAAAGGAAGCCACTCCCCAAGGCCCCTGAGATATTACTGCAGTGAACGTTATTAATAACAACTAATAATGCACAAAGATGACCCAGCAAGGGATATGTACAGAGAACTTCATGTCATCAGAATAAAGGCTCACAACTGCCCTTCTTGATTTTCTACTCCATGAGAGATTTCAGGGTCTGATTTCATGAACCTGTTGCCATGCAGGCCCTTTACAGAGTGTTGGAAATTCGGCATTTACTCGTAAGGATTTCCTGAGAGAATCTTTTCTGTGGTCAAAACTCTCTGTTTTGTTTTCATGGAGTAGTTGGGGTTGGAAGGGACATCTGAAGCCACACTGCTGCTGCTAGCTCCATCCTATGGATTATTTTTAAAAATTTCTTGGATGTGAGGGAAAATGTTTATATTTACATGTAACAGATAAGAAGATTATGAAAAGCACTAACAGCTTCAGCACAGGGAATTTTCAGGGAAATTAATGACTAGCCAAGGTTAATGGCCCTCAGCTTCACGTTGGCCCATCAACTCTCCCAGCCAGTCATTAATTCCCAGGAAATGCCTCATGCCTTGATTGTTATTGCTTTAATACATTAAATTCAACTTAAAGGCTTGACTTAATGTTTAGCCACTATAAAGCAAAATACAAGGAAATGTTCCTGCTGGACATACTGTCAAATATAATTTTGTTTACCTTTTTCTCTATAGGCATTTAAATAAAGGAATTGAATACTCATTTACCAATTTGCTTTGGTTTCACCACTCACAGAAGTACTCAAGAAATCCTCCAATCTTCTTTGTCGTTTATTTTATATTTCATTAAACATAGCTTATTTGAGTTCAAATTTGATTGAATGTCCCAAATATAAATTATTACATTTAACGATAAGATGAAGAAATTAAAATTTGGTCAGAAGTAGTTCTGTTGTAGCTGACTAGTGCCATACTGATGAAAAAAACTTGCAAAAAAAAAAGACACTATGACTATTTACAATCTCCAGCAGAAAGTGAAAAATCAATTACTATTTTGGCCTCAAACCAATTGAAAGGTGGAAATCTGCTGGTGCCAGTTTTCCTTGTGAAATTTCTGCCATCATGACCTCCACCTCAGGGAAAAATGCTGTGGACAGGATGATGCCAGTTGTCCTTGTGAAATTTCTGCCACCGTGACCTTCCCCACAGGGCAAAATTCTGCAGACAGGATTTTTTTCTGCTATGTTCTGATAAACCTGAGATGGATTTAAATTTTTTTAAAAAGCCAAAAAAAAAGTCGCACCACTTGGATTTACTGTGAATTCTGGTCTGAAAACATGGCTCCCAGCAATGCTGAAAATGTCCTGGTTTTTTTCTTGAGTCATTTTATATGTTACTCATCACATGTGCTTGGCCACATATTTAAACACAGCCAGTTCATTTTCCTTCAACACATGAAGAAAAAGCTGCTTTCTTCAACATCACACTCAGACTGTCAGTGTTTCTATTTCACTCATTGGCTGAATAATGTACTTCTTGCCACTGTGGAAAATTGTTGCACATGGGCTGAAAAGTCTGTTCCCGAAACTTGTTTTAACATTTCACAGCCAAACCTTGTTTCTGGTGCCGCTCCATTAAAGCCAACAGAATTATGATGGGGATAAAGCTGACATTGTAATGTGCCTGTGTACTAAGGTGAGGTTTGATTTGATGTGCACATAAAAGCACATCAGAATCACTACTGGATTCTTGTATTAAGTTTTCAGGAGTCTGGGAAATGTCATGCAGTCTCTGTCATGCATTGCTGAAGACAGTATACACTTAAAAGTCCTTGGGATGTGAGATGATGCTAAGTCAGGCCAAAATGAGAGAAAAAAGCTGCTTATAAAGGGATTCAGGCTACTCAGTCTTTATTTTGACTGATACTGGCTGGATGAGTGACATTGTATAAGTCACTTTATCTCTGCATCAGTTTTGCCAGACTAAAAAATGAGAAAAATACTCATAAAGGAAAGAAGGGGGGAAAAAAAGTTATTGTCACTTTTAATTTGATACTCCACACTAGCAGGCCTGCCAATGCAATGCTTGTAGTGTAATTCTGGGCTTCAATCAATTCCCCCTTCCCTGGGGTCAGGGGCTGGGGTGATGCAGGAGCTGGAAGCACAGGGTAGAGATACCCATGCTGTTGATCCATGGTCAGCTTTGAGCTGGAGTGAGGAGATGAGCCAGAACCCCAGGGGTTCATGCTGGGCATCTCTTCACCCCACAGCCTGGATTGTTGACCTTACACAATAAAGAGCTGGCTGCAATGATACTGTGGTTAAATCTCCCAAAAGAGATGATGGTGAAATGCACACAAAATCTAGGCAGTCTGTTCTCATCCCACTCCTGCAGAAGGGGAG